>NW_027464290.1:0-346532 GCF_050947455.1 Rhinoderma darwinii | reverse complement strand
GTCTTTGACTTCTCTGGATGTTTCCCAGGCGAGCTATTCACAAGTAAATCCTAGACGCTCGATCTTGGTTACTTTCGCTTTCGCGGCTGGCAGCAAAGTTCAGAACCATGTTTCTGTGAATAACTCTTGAATCGTAAGTCACAGACGCTCGCTCTTGGTTGCATTCGTTTCAGCTCGTGGCAGCCAGTCTAAAAAACACTATATTGGACTTCTCTGGATGTTTCCCAGGCGAGCTATTAGCAGCATGTTCAGAACCACTGTTTCTGAGGCTAATTCTTGAACCGTAAGTCATAGACGCTCGATCTTGGCGGCATTCGTCTCAGCGCCTGGCAATTAGTATAGAAGCACTGTTTCCCACTGTTTCTGAGGCTAATTCTTGAACCGTAAGTCTTAGACGCTTGATCCTTGCGGCATTCGTCTCAGCGCCTGGCAATTAGTATAGCTGCACTGTCTTTGACTTCTCTGGATGTTTTCCAGGCGAGCTATTCACAAGTAAATCCTAGACGCTCGATCTTGGTTGCTTTCGCGGCTGGCAGCAAAGCTCAGAACCATGTTTATGTGAATAACTTTTGAACCGTAAGTCACAGACGCTCGCTCTGGCTGCATTCGTTTCAGCTCGTGGCAGCCAGTCTAAAAAAAACACTATCTTGGACTTCTCTGGATGTTTCCCAGGCGAGCTATTGGCAGCATGTTCAGAACCACTGTTTCTGAGGCTAATTCTTGAACCGTAAGTCATAGACGCTCGATCTTGGCGGCATTCGTCTCAGCGCCTGGCAATTAGTATAGAAGCACTGTCTTTGACTTCTCTGGATGTTTCCCAGGCGAGCTATTGACTAGTAAATCCTAGACGCTCGATCTTGGTTATTTTCGCTTTCGCGGCTGGCAGCAAAGTTCCGAACCATGTTTCTGTGAATAACTCTTGAACCGTAAGTCACAGACGCTCGCTCTTGGCTGCATTCGTTTCAGCTCGTGGCAGCCAGTCTAAAAAACACTATCTTGGACTTCTCTGGATGTTTCCCAGGCGAGCTATTGGCAGCATGTTTTGAACCACTGTTTCTGAGGCTAATTCTTGAACCGTAAGTCATAGACGCTCGATCTTGGCGGCATTCGTCTCAGCGCCTGGCAATTAGTATAGAAGCACTGTTTCCCACTGTTTCTGAGGCTAATTCTTGAACCGAAAGTCTTAGACGCTTGATCTTGGCGGCATTCGTCTCAGCGCCTGGCAATTAGTATAGAAGCACTGTCTTTGACTTTTCTGGATGTTTCCCAGGCGAGCTATTCACAAGTAAATCCTAGACGCTCGATCTTGGTTACTTTCGCTTTCGCGGCTGGCAGCAAAGTTCAGAACCATGTTTCTGTGAATAACTCTTGAACCGTAAGTCACAGACGCTCGCTCTTGGCTGCATGCGTTTCAGCTCGTGGCAGCCAGTCTAAAAAAACACTATCTTGGACTTCTCTGGATGTTTCCCAGGCGAGCTATTGGCAGCATGTTCAGAACCACTGTTTCTGAGGCTAATTCTTGAACCGTAAGTCATAGACGCTCGATCTTGGCGGCATTCGTCTCAGCGCCTGGCAATTAGTACAGAAGCACTGTTTCCACTGTTTCTGAGGCTAATTCTTGAACCGTAAGTCTTAGACGCTTGATCTTGGCGGCATTCGTCTCAGCGCCTGGCAATTAGTATAGAAGCACTGTCTTTGACTTATCTGGATGTTTCCCAGGCGAGCTATTCACAAGTAAATCCTAGACGCTCGATCTTGGTTACTTTCACTTTCGCGGCTGGCAGCAAAGTTCAGAACCATGTTTCTGTGAATAACTCTTGAACCGTAACTCACAGTCGCTCGCTCTTGGCTGCATTCGTTTCAGCTCGTGGCAGCCAGTCTAAAAAAACACTATCTTGGACTTCTCTGGATGTTTCCCAGGCGAGCTATTGGCAGCATGTTCAGAAACACTGTTTCTGAGGCTAATTCTTGAACCGTAAGTCATAGACGCTCGTTCTTGGCGGCATTCATCTCAGCGCCTGGCAATTAGTATAAAGCACTGTTTCTCACTGTTTCTGAGGCTAATTCTTGAACCGTAAGTCTTTGACGCTTGATCTTGGCGGCATTCGTCTCATCGCCTGGCAATTAGTATAGAAACACTGTTTCCCACTGTTTCTGAGGCTAATTCTTGAACCGTAAGTCTTAGACGCTCGATCTTGGCGGCATTCGTCTCAGCGCCTGGCAATTAGTATAGAAGCACTGTCTTTGACTTCTCTGGATGTTTCCCAGGCGAGCTATTGACAAGTAAATCCTAGACGCTCGATCTTGGTTACTTTCGCTTTCGCGGCTGGCAGCAATGTTCAGAACCATGTTTCTGTGAATAACTCTTGAACCGTAAGTCACAGACGCTCGCTCTTGGTTGCATTCGTTTCAGCTCGTGGCAGCCAGTCTAAAAAACACTATCTTGGACTTCTCTGGATGTTTCCCAGGCGAGCTATTGGCAGCATGTTCAAAACCACTGTTTCTGAGGCTAATTCTTGAACCGTAAGTCATAGACGCTCGATCTTGGCGGCATTCGTCTCAGCGCCTGGCAATTAGTATAAAAGCACTGTTTCCCACTGTTTCTGAGGCTAATTCTTGAACCGTAAGTCTTTGACGCTTGATCTTGGCGGCATTCGTCTCAGCGCCTGGCAATTAGTATAGAAGCACTGTCTTTGACTTATCTGGATGTTTCCCAGGCGAGCTATTCACAAGTAAATCCTAGACGCTCGATCTTGGTTACTTTCGCTTTCGCGGCTGGCAGCAAAGTTCAGAAAGTGTTTTTTGTGTTTGCCATTGTTTCTGTCTTTCTGAAGGGATCTCCCCTTTTAATCCCATTATTTCAACACCTGTTGGACAATGCATGAGTGATAATGAGCTAATTGATTAAATGCAATTAATGAATACATTGCCACCTCTTGTTTTGTGTCGTCTGTGTTTCCGGCATTTCACATTGGAACAGCTCATTCACCTTCCTTGTCTTCTCTCCGCCCTCCCTTTTAGGTAAGTTAAAGAGCTGCACCTGAGCCAGCCACTGATTGATGCAGCACCACAGTCAAATAGTGGAGTGGAGTAGGGGAACAGCAAACAGCCATTAAAGCCGCCCGCCCGCCCCGCCCGCCCGCCCGCCACAATGGACCTACCTGTGTACACTAGATGGATGTGATGGAATGTACTGTCGTCCCTACATTTCAAGAAGGAGTAAGAATTGCAGTTGCAACAAAGCCTTGCTTGCCTACAAAGAGAGCAGCAATTTGGATTTGTTACTATGTTACCTAGAAGAATAACAAACTGTGCAAGGATGGAGGTTGTAGGAGCAAGGAGAAGTTGTCTGTAAAGTTGGTGGATGCTTATTTTCCATTTTGCAGTCCCTTGTCTCCCTCTTGTGGCCTCCTGGAGGCAACTAGCTGTGCAAAAAAAGACAGCCTGGCGGCCGGCTGTTGCAGTGTTGCCCTCTCAGGCAACACTGAGTGACTGACTGAGCCGCACCGTCTTATATAAAGTTCAGACGGAACTTTGCACGTGTCGTAGTAGAGCCCTGAGGAGCCAGAGCCAGCTTTCTGACATCATAATGGGGCCTCAGAGATAAAAGCCTGGGCCCAGGCAGTGTTGGTCAGTGCTGCTCAGCAGGCAGCACTGGACTGGACTGGATTACAGCTGATACAAGGTGTGAAGGAACAAGGGGTGGCTGTGGGCATGCACTTGCTGCCGCTGCCAGTGTTTATCTGCATGGCAGCAGGGCATTTGGGCGTTGCCAGGAAGGCGTTTTTATGTAGATTCCTCCTCTTTCAGCACTGCATTGTGGTGCAAGCAAAAGAAGCAAATCCTGTCTGGCTTCCTCTCCGGCCTTTATTCACCTCCCGTGTAGCTGTGAGTGTGTGAGCCTGCAGGGCCCCATGGAATTGCCTAGAAGTAGGCTGAATCGCTGCAAGGGCTGAACAGCAGTATCGGGCAGGCTCGGGCAACACGCGGCCCGTTCGGGTTATCGCTTCTCGGCCTTTTGGCTAAGATCAAGTGTAGTATCTGTTCTTATCAGTTTAATATCTGATACGTCCCCTATCTGGGGACCATATATTAAATGGATTTTTAGAACAGGGAGATGGAAATAGAGCTTGCTCTGTCCACTCCACGCATTGACCTGGTATTGCAGTATTTCCAGGACCGGTGCACCCTTTCCTTATGTGTTGACTAAAATCAGATTCCAAAAGTGTTTTTTGTGTTTGCCATTGTTTCTGTCTTTCTGAAGGGATCTCCCCTTTTAATCCCATTATTTCAACACCTGTTGGACAATGCATGAGTGATAATGAGCTAATTGATTAAATGCAATTAATGAATACATTGCCACCTCTTGTTTTGTGTCGTCTGTGTGTCTGTGTTTCCGGCATTTCACATTGGAACAGCTCATTCACCTTCCTTGTCTTCTCTCTGCCCTCCTGTAAAGGATCTGCCAGGCACTGCGGGGTTAACTCCCAGAACTAATCAGTCAGCACCTGAGAATACATCCCTGAGACTGACTCCTGCTTCCACCATTCAGGCTGGCAGGCTTAGGAGTGGGAGAGCCTATCGTAACCTGGCCAGACTCAGCTAGCTCCCGCCCTCGGTCTATTTAAGCCTGCACTTCCTGTCCCTCGGTGCTTGTTATTGCTTTTGTTTCCTTCCTTGTGGTTCCTGGCCCAGCTACATCTCCTGCTATTTTTGATCCTGCTCCATACCGACCCTGGCTTACCGACTACTCTTCTGCTTTTCGTTTTGTACCTCGCACACTCCTGGCTTGACTCGGCTCGTTCACCACTCTGGTTGCTCACGGTGTTGCCGTGGGCAACGGCCCCTTTTCCTTGCTTGTGTTCCTTGTATGTTTGTCGTGTTTGTCGTGCACTTACTGAGCGCAGGGACCGCCGCCCA
Organism: Rhinoderma darwinii; assembly: GCF_050947455.1. Classification (NCBI taxonomy): domain Eukaryota; kingdom Metazoa; phylum Chordata; class Amphibia; order Anura; family Rhinodermatidae; genus Rhinoderma; species Rhinoderma darwinii. Next base: position 341,612 of record NW_027464290.1, on the reverse strand, counting down.
GTTGTACCCCGTCGCCTAGGGCGGGTCGTTGCAAGTAGGCAGGGACAGAGTGGCGGGTAGATTAGGGCTCACTTGTCCGTCTCCCTACCCCCTGCCGTTACATAATAACAAGCCCATACCTAGTCTACCCCTGGTCCCTGACACCACTATGGATCCCCGTGAGACCCTGGCTCAGCAAATGCAGGGTCTCTCCCTACAGGTCCAGGCCCTGGCTCAGAGGGTCAACCAGCCTGATGCTACCCTGGTAGTTCCCCGCACCGCACCTCTTGAACCCCACCTCAAGTTGCCCGACCGGTTCTCAGGGGACCGGAGGACTTTTCTCTCCTTTCGGGAGAGTTGTAGGCTTTACTTTCGTTTAAAGCCTCATTCCTCAGGTTCTGAGAGCCAGCGGGTGGGTATAATTATGTCCCGGCTCCAGGAAGGGCCCCAAGAGTGGGCCTTCTCCTTGGCTCCTGACGCCCCTGAACTTTCCTCCGTTGATTGTTTCTTTTCTGCTCTCGGACTTATTTATGACGAGACTGACAGGACTGCCTTTGCCGAGAGTCAGCTGGTGACCTTAAGTCAGGGTAAGAGACCTGTTGAGGAGTATTGCTCTGACTTTCGGAAGTGGTGCGTAGCTTCTCGGTGGAATGACCCTGCCTTAAGGTGCCAGTTTAGGTTGGGTCTGTCGAATGCCCTGAAAGACCTGCTAGTTAGCTATCCCTCTTCTGACTCCCTAGACCAGGTTATGGCTTTAGCGATACGACTTGACCGACGTCTCAGGGAACGACAACGTAAACGTTTATGTGTTTTCTCCTCCGACTCCCCCATGATGCCTCCCGAAGCTCCGTTGCTTCGTTCCTCCCCGAAAGATTCAGAGATACCTATGCAACTCGGGGCCTCCGTGTCCCCCCAACAACGTAGAGAATTCCGCAGGAAGAATGGTCTCTGCTTCTACTGTGGGGACGACAAGCATCAAGTGAACAACTGTCCTAAGCGTAAGGTTGCAGCCAGAGAACTTCCGCGTCTAAGTGATCATCGGGGAGGTCACTTGGGCGCACAGGTATTTCCCGTAAATATGAAACGTACTAAGATCTTGCTTCCCTTTCAGGTCTCTTTTGGTGGTAGGTCTGCTACCGGCAGTGCTTTCGTGGATTCAGGGTCCTCTACTAATATCATGTCTGTGGAATTTGCTATGTCCCTTGCTATGCCTCTTATTGATTTGCCTAAACCTGTCCCGGTAGTGGGTATCGACGCCACTCCTCTTGCTAATGGTTATTTTACACAGCATACCCCTGTTTTTGAACTCCTTGTTGGCTCCATACATTTGGAGCAATGCTCTGTACTGTTGATGCAGGGATTATCGTACGATTTGGTGCTAGGTCTTCCCTGGTTGCAGTTGCATAATCCTACGTTTGACTGGAATACTGGGGAGCTAACCAAATGGGGTAATGAATGTTGTACGTCATGTTTTTCTGTTAATTCTATTTCTCCCCCTAAGGAGGCGAATACGCTACCCGAGTTTGTTCAGGACTTCGCTGATGTTTTCTCTAGGGAGGCCTCCGAAGTGTTACCTCCTCATAGAGAATACGATTGCGCTATCGAATTGGTACCAGGAGCTAAGCTTCCTAAGGGTAGGATATTTAATCTTTCTTGTCCCGAACGTGAAGCTATGAGAGTGTATATCCAGGAATCCCTGGCCAAGGGTTACATTCGTCCCTCTTCTTCTCCGGTAGGTGCTGGCTTCTTCTTCGTGGGGAAGAAGGATGGTGGTCTTAGGCCATGCATTGACTACCGTAGCCTGAATAAGGTCACGGTAAGGAACCAGTATCCCCTTCCTTTGATTCCTGATCTCTTTAATCAGGTTCAGGGGGCCCAATGGTTTTCTAAATTGGATCTACGGGGGGCGTATAACCTTATTCGCATCAAAGAGGGGGATGAGTGGAAGACTGCGTTTAACACGCCCGAAGGCCATTTTGAATACCTCGTCATGCCCTTTGGGTTGTGTAATGCCCCTGCGGTCTTCCAGAATTTCATAAATGAGATTTTGAGAAATTACCTGGGGATTTTTCTGGTAGTGTACCTTGATGACATACTGGTGTTTTCCAAGGACTGGTCCTCCCACGTGGAGCATGTCAGGAAGGTGCTCCAGGTCCTTCGGGAAAATAAACTGTTTGCCAAAACCGAAAAATGTGTGTTTGGGGTACAGGAGATTCCATTTTTGGGTCAAATCCTCACTCCTCATGAATTCCGCATGGACCCAGCCAAGGTTCAGGCTGTGGCGGAATGGGTCCAACCTGCCTCCCTGAAGGCGTTACAGTGTTTTTTGGGGTTTGCTAATTATTACAGGAGATTTATTGCTAACTTCTCGGTCATCGCTAAGCCCCTTACGGACCTCACTCGCAAAGGTGCTGATCTCCTCCACTGGCCTCCTGAGGCTGTCCAGGCTTTTGAGGTCCTTAAGAAGTGCTTTGTCTCGGCCCCGGTGCTGGTTCAGCCCAACCAAATGGAGCCATTTATCGTGGAAGTTGACGCATCTGAGGTGGGAGTGGGGGCTGTCTTGTCCCAGGGTACCAGGTCCCTCACCCATCTCCGCCCCTGTGCCTACTTCTCCAGGAAGTTTTCGCCAACTGAAAGTAACTATGATATTGGCAACCGCGAACTCTTAGCCATTAAATGGGCATTTGAAGAGTGGCGCCACTTCCTGGAGGGGGCTAGGCACCAGGTAACGGTCCTTACCGACCACAAGAATCTGGTGTTCCTAGAATCTGCCCGGAGGCTAAACCCGAGACAAGCTCGATGGGCGTTATTTTTTACCAGATTCAATTTTTTGGTTACCTATAGGGCTGGGTCTAAAAATATTAAGGCTGATGCACTGTCGCGTAGCTTCATGGCCAGCCCTCCTTCGGAGGAAGATCCTGCTTGTATTTTGCCTCCAGGTATAATCATTTCCTCGATCGATTCTGATTTAGTCTCTGAAATTGCTGCTGATCAAGGTGCAGCTCCCGGGAACCTTCCTGAGAACAAGCTGTTTGTTCCCCTGCAATTCCGGCTAAGGGTACTTAGGGAAAATCATGACTGCGCACTATCTGGCCATCCAGGCATCCTGGGTACCAAACACCTCATTACCAGAAATTATTGGTGGCCTGGGTTGCCTAAAGACGTTAAGGCCTACGTCGCCGCTTGTGAGGTTTGTGCTAGGTCCAAGACTCCCAGGTCCCGACCAGCGGGCTTACTGCGTTCGTTGCCCATTCCCCAGAGACCTTGGACACATATCTCCATGGATTTTATCACCGATTTGCCTCCATCCCAAGGCAAGTCGGTGGTGTGGGTGGTGGTGGACCGCTTCAGTAAGATGTGCCACTTTGTGCCCCTCAAGAAACTACCCAACGCCAAAACGTTGGCTACCTTGTTTGTCAAACACATCCTGCGTCTCCATGGGGTCCCTGTCAATATTGTTTCGGACAGAGGGGTACAATTTGTTTCATTGTTTTGGAGAGCCTTCTGTATGAAGTTGGGGATTGATCTGTCCTTCTCCTCTGCCTTCCATCCTGAAACCAATGGCCAAACGGATAGGACTAATCAGTCTCTAGAACAATACTTAAGGTGTTTTGTCTCTGACTGTCAATTTGATTGGGTCTCTTTCATTCCCCTCGCCGAATTTTCCCTTAATAACCGGGTCAGTAACTCGTCTGGGGTCTCTCCTTTTTTTTGTAATTTTGGGTTTAATCCACGGTTCTCCTCCGTTTCACCTGGTAGTTCCAACAATCCTGAGGTAGAGGTCGTTCATCGGGAACTGTGCACAGTCTGGGCCCAGGTTCAGAAAAACCTAGAGGTGTCCCAGAGCGTACAAAAAACTCAGGCTGATAAAAAACGTTCTGCTAACCCCCTGTTTATGGTCGGGGATCTGGTGTGGTTGTCGTCTAGGAACTTGCGTCTCAAGGTTCCGTCCAAGAAGTTTGCTCCCCGGTTTATTGGGCCGTATAAGGTCATTGAGGTCCTCAATCCTGTCTCCTTCCGGCTGGAGTTACCCCCGTCTTTTCGGATACACGACGTGTTTCATGCCTCCCTCCTCAAACGCTGCTCCCCGTCCTTGGCTCCCTCGAGGAGACCTCCTGTTCCCATCCTCACCCCGGAGGGGGTGGAATTCGAGGTGGCCAGGATTGTGGACAGCAAGATGGTCCAAGGCTCCCTCCAGTACCTGGTCCATTGGAGAGGATACGGGCCCGAGGAGAGGACTTGGGTACCCGCCCGGGATGTTCACGCTGGGGTATTGGTCAGGAAGTTCCACCTGCGTTTCCCCAGTAAGCCAGGTCCACTTAGAAAGGGTCCGGTGGCCCCTCATAAAAGGGGGGGTACTGTAAAGGATCTGCCAGGCACTGCGGGGTTAACTCCCAGAACTAATCAGTCAGCACCTGAGAATACATCCCTGAGACTGACTCCTGCTTCCACCATTCAGGCTGGCAGGCTTAGGAGTGGGAGAGCCTATCGTAACCTGGCCAGACTCAGCTAGCTCCCGCCCTCGGTCTATTTAAGCCTGCACTTCCTGTCCCTCGGTGCTTGTTATTGCTTTTGTTTCCTTCCTTGTGGTTCCTGGCCCAGCTACAGCTCCTGCTATTTTTGATCCTGCTCCATACCGACCCTGGCTTACCGACTACTCTTCTGCTTTTCGTTTTGTACCTCGCACACTCCTGGCTTGACTCGGCTCGTTCACCACTCTGGTTGCTCACGGTGTTGCCGTGGGCAACGGCCCCTTTTCCTTGCTTGTGTTCCTTGTATGTTTGTCGTGTTTGTCGTGCACTTACTGAGCGCAGGGACCGCCGCCCAGTTGTACCCCGTCGCCTAGGGCGGGTCGTTGCAAGTAGGCAGGGACAGAGTGGCGGGTAGATTAGGGCTCACTTGTCCGTCTCCCTACCCCCTGCCGTTACACCTCCCTTTTAGGTAAGTTAAAGAGCTGCACCTGAGCCAGCCACTGATTGATGCAGCACCACAGTCAAATAGTGGAGTGGAGTAGGGGAACAGCAAACAGCCATTAAAGCCGCCCGCCCGCCCGCCGGCCCGCCCGCCCGCCACAATGGACCTACCTGTGTACACTAGATGGATGTGATGGAATGTACTGTCGTCCCTACATTTCAAGAAGGAGTAAGAATTGCAGTTGCAACAAAGCCTTGCTTGCCTACAAAGAGAGCAGCGATTTGGATTTGTTACTATTTTACCTAGAAGAATAACAAACTGTGCAAGGATGGAGGTTGTAGGAGCAAGGAGAAGTTGTCTGTAAAGTTGGTGGATGCTTATTTTCCATTTTGCAGTCCCTTGTCTCCCTCTTGTGGCCTCCTGGAGGCAACTAGCTGTGCAAAAAAAGACAGCCTGGCGGCCGGCTGTTGCAGTGTTGCCCTCTCAGGCAACACTGAGTGACTGACTGAGCCGCACCGTCTTATATAAAGTTCAGACGGAACTTTGCACGTGTCATAGTGGAGCCCTGAGGAGCCAGAGCCAGCTTTCTGACATCATAATGGGGCCTCAGAGATAAAAGCCTGGGCCCAGGCAGTGTTGGTCAGTGCTGCTCAGGAGGCAGCACTGGACTGGACTGGATTACAGCTGATACAAGGTGTGAAGGAACAAGGGGTGGCTGTGGGCATGCACTTGCTGCCGCTGCCAGTGTTTATCTGCATGGCAGCAGGGCATTTGGGCGTTGCCAGGAAGGCGTTTTTATGTAGATTCCTCCTCTTTCAGCACTGCATTGTGGTGCAAGCAAAAGAAGCAAATCCTGTCTGGCTTCCTCTCCGGCCTTTATTCACCTCCCGTGTAGCTGTGAGTGTGTGAGCCTGCAGGGCCCCATGGAATTGCCTAGAAGTAGGCTGAATCGCTGCAAGGGCTGAACAGCAGTATCGGGCAGGCTCGGGCAACGCGCGGCCCGTTCGGGTTATCGCTTCTCGGCCTTTTGGCTAAGATCAAGTGTAGTACTTTAGGGTATTGCCTTGTTTCTTGGTCAGGAGGTGCCCTGGTACCCTTTTCCTTGGCCTGGGGGGATCGTTTCTCTTAGGAGAGACTTCACCCCTCTGCTGCTATTGGGGAGGAGGATTAGTCCAGGGCAACGGGGAGCGATCACTTGCCTGGCATCTAGGTGCTGAAGGTACTATCTTTGGATTTCTTTGGATATCGTTGGCTTTTGTTGCGGCAGGATGGAGGAAGTCCCTGACTACATGCGTACTCGGAATGCTGTTCGTTTTACGATGGAGGAATCTGGAGGACAAAGCAGAGACTTGGAATTCCTAACGAAGGTACTCTTGCTTGATCTTTTCCAGTTGGAGAGACAATGGATATTGTCTGTAATGGACTATCCAAGAAGAGGATGTTTCGATGTCACTTTTTGTACAGAGGACATTTATCTGGATTTTCTGGACACTTTAAAGAGGAAGAAGCAGGATCCAAGACTGGTTGGTGTGATTGTAACACCGCACTTTGCTCCTAGCAAAAAGTTGGTCATTGTTAAAATGTTTTCCCCCTATGTGTGTAAAGACGATATAATATGCTTTCTCACTAAGTTCTGTGAGGAGGTGGTGGAGAAGGGTAAGGTCTTTAATCCCTTTGGATTCTGGACAGGTAAATGGAAATTCCTGTGTAAGTTTAAGGCAGTTGGAGAGGCTGGAAACTTATTGCTTCCTCCAGCACGCTTTAAAATTGGCAGTGCAAGTGGGAATCTCTACTTTTTTGGAATGGGGATTTTTTGCCACAATTGTAAAGAGTATGGGCATGAGAAGGAGAATTGTGGAAAAATAATTTGTACCAAATGTTTTAAGGAAGGTCATAAGTATAATGATTGTGAGAAGGGCAAAGTGTGTAACATGTGTAGAGAAGAAGGGCATGTGTTTAAAAATTGTCCAAAAAAAAGTAAAAGTGAAGCAAAGGAGGAGAGTAAGAAGACCGTTAAAAGAAAGGAAGAGAAAGTTACCCCACAAAAAGAGGATAAACCACAGGAAAAGGGAGGAGCGGGGAAAAGTGTTGAGGTTAAAAAAAGTGATGAAACAAAAAGGAGGAAAATTGTGGAACAAAATGTAGTTTCAGATGAAGATAGAGCAGAAAGAGATAAACTAGTGAAAGACGTGGAGGGATTAAGAGATAAAATTAATTTTGAGAAGGTTCGGAGGCGGGTACGAACCTGTTTAAGAGGGAATATACCAGATTTTCTGGAGAGATATAAAGTACCAACCTGGTTGGCATGTATTGTAAATTTGGAATGGGACGGTCAAGATCTTCGAGAACATCTTGTGGATATGCTTGGTGTAATCGCTGTAAGAAACGGTTTGTTTTATTAATTTTACTTTAAAAAAAAAAAAAGAGAGAGAAATAAAAATTATATTTGGTTTTTTCATAATGATGATCAAGTCTTTAAATTTGAAAAAAAAAAAAAAAAAAAAATCTGTTCTTATCAGTTTAATATCTGATACGTCCCCTATCTGGGGACCATATATTAAATGGATTTTTAGAACAGGGAGATGGAAATAGAGCTTGCTCTGTCCACTCCACGCATTGACCTGGTATTGCAGTATTTCCAGGACCGGTGCACCCTTTCCTTATGTGTTGACTAAAATCAGATTCCAAAAGTGTTTTTTGTGTTTGCCATTGTTTCTGTCTTTCTGAAGGGATCTCCCCTTTTAATCCCATTATTTCAACACCTGTTGGACAATGCATGAGTGATAATGAGCTAATTGATTAAATGCAATTAATGAATACATTGCCACCTCTTGTTTTGTGTCGTCTGTGTGTCTGTGTTTCCGGCATTTCACATTGGAACAGCTCATTCACCTTCCTTGTCTTCTCTCCGCCCTCCCTTTTAGGTAAGTTAAAGAGCTGCACCTGAGCCAGCCACTGATTGATGCAGCACCACAGTCAAATAGTGGAGTGGAGTAGGGGAACAGCAAACAGCCATTAAAGCCGCCCGCCCGCCAGCCCGCCCGCCACAATGGACCTACCTGTGTACACTAGATGGATGTGATGGAATGTACTGTCGTCCCTACATTTCAAGAAGGAGTAAGAATTGCAGTTGCAACAAAGCCTTGCTTGCCTACAAAGAGAGCAGCAATTTGGATTTGTTACTATGTTACCTAGAAGAATAACAAACTGTGCAAGGATGGAGGTTGTAGGAGCAAGGAGAAGTTGTCTGTAAAGTTGGTGGATGCTTATTTTCCATTTTGCAGTCCCTTGTCTCCCTCTTGTGGCCTCCTGGAGGCAACTAGCTGTGCAAAAAAAGACAGCCTGGCGGCCGGCTGTTGCAGTGTTGCCCTCTCAGGCAACACTGAGTGACTGACTGAGCCGCACCGTCTTATATAAAGTTCAGACGGAACTTTGCACGTGTCATAGTGGAGCCCTGAGGAGCCAGAGCCAGCTTTCTGACATCATAATGGGGCCTCAGAGATAAAAGCCTGGGCCCAGGCAGTGTTGGTCAGTGCTGCTCAGCAGGCAACACTGGACTGGACTGGATTACAGCTGATACAAGGTGTGAAGGAACAAGGGGTGGCTGTGGGCATGCACTTGCTGCCGCTGCCAGTGTTTATCTGCATGGCAGCAGGGCATTTGGGCGTTGCCAGGAAGGCGTTTTTATGTAGATTCCTCCTCTTTCAGCACTGCATTGTGGTGCAAGCAAAAGAAGCAAATCCTGTCTGGCTTCCTCTCCGGCCTTTATTCACCTCCCGTGTAGCTGTGAGTGTGTAAGCCTGCAGGGCCCCATGGAATTGCCTAGAAGTAGGCTGAATCGCTGCAAGGGCTGAACAGCAGTATCGGGCATGCTCGGGCAACGCGCGGCCCGTTCGGGTTATCGCTTCTCGGCCTTCTGGCTGAGATCAAGTGTAGTGCTGATTACTTGTAGTCAGTGCTGCCTGGTCTTGGTTAGGAGGTGCTCAGGTACCCTCTCTCTCGGCCTCGGGGGATCGTCCAGGTTCGCCTGGACTTCACCCCCGTGCTGCTATTTGGGAGAGAGGCTTAGTCCTGAGCAACGGGTTGCGATCCATATACCCCTGTGTAGGTTTCGGCCGAAAAGGGGAGTTGCGCCTAACGTTGCGCCTACTAGGGAGTAGCGTAACAATACCTTACTCACCATGGACGAGGATCCATGTGAGATACCGGCTTATGCCCGGATTAAAAACACAATTCGTGTAGTGCTATCGGAGGAGAAGGCGACGACCTGCGGCTTAAAATTCGTGGTGGAGACCGTACTTGTTGGTATCTTCAACATCCAGAAGCGAGAAATTTTGGCGGTGCAGGATTACCCAAGAAGGAGGACATACGACGTTACTTTTATACAGAATGGAGTATTCCGAGATCTGCTGGCGGCTTATACGGTAAAAAATGACCCGAGACTGGACGGTGTTGATTTTTATGAGCACGTTATGGACATCACTAAAATGATAGTTATAAAGATGTACTGCCCTTTTGCCGACTTAAAAGAAGTGATGTCCTTTTTATTCCCTTATTTTAAAACTGTGAAATGTATTGGCAAAGTAATGAATGAGGTTGGTGTATGGACCTCAAAGTGGAGATTCAATGTAACATGTTATAAAGATGCCAATTTTACAGGAGGGATAATGTTGCCGCCAGCACGTTTTAAAATAGGTGATATGGCCGGAGACTTTTATTTTTCAGGGATGCCTCCATTCTGTAGGAAGTGCCAAAAGTACGGTCACACCAAGGAGTCTTGTGACAGCACCTGTAGGAACTGCGGCAGCTCTGAGCACGAGACCAAAACTTGCCCTCTGGGGAAAAGGTGCCGTTTTTGCAGCCGAGTTGGTCACCTGTATGCTACTTGTCCCCACAGATCTAAAGAGTTGGAACAACCCGAGGACCGGCCAAGGCGTCCCGAGCGGCCCGCAGGCCAGATCACCCCTGTACAAGGAGAGGAACCCCAAGGAGGCGAGCAAGATGATATGGATACCTCCAGCAGACCCCCCCAAACAGGTGACCCTAAAGAGCAGAGGCGACAAAAACGCAGAGCCAGTGATCAGCGGACGAAAGAGCCCCCCCAGGAGACTGGGGCACAGGGTAGTTCGGATGAAGCTGATCCTACTGGCCTGCAAGAGATGCTGGGTCAGCCTGTACCTGAGGCAGAGGTCCCGGGCGGAGCGGCAGCTCTCACTAAGAGACGTAGGGCGTACTCGGAGGTGCCGATGGGAGTACCTGCCAGGTTGAAGGCAGGGAAACCAGTTGACGTGCCCCCGGAAGCGACAGCTAAAGGTCCCCCCCCCCCTTCCAGACAGTTGGGGGATATAGGGACAGCTGCCTCCGAGGTAAGCGTGGTCCCTGAGACGTCCAGAAGCGCGATTCCTGCCCCTATAGAAGGGGAGGACGCTGCCAAAGATGGCCAAATCTTACCCGTTGAGTCCGTCTGGGACCCATTTTCAAGAAGCGCCTTAGGTATGGGGGGTCAGCTGAGTGACGGGTCTTCCTCTCAAACCTCATCGATGCGTACATTTGACTCGAGGAAAGATGATGATGAGAGCTCGAGTGGGGTGTCTGGCGACGCGGAGGACTGCTGAGGCCTCCTCGGGTAAGATAAAAATAGACTGTCTCTCTCCCTTTTCCTCATGGCTGAGTTATGTGGTCTTTCCCTTAATGTAAGAAGCGTGCACTCACAGACAAGAAGAGCTGCCCTTTTTAACTACCTTTCTGTTTTTACCGCCTCAGTGTTTTTCCTACAGGAATGCTGCATACCTCACCGCATGAATTATAAAAAATATGAGGAAGACTGGAGACTCGGACCTTCAGTGTGGTCCGGGTCCAATGAATCAAAAGCCGCAGGTGTCGCCATTTTATTCAAAGGGAACGTTTTAATTGATCGTTTTTATGAAATTTTACCAGGCAGAATTTTAATGGTCAAAGCTTTTATAAACGGTGTTAGATGGCAGTTTTTAAACTTTTATGGTTCTACAGACAAAAAAGAAAGAGCAAAAATGCTGGAAATTTTACCCCTTTTTATCAATGATTCAGAACCACTTGTTTTAGCGGGTGATTTTAATTGTATTTTAAAGGGGGAACGCCGGTTCTCTAATTCAGTAAGTCGAAATTATGATAAAACCCCGTCTATTTTAAAAGATATTACAGTGGAATTTAAACTTACTGATGTTTTTAAAAAATGCAATAGGGATCTACCTGAAGAGGACGGCGTCACCTGGAGCAATGTAAACTGCAGCTCCAGGATCGATTTTATTTTTTGCTCTTATCAAATACTGCCTTTTAAATGTGATCTTAATTCTAACGTGTTTTCTGACCATAAACTTTTATATTTTAAAGTTAATTTGAACGATCAAAGGAGAACTCCGAAGAAAGCCTGGAAATTAAACGTATCCCTTTTAGAGGATCCGCAAATTTTATCCGATTTTATCACCTTTTATAAGGGCTGCAGACGGGTAAGACATCCCAATATGCCAATTGTTTCCTGGTGGGAAAAAATGAAAATAAAGATAAGAGATTTTTTTATTAAAGCTGGGATGAAGAAAGCAAAAGAAAAATTTGAATTTTATGCTAATTTAAATACCCGTCTGCAGACCCAATACAAGTTCAGAGAACAGGGTATGCATGTGGAGAAAGAGATCACCGAAATTAAAAAAGAAATCTCCCAGTGCCTGGAGCAGAGGGGAAAGGAGATAATCTTTCGCTCTAAGGTGAAACATCTTGAAGAAAATGAGACCTGCTCCAGGTACTTCTTCAAGAAAATAAATGATAAGCATACCCTGTTAAATGAGATAGATGGGGAAACAAATACCCAAAACATTTTAAAAAAGGTGCACGGTTTTTATGCGGATCTTTTTAATACAAAACATGTTGATGTTGATTTTATGAACGACTCATTGAAGGAGGTGGATGCTGTTTTAGATCCTGCTTCCCAAGTGTTTTTATTACAGAATATTACGGAACAGGAGATTTTAGAAACTACAAAGAGTTTTAAAACAGGTAAAGTCCCTGGCCCTGACGGTATACCTATAGAATTTTATGTCATATTTTATGGTATTTTAAAAGAGGATATCCACCCTCTTTTTACCCAAGTTTTTAGAACAAAAGCCCTCCCGGGGTCCTGGAAGAAAGGCGAGGTGTCCCTGCTTTACAAAAAGGGGGACAAAACAGACATTAAAAATTGGAGGCCTATCACTTTGCTAAACTCTGACTACAAAGTAATGGCGAAGATATGTGCGACCAGATTAAAAGCAGTGATAGGCCAGATCATACACTCCAATCAGGTCTGTGGGATACCCGGGAGGAGTATATGGGATAATTTAAACCTTTTAAAAGATGTGATCAGTGACACGAAAGAGAGAGGAGGTAAAATGGCAATTTTATCTATAGATTTCGAGAAAGCCTTCGATAGAGTGTCACATTTTTATCTTTTTAAGGTTTTAGAAAAGATGGGTATACCGGAAGGTTTTTTACAGTCTTTGAAGGCCTTTTATGAAAATTGTACTAGCAAAATTTTAGTAAAGGGTTTTAAGACACAGGATGTCCTTTTAAATTCCGGAGTGAAGCAGGGGTGTCCCTTGTCCCCACTACTTTTTATTTGTGCAATTGAGCCTCTACTCTGCAGGTTAAGAAAGGATAAGCAGATAAGCGGAGTCCCCCTGCCGGGCGGGGGGGGGACTAGAGGCTAAAGTGGTGGGGTACATGGACGATGTCGCGGTCCTTTGCAGGGACACCCTGTCATTACAGAAATCCTTTAAACAGATTTACCAATTCTGTTGCTCCTCCGGTTTTTTAGTAAATTTTAACAAAAGTAACATCTTAAATATCGGCAAAATGGTTTTAATGGACATTCCAGTCCCTGTGTCAGAGTCTGTACAAATTTTAGGAGTCTCCTTCAATGAGTCAAATAATGGTTTTACCAGTTGGGACTTGGTGGCACAAAAAGTCAATCAGAAAATTTGCATGTGGAACATGAGAAAGTTAACAATGGAGGGAAAGGTTTTAATTACAAAAATGGTGATTTTACCTATTTTATTATATTTAAGTATGGTATTCCCTCCCCCTGAGATTTTATTGAAAAAAATAATTAAAGCATGTTTCACATTTTTATGGAACTCCAGGATGGAAAAGCTCAGGAGAGAGAAGGTAATATTACCCAAACCAATGGGGGGGGAAAGATTTCCCCGATATAAAAGCATTCCTTTTAATAAAATTTTTTACTTTATGTCTTAATGCAGTTTTTAAGGAACATTACTGGTCATATTTTATACGTTTTAACACAGGTTATTTTATGAGGAGGAACGGTTGGTTATCCACGGTTTTAAGCTCCCCGTATGCTTTTAACCTTTCTGGCCAGTATAAGATTTTAGAAAAAATTGTAAACCTTTTTAACTTAAAAGACAAAAATATTAACGAAGTAAAAAATAGTAAAGGAATTTTAAAAAAGATAAAAGAAAATGTTTTAGTAGCTCCCATCAGTAATTTTAATGAACAAAAATGCAAAGAAATATGGAAGATGGTGAACGCTAAATATCTTTTTAACCCACAGAAAGATCTGGCCTGGAGCTGTGCCCACGAGTGTCTTCCATGCCGGGCATTCCAGCATCGAAGGGGACTGACCAACTCGGCTGCGTGTCCAAGGGGAGGATGTAGAGATGACGAGACAGTCTACCACCTTTTCTGGGAATGTTTTTATGCGCAATTAATATGGACAAGAATCCTCCCCTTGGTACAGAAGATTACAGGACTTCGGAGATACACAAGTGATGGCGTTTTATATGGATGCCTGGAATGCCCAACACAGACTCGAAAAATGATGGCATGGAAGATCACCAACTGCGTTAAAGCAGCTCTGTGGGCGGCCAGAAACATTTTATTATTTAAGCATGAAGTTTTAGCTGTGGAAGATGTTTTAGCCATTTGTCTTAATGAAATGTACAAATATTTTCTTTTAGATAAAAAACTCTCTCCTGTTTTATGTAGAAAATGGTTTTTAAGTGAATGGAGTTCCATAATATGATGCCACCAAGTGCCCTTTTATAAATTGTTTTTATTTGACAATTTGTATTTATCTGTATTAAAAACCATGATTGTAAATTTATGTAAATTTTGTTGAAATGTATTGATTTATTGTAAATTTGTTCAAAATTTTAAATAAACGGTTACCTCCTTTGTTGGGGTAGTCAACTCAAAAAAATCTGTTCTTATCAGTTTAATATGTGATACGTCCCCTATCTGGGGACCATATATTAAATGGATTTTTAGAACAGGGAGATGGAAATAGAGCTTGCTCTGTCCACTCCACGCATTGACCTGGTATTGCAGTATTTCCAGGACCGGTGCACCCTTTCCTTATGTGTTGACTAAAATCAGATTCCAAAAGTGTTTTTTGTGTTTGCCATTGTTTCTGTCTTTCTGAAGGGATCTCCCCTTTTAATCCCATTATTTCAACACCTGTTGGACAATGCATGAGTGATAATGAGCTAATTGATTAAATGCAATTAATGAATACATTGCCGCCTCTTGTTTTGTGTCGTCTGTGTGTCTGTGTTTCCGGCATTTCACATTGGAACAGCTCATTCACCTTCCTTGTCTTCTCTCCGCCCTCCCTTTTAGGTAAGTTAAAGAGCTGCACCTGAGCCAGCCACTGATTGATGCAGCACCACAGTCAAATAGTGGAGTGGAGTAGGGGAACAGCAAACAGCCATTAAAGCCGCCCGCCCGCCCGCCCGCCACAATGGACCTACCTGTGTACACTAGATGGATGTGATGGAATGTACTGTCGTCCCTACATTTCAAGAAGGAGTAAGAATTGCAGTTGCAACAAAGCCTTGCTTGCCTACAAAGAGAGCAGCAATTTGGATTTGTTACTATATTACCTAGAAGAATAACAAACTGTGCAAGGATGGAGGTTGTAGGAGCAAGGAGAAGTTGTCTGTAAAGTTGGTGGATGCTTATTTTCCATTTTGCAGTCCCTTGTCTCCCTCTTGTGGCCTCCTGGAGGCAACTAGCTGTGCAAAAAAAGACAGCCTGGCGGCCGGCTGTTGCAGTGTTGCCCTCTCAGGCAACACTGAGTGACTGACTGAGCCGCACCGACTTATATAAAGTTCAGACGGAACTTTGCACGTGTCATAGTGGAGCCCTGAGGAGCCAGAGCCAGCTTTCTGACATCATAATGGGGCCTCAGAGATAAAAGCCTGGGCCCAGGCAGTGTTGGTCAGTGCTGCTCAGCAGGCAACACTGGACTGGACTGGATTACAGCTGATACAAGGTGTGAAGGAACAAGGGGTGGCTGTGGGCATGCACTTGCTGCCGCTGCCAGTGTTTATCTGCATGGCAGCAGGGCATTTGGGCGTTGCCAGGAAGGCGTTTTTATGTAGATTCCTCCTCTTTCAGCACTGCATTGTGGTGCAAGCAAAAGAAGCAAATCCTGTCTGGCTTCCTCTCCGGCCTTTATTCACCTCCCGTGTAGCTGTGAGTGTGTAAGCCTGCAGGGCCCCATGGAATTGCCTAGAAGTAGGCTGAATCGCTGCAAGGGCTGAACAGCAGTATCGGGCAGGCTCGGGCAACGCGCGGCCCGTTCGGGTTATCGCTTCTCGGCCTTCTGGCTGAGATCAAGTGTAGTTCTGATTACTTGTAGTCAGTGCTGCCTGGTCTTGGTTAGGAGGTGCTCAGGTACCCTCTCTCTCGGCCTCGGGGGATCGTCCAGGTTCGCCTGGACTTCACCCCCGTGCTGCTATTTGGGAGAGAGGCTTAGTCCTGAGCAACGAGTTGCGATCCACATATCCCCCGTGTAGGCTTCGGCCGAAAAGGGGAAAGCTGCGTAGACGTTACGTCACCAACGGGTGGCGTAACTTTCCGTGAAAACCCCTCACCATGGACGAAAGTCCTGGTGAGATACCGGCGTATGCCCGGATAAAGAATACAATCCGTGTAATTGTATCAGAAGAGAAGGCGACGACCTGCGGCCTGAAGTTCTTGGTGGAGACCGTGCTTGTTGGCATTTTCAACATTCAGAAGCGGGAGATATTGGCGGTACAAGACTATCCTAGGAGAAGAACATACGACATAACTTTTGTACAGAATGGAGTGTTCCAAGATCTGCTGGCGGCATACATGGTAAAAAACGATCCGAGACTGGACGGTATTGAATTTTACGAACATGTGTTGGACATCACTAAGATGATTGTGATAAAAATGTACTGCCCGTTTGCTGATTTAAAAGATGTGATGTCCTTTTTATCCCCCTATTTCAAAAGTGTAAAATGTATTGGCAAAATAATGAACGAAGTTGGAGTTTGGACGTCAAAGTGGAGATTTTTAGTAACTTGTTATAGAGATGCCAATACAGCAGGGGGGATAATGTTGCCGCCAGCACGCTTTAAATTAGGTGATATGGCAGGAGATCTTTTTTATACAGGAATGCCTCCATTCTGTAGAAAATGTCAAAAGTACGGTCACACCAAAGAGTTCTGCGAAAGCACCTGTAGGAACTGTGGCAGCTCTGAGCACGAGGCCAAAACTTGCCCTCTGGGGAAAAGGTGTCGTTTTTGCAGCCGAGTTGGTCATCTATATGCTACTTGTCCCCACAGATCGGAACAACCCGAGGTCCGGCCGAGGCGTCCAGAGCAGCCAGCAGGCCAGATCGCCCCCGCACAAGGAGAGGAACCAAGAGGTGAAGAGGCAGATGACATGGACACCTCCAGCAGACCCCCCCAAACAGGTGACCCAAAGGAGCAAAGGCGGTTTAAGAGAAGAGCCAGTGATCAGCGGATGAAAAAGCCCCCTCAAGTAACGGAGGAGATGGGTAGTTCGGATGAAGCTGATCCGCCTGGGCCGCAGGAGATGCTGGGTCAGCCTGTACCTGGGGCAGAGGACCCGGGCGGAGCGGCAGCTAGGTCTAAGAGGCGTAGGGCGTACTCAGAGGTGGCAGCGGGGGTGCCGATGGGAGTACCTGCTAGAGCGAAAGCAGGGAAACCAGTTGACGCGCCCCCGGAAGCACCAGCTGAAGGTCTCCCCCCTTCTCGCCAGTTGGGGGAGACAAGCATAGCTGCCTCTGAGGTGACAGAAGTCCCTGAAACGGCCGCGAGTGCGTTTCCTGCCCCTATCGTAGGGGAGGAGGCTGCCATACAAAATGCTCCAGAAACCTTGCCCGTGGAGTCCATCTGGGACCCATTTGCGATAAGTGCCTCAGGTATGGCGGGGGGTCAGCTGTCTGACATGAGTTCCTCTCCAATCTCCTCAACTTATACAGTCGGTTTGAAGTCGGAGGGCGATGAGAGTTCGAGTGAGGTCTCTGGTAACGCCGAGGACTGCTGAGGCCACCTCGGGTAAGATTACATAAGACTGTCTCTTTTCCCTTTTCCTCATGGCAGAGTTAGGTGGCATTTCCTTAAATGTTAGGAGCGTGCATTCTAAGACGAGAAGAGCTGCCCTGTTTGACTATCTTTCTATTTTTTCCGCCACCGTTTTTTTCCTACAGGAATGCTGTATCCCACATCGCACGAACTACAACAAATATAAGGAAGACTGGAGACTCGGACCTTCAGTGTGGTCCGGGTCTAACGATTCCAGAGCCGCAGGTGTCGCCATTTTATTTAAAGGGAACGTTTTAATTGACAGTTTTAATGAAATTTTACCAGGTAGAATTTTATTGGTCAAAGCTTTTATAGACGGTATTAGATGGCAGTTTTTAAATTTTTATGGGTCCTCGGACAAGAATGAAAGAGCTAGAATGCTAGAGATTTTACCCCTTTTTTTAAACGATTCAGAGCCACTTGTTTTAGCGGGTGATTTTAATTGTATTTTAAAGGGGGAACGCCGGTTCTCTAACTCAGTAAGCAGGAATTATGACAAAACCTCCTCATTATTAAAAGATATAGTTACTGATTTTAAACTTACTGATGTTTTTAAGAAATGTAACAGCAATTTATCTGCAGAGGCCGGCGTCACCTGGAGCAATGTGAACTGTAGCTCCAGGATCGATTTTATATTCTGCTCTTATCAAGTACTGCCTTTTAAATGTGATCTTAATCCCAATGTTTTATCTGATCATAAATTATTGTATTTTAAAGTTAAAAATGATATTGGGAAAAATACTGTCAAAAAAGCCTGGAAAATGAACGTTTCCCTTTTAGATGATCCGCAAATTTTATCTGATTTTATTACCTTTTATAAGGGCTGCAGACGGGTAAGACATCCAAATATGTCCATAGTCTCATGGTGGGAGAAAATAAAAATAAAAATAAGAGACTTTTTCATAAAAATCGGAAGGAGAAAAGCAAAAGAAAAACAGGATTTTTTTGCTAATTTGAATACCCGTCTGCAGACCCAATACAAGTTCAGAGAACAGGGTATGCAGGTGGAGGAGGAGATTATGGAGATTAGGAAGGAGATCTCCCAGTGCCTGGAGCAGAGAGGTAAGGAAATTGTCTTTCGTTCAAAAATGAAACACCTCGAGGAAAATGAGACCTGCTCCAGGTACTTTTTTAAGAAAATTAACGATAAGCATACCCTGTTAGACAATGTTGATGGAGATACAAACACTGACAATATTTTAAAAAAGGTACACAGATTTTATGCGGATCTTTTTAATATAAAGCTTGTTAATGTTGATTTGATGAACGACTCATTGAAGGAGGTTGACGCTGTTTTAAATCCTGTCTCCAAAGATTTTTTATTACAGGATATTACGGAACAGGAGATTTTAGATACCATCAAGAGTTTTAAAACAGGTAAAGTCCCTGGCCCTGATGGTATACCCATAGAGTTTTATGTCACATTTTATGGAGTTTTAAAAGAGGATCTCTATTCCCTTTTTACTCAAGTTTTTAGAACAAAAGCCCTCCCGGGGTCCTGGAAGAAAGGTGAGGTGTCCCTGCTTTATAAAAAGGGGGACAAAACAGATATTAAAAACTGGAGGCCTATCACCTTACTAAACACAGACTACAAAATAATGGCCAAGATTTGCGCGAATAGGCTAAAGGCTGTTATAGAGAAAATCGTCCACTCCAACCAAGTCTGTGGGATACCTGGGAGGAGCATATGGGACAATTTAAACCTTTTAAAAGATGCTATTGGTGATACGAAGGAGAGAAAAGGCAGATTGGCGGTTTTATCCATAGATTTCGAGAAAGCCTTTGATAGAGTATCACATTTTTATCTTTTTAAGGTTTTAGAAAAGATGGGTATACCAGAAGGCTTTTTACAGTCTCTGAAGGCCTTTTATGAAAATTGTACGAGCAAGATTTTAGTAAAGGGTTTTAAGACACAGGATGTCCTTTTAAACTCCGGAGTGAAGCAGGGGTGTCCCTTGTCCCCACTACTTTTTATATGTGCGATCGAGCCTCTACTCTGCAGATTGAGGAATGACAGGCAGATATGTGGAGTCCCCCTGCCGGGCGGGGGGGGACTAGAGGCAAAAGTAGTGGGGTACATGGATGATGTCGCGGTCCTGTGCAGGGACGCCCCGTCACTGCAAAAAGCATTACAACAGATATACCAATTTTGCTGCTCCTCCGGTTTTAAAGTCAATTTTAATAAAAGTAATATTTTAAATATTGGCAACATGATTTTACAGGACATTCCAGTCCCTGTGTCGGAGTCTGTACAGATTTTAGGAGTCTCCTTCAATGAGTCAAACAATGGTTTTATCAGTTGGGACTTGGTGGCACAAAAAGTTAATAAGAAAATTTGTTTATGGAATCTTAGAAAACTGACAATGGAGGGAAAAATTTTAATCACAAAAATGGTGATTTTACCAATTTTATTATATCTAAGTATGGTTTTCCCTCCCCCTGATATTTTATTAAAAAAGATTACCAAGGCATGTTTTACATTTTTATGGAATTCTAGGATGGAGAAGCTCAGGAGAGAAAAAGTGATGTCACCAAAGCTAATGGGTGGTAAAGATTTTCCAAATATAAAAGCATTTCTTTTAATCCATTTTTTTACACTGTGTCTTAATACTGTTTTTAAGGAACACTACTGGTCTTATTTTATCCGTTTTAACACTGGCTATTTTATGAGGAGGTACGGATGGTTCTCTACGGTTTTAAGCTCGCCATATGCTTTTAACCTGCCAGACCAGTATAAGATTTTAGAAAAAATAGTGAACCTTTTTAACCTAAAAGACAAAAGAATAGAAGATGTAAAAAATAGTAAATATGTTTTAAAGGAAATAAAAGAAAATGTTTTAATAGCCCCCATTAGCAATTTTAATGAAAACAAATGCAAAATTATCTGGAGCATGGTTAATGCTAAATTCATTTTTAATTCACAGAAGGATCTGGCCTGGAGCTGCGCCCACGAGTGTCTTCCATGCCGGGCATTCCAGCATCGAAGGGGACTGACCAACTCGGCTGCGTGTCCAAGGGGAGGATGCCGCGATGACGAGACAGTCTTACATCTCTTTTGGCAATGTTATTTTTCACAACTCATATGGACAAAAATCCTCCCCTTGATGAAGAAGATAACCGGAATAAAGAGAATTACAAGTGAAGGCGTTTTTTACGGATGTCTGGAGTGCCCAACAAGGACTCAGAAAATTATGGCATGGAAGATTACTAACTGCGTTAAAGCAGCTCTGTGGGCGGCCAGGAATATTCTTTTATTCAAACATGAAATTTTATCTGTGAATGATATTTTAGGAATTTGTTTTTATGAAATGCACAAGTATTATCTTTTAGACAAAAAATTCTCTCCTGTTTTAAGTAGAAAATGGTTTTTTAGCGAATGGAATTCTATAATATGATGCCACCAAGTGCCCTTTTATAAATTGTATGATTTTAATCTGACAATTTGTATTTATTTTTTAACCATTGTTGTAAAATTTGAATCCCTGTAGAAATGTTGAAAAATGTTAATTTATTGTAAAACCTGAAAAATTTTAAATAAACGGTTACCCCCAAAGTTGGGGTAGTCAACTTAAAAAAAAATCTGTTCTTATCAGTTTAATATCTGATACGTCCCCTATCTGGGGACCATATATTAAATGGATTTTTAGAACAGGGAGATGGAAATAGAGCTTGCTCTGTCCACTCCACGCATTGACCTGGTATTGCAGTATTTCCAGGACCGGTGCACCCTTTCCTTATGTGTTGACTAAAATCAGATTCCAAAAGTGTTTTTTGTGTTTGACATTGTTTCTGTCTTTCTGAAGGGATCTCCCCTTTTAATCCCATTATTTCAACACCTGTTGGACAATGCATGAGTGATAATGAGCTAATTAATTAAATGCAATTAATGAATACATTGCCACCTCTTGTTTTGTGTCGTCTGTGTGTCTGTGTTTCCGGCATTTCACATTGGAACAGCTCATTCACCTTCCTTGTCTTCTCTCCGCCCTCCCTTTTAGGTAAGTTAAAGAGCTGCACCTGAGCCAGCCACTGATTGATGCAGCACCACAGTCAAATAGTGGAGTGGAGTAGGGGAACAGCAAACAGCCATTAAAGCCGCCCGCCCGCCCGCCACAATGGACCTACCTGTGTACACTAGATGGATGTGATGGAATGTACTGTCGTCCCTACATTTCAAGAAGGAGTAAGAATTGCAGTTGCAACAAAGCCTTGCTTGCCTACAAAGAGAGCAGCAATTTGGATTTGTTACTATGTTACCTAGAAGAATAACAAACTGTGCAAGGATGGAGGTTGTAGGAGCAAGGAGAAGTTGTCTGTAAAGTTGGTGGATGCTTATTTTCCATTTTGCAGTCCCTTGTCTCCCTCTTGTGGCCTCCTGGAGGCAACTAGCTGTGCAAAAAAAGACAGCCTGGCGGCCGGCTGTTGCAGTGTTGCCCTCTCAGGCAACACTGAGTGACTGACTGAGCCGCACCGTCTTATATAAAGTTCAGACGGAACTTTGCACGTGTCATAGTGGAGCCAGAGCCAGCTTTCTGACATCATAATGGGGCCTCAGAGATAAAAGCCTGGGCCCAGGCAGTGTTGGTCAGTGCTGCTCAGCAGGCAGCACTGGACTGGACTGGATTACAGCTGATACAAGGTGTGAAGGAACAAGGGGTGGCTGTGGGCATGCACTTGCTGCCGCTGCCAGTGTTTATCTGCATGGCAGCAGGGCATTTGGGCGTTGCCAGGAAGGCGTTTTTATGTAGATTCCTCCTCTTTCAGCACTGCATTGTGGTGCAAGCAAAAGAAGCAAATCCTGTCTGGCTTCCTCTCCGGCCTTTATTCACCTCCCGTGTAGCTGTGAGTGTGTGAGCCTGCAGGGCCCCATGGAATTGCCTAGAAGTAGGCTGAATCGCTGCAAGGGCTGAACAGCAGTATCGGGCAGGCTCGGGCAACACGCGGCCCGTTCGGGTTATCGCTTCTCGGCCTTCTGGCTGAGATCAAGTGTAGTTCTGATTACTTGTAGTCAGTGCTGCCTGGTCTTGGTTAGGAGGTGCTCAGGTACCCTCTCTCTCGGCCTCGGGGGATCGTCCAGGTTCGCCTGGACTTCACCCCCGTGCTGCTATTTGGGAGAGAGGCTTAGTCCTGAGCAACGAGTTGCGATCCACATACCCCCGTGTAGGCTTCGGCCGAAAAGGGGAGGCTGCGTAGACGTTACGTCACCAACGGGTGGCGTGACTATTCCAAAAAAATAAAAGATTCACTATGGATGAAAATCCAGGTGACATACCGGCGTATGCCCGGATTAAGAATACCGTGCGAGTTATTCTTTCGGAGGAGAAGGCGACGACTTGCGGCTTGAAATTCGTGGTGGAGACCGTGCTTGTTGGCATTTTCAATGTCCAAAAGAGGGAGATTTTGGCAGTGCAGGACTACCCAAGAAGAAGAACCTATGACATCACATTTATACAGAATGGAGTATTCCAAGATCTGCTGGCGGCATATGCAGTAAAAAAGGACCCGAGACTGGACGGAGTGGATTTTTACGAGCATGTTTTGGACATCACAAAAATGATTGTTATTAAGATGTACTGCCCATTTGCTGACGTAAAAGATGTGATGTCCTTTTTATCCCCCTATTTTAAAACGGTAAAGTGTATTGGCAAAGTCATGAATGAGGTTGGGGTCTGGACCTCTAAATGGAGATTTCTAGTGACATGCTACAGAGATGCCAATTTTACAGGAGGGATAATGCTGCCGCCAGCACGTTTTAAATTAGGAGATATGGCAGGAGACTTTTATTTTTCAGGGATGCCTCCATTCTGTAGGAAATGCCAAAAGTACGGTCACACCAATGAGTCCTGCGAGAGCACCTGTAGGAACTGTGGCAGCTCTGAGCACGAGGCCAAAACTTGCCCTCTGGGGAAAAGGTGTCGATATTGCAGCCGAGTTGGTCACCTTTTTGCATTTTGTCCCCACAGATCGGAACAACCCGAGGTCCGGCCGAGGCGTCCCGAGCAGCCAGCAGGCCAGATCGTACCCCCAGAAGGAGATGAACCCCAAGGAGAAGGCCAGGATGAGATGGATACCTCTAGCAGACCCCCCCAAACAGGTGACCCAAAAGAGCAGAGACGGAACAAGCGTCGATCCAGTGATCAGCGGACGAAAAAGCCCCCCCAGGAAACTGGGGAGACGGGTAGTTCGGATGAAGCTGATCCTACTGGTCCGCAAGAGATGCTGGGTCAGCCTGTACCTGAGGCAGAGGACCCGGGCGGAGCGGCAGCGACACACAAGCGACGTAGGGCGTACTCGGAGGTGGCAGCGGGGGTGCCGATGGAAGTACCTGCATTGGCGAAGGCAGGGAAACCACTGGACGTGCCCCCGAAAGTGACGACTAAAGGTCCACCCCCTTCTAGCCAGTTGGGGGATACACGGACAGCTGCCTCCGAGGTGACGGAGGTCCCAGAGACGTCAGGGAGCGCAATTCCTGCCCCTATCGAAGGGGAGGTCGCTGCCAAAAAAGCTCCAGCAGATGAAATGTTGCCCGTGGAGTCCATATGGGATCCTTTCATGATTAGTGCCTCAGGTTTGGCGGGGGGTCAGCTAAGTGATGGGAGTTCCTCTCCTACCTTCTCTATTTTTTCAGTGGACTCCAGAATCGAAGGTTATGAGAGTCCTAGTGGGGTCTCTGGCGATGCGGAGGACTGCTGAGGCCACCTCGGGTAAGATTATAAAGACTGTCTTTCTCCCTTTTCCTCATGGCTGAGTTATGTGGTCTTTCCTTAAATGTAAGAAGCGTGCATTCTAAGACAAGAAGAGCTGCCCTGTTTGATTACCTCTCTATTCTTACCGCGTCAGTTTTTTTCCTACAGGAATGCTGCATCCCACATCGCATGGACTATAAAAAATATGAAAGAGATTGGAGACTCGGACCTTCGGTGTGGTCCGGGTCTAACGAATCTAAAGCCGCAGGTGTCGCTATTTTATTTAAAGGGAACGTTTTAATTGACAGTTTTTATGAAATTTTACCAGGCAGAATTTTAATGGTCAAAGCTTTTATAGACGATATTAAATGGCAGTTTTTAAACTTTTATGGTTCTCCTGAGAGAAATGAAAGAGCTAGAATGCTAGAGATTTTACCCCTTTTTATTAATGATTCAGAACCACTTGTTTTAGCGGGTGATTTTAATTGTATTTTAAAGGGGGAACGCCGGTTCTCTAATTCAGTAAGCAGGAACTACGACAAGACCTCGTCAATTTTAAAAGATATTGTTACTGATTTTAAACTCACCGATGTTTTTAAAAAATGTAACAGGGATTTATGTGAAGAGGCCGGCGTTACCTGGAGCAACGTGACCTGCAGCTCCAGGATTGATTTTATCTTCTGCTCTTATCAAATACTGCCTTTTAAATGTGATATTAACCCAAACGTCTTTTCTGACCATAAGTTATTGTATTTTAAAGTGAAATGTGATAACCAAAGAAGAACTCCGAAAAAAGCCTGGAAATTAAACGTATCCCTTTTAGAAGATCCGCAAATTTTAGCTGATTTTATTACCTTTTACAAAGGCTGCAGACGGGTAAGACATCCCAATATGCCCATCGTCACCTGGTGGGAAAAAATGAAAGTTAAAATAAGAGATTTTTTTATTAAGATTGGGATGAGAAAAGCAAAAGAGAAATGCAAATTTTATGCAAATTTAAATACCCGTCTGCAGACCCAATATAAATTCAGAGAACAGGGTATGCTGGTGGACAAGGAGATCATTGAGATTAAAAAAGAGATCTCCCAGTGCCTGGAGCAGAGGGGAAAGGAAATAATATTTCGCTGTAAGGTAAAACATCTTGAGGAGAACGAGACCTGCTCCAGGTATTTTTTTAAGAAAATCAATGATAAGCATACCCTGTTGGATAATATTGAAGGTGAAACAAATACCCAAAATATTTTAAAAAAGGTACATGGGTTTTATGCGGATATTTTTAATGTTAAAAACATTGACAATGCTTTTATGAATGACTCATTGAAGGAGGTTGATGCTGTTTTAGATCCTGTCTCCCAAAACTTTTTATTACAGGAGATTTCAGAACAAGAAATTTTAGAAACTACCAAGAGTTTTAAAACAGGTAAAGTCCCTGGTCCTGATGGTATACCCATAGAGTTTTATGTTCTATTTTACGGTGTTTTAAAGGAAGATCTCCACTCTCTTTTTACACAAGTTTTTAGAACAAAAGCCCTCCCGGGGTCCTGGAAGAAAGGTGAGGTGTCCCTGCTGTACAAAAAGGGGGACAAAACCGACATTAAAAACTGGAGACCAATTACACTGCTAAATTGCGACTACAAGATAATGGCTAAAATTTGTGCAAATAGATTAAAAGCAGTCGTAAACAAAATAATTCACTCCAACCAGGTCTGTGGGATACCCGGGAGGAGCATATGGGATAACCTGAACCTTTTAAAAGATGTTATTAATGACACAAAGGAGAGGAAAGGCAAAATGGCAGTTTTAACAATCGACTTTGAGAAAGCCTTTGACAGAGTGTCACACTTTTATCTTTTTAAGGTTTTAGAGAAAATGGGTATACCGGAAGGTTTTATACAGTCTCTGAAGGCCTTTTATGACAACTGCACTAGCAAGATTTTAGTCAAAGGTTTTAAAACACAGGATGTCCTTTTAAATTCCGGAGTGAAGCAGGGGTGTCCCTTGTCCCCACTACTTTTTATTTGTGCAATTGAGCCTCTACTGTGCACCTTGAGGAAAAGCAAACAGATACGTGGAGTCCCCCTGCCGGGCGGGGGGGGACTAGAGGCAAAGGTAGTGGGGTACATGGATGATGTCGCGGTACTGTGTAGGGACACCCTATCACTGCAAACAACTTTAAGACAGATCTATAAGTTTTGTTGCTCCTCCGGTTTTAAAGTCAATTTTAATAAAAGTAACATTTTAAACATTGGCAATATGATTTTACAGGACATTCCAGTCCCTGTGTCAGAGACTGTGCAGATTTTAGGGGTCTCCTTCAATGAGTTAAACAATGGTTTTAACAGTTGGGACTTGGTGGCACAAAAAGTTAATAAAAAGATTTGTATGTGGAATTTGAGAAAGCTGACCATGGAGGGAAAAGTTTTAATTACCAAAATGGTGATTTTACCGATTTTATTATATTTGAGTATGGTTTTCCCTCCCCCTGATATTTTATTAAAAAAAATAAATAAAGCTTGTTTTACATTTTTATGGAACTCCAAAATGGAAAAACTCAGGAGAGAGAAGGTGATGATGCCAAAACTAATGGGTGGTAAGGATTTCCCTGACATAAAGACCTTTCTTTTAATCAAATTTTTTACTGCATGTCTTAACGCTGCTTTTAAGGATCACTACTGGTCATATTTTATCCGTTTTAACACCGGGTATTTTATGAGGAGGAACGGATGGTTCTCCACGGTTTTAAGCTCCCCGTATGCTTTTAACCTCCCTGACCAGTACAAGATTTTAGAGAAAATTGTGAACCTTTTTAACTTGAAAGGCAAGAGAATTGAAGACGTGCAAAATAGTAAAAGTGTTTTAAAAAAGATAAAAGAAAATGTTTTAGTAGCCCCCATTAGTAATTTTAGTGAACAAAAGTGCAAACAAATATGGAGAATGGTAAATATTAATTATCTTTTTAATCCTCAGAAAGATCTGGCCTGGAGTTGTGCCCACGAGTGTCTTCCATGCCGGGCATTCCAGCATCGAAGGGGACTGACCAACTCGGCTGCGTGTCCAAGGGGAGGTTGCAGAGATGATGAGACAGTCTACCACCTTTTCTGGCAGTGCTACTACGCACAATTGGTGTGGTCAAGAATCCTCCCCTTGGCACAGAAGATTACAGGACTACAGAGATTTACTAGCAATGGCGTTTTTTATGGATGTCTGGAATGCCCAACACAGACCCGAAAAATGATGGCATGGAAGATCACTAACTGCGTCAAAGCAGCTCTGTGGGCGGCCAGAAACATTCTTTTATTTAAACATGACGTTTTAACTGTGGATGATGTTTTAGCCATTTGTTTAAGTGAGATGCACAAGTATTTTCTTTTAGATAAAAAACTCTCTCCTGTTTTATGTAGAAAATGGTTTTTTAGTGAATGGAGTTCCATAATTTGATGCCACCAAGTGCCCTTTTATAAGTTATGTGATTTTATCTGATAACTTGTATTTATTATTATACCATTGTTGTAAACCCTGTGTATTTATTGATTTATTGTAAAAATGTAAAAATTTGTAAATCCTTTTTTGTCAAAAATTTTAAATAAACGGTTACCTCCTTTGTTGGGGTAGTCAACTCAAAAAAAATCTGTTCTTATCAGTTTAATATCTGATACGTCCCCTATCTGGGGACCATATATTAAATGGATTTTTAGAACAGGGAGATGGAAATAGAGCTTGCTCTGTCCACTCCACGCATTGACCTGGTATTGCAGTATTTCCAGGACCGGTGCACCCTTTCCTTATGTGTTGACTAAAATCAGATTCCAAAAGTGTTTTTTGTGTTTGCCATTGTTTCTGTCTTTCTGAAGGGATCTCCCCTTTTAATCCCATTATTTCAACACCTGTTGGACAATGCATGAGTGATAATGAGCTAATTGATTAAATGCAATTAATGAATACATTGCCACCTCTAGTTTTGTGTCGTCTGTGTGTCTGTGTTTCCGGCATTTCACATTGGAACAGCTCATTCACCTTCCTTGTCTTCTCTCCGCCCTCCCTTTTAGGTAAGTTAAAGAGCTGCACCTGAGCCAGCCACTGATTGATGCAGCACCACAGTCAAATAGTGGAGTGGAGTAGGGGAACAGCAAACAGCCATTAAAGCCGCCCGCCCGCCACAATGGACCTACCTGTGTACACTAGATGGATGTGATGGAATGTACTGTCGTCCCTACATTTCAAGAAGGAGTAAGAATTGCAGTTGCAACAAAGCCTTGCTTGCCTACAAAGAGAGCAGCAATTTGGATTTGTTACTATGTTACCTAGAAGAATAACAAACTGTGCAAGGATGGAGGTTGTAGGAGCAAGGAGAAGTTGTCTGTAAAGTTGGTGGATGCTTATTTTCCATTTTGCAGTCCCTTGTCTCCCTCTTGTGGCCTCCTGGAGGCAACTAGCTGTGCAAAAAAAGACAGCCTGGCGGCCGACTGTTGCAGTGTTGCCCTCTCAGGCAACACTGAGTGACTGACTGAGCCGCACCGTCTTATATAAAGTTCAGACGGAACTTTGCACGTGTCATAGTGGAGCCCTGAGGAGCCAGAGCCAGCTTTCTGACATCATAATGGGGCCTCAGAGATAAAAGCCTGGGCCCAGGCAGTGTTGGTCAGTGCTGCTCAGCAGGCAGCACTGGACTGGACTGGATTACAGCTGATACAAGGTGTGAAGGAACAAGGGGTGGCTGTGGGCATGCACTTGCTGCCGCTGCCAGTGTTTATCTGCATGGCAGCAGGGCATTTGGGCGTTGCCAGGAAGGCGTTTTTATGTAGATTCCTCCTCTTTCAGCACTGCATTGTGGTGCAAGCAAAAGAAGCAAATCCTGTCTGGCTTCCTCTCCGGCCTTTATTCACCTCCCGTGTAGCTGTGAGTGTGTGAGCCTGCAGGGCCCCATGGAATTGCCTAGAAGTAGGCTGAATCGCTGCAAGGGCTGAACAGCAGTATCGGGCAGGCTCGGGCAACGCGCGGCCCGTTCGGGTTATCGCTTCTCAGCCTTTTGGCTAAGATCTCGTGTCTGACTGAAAGGTCTTTCCAAAGCTTGTCGAGCTCTTGGCCATAGGGCATCGGTGGTTCGCCATCTTAAGCCCTATGCTGCTATAAGGAGAGGACCTGCGAGGAGAATTCGAGGAGAAGGCGATCCCCACAAAGCGAGGATGGAGGCTACTATGCGTTTTTCAAGATCCGATGAACTGAAGATAAAGGATTCCTTCAAGATCGAGGTTGGAGATGATGCCAGAGACAAGTTCCAGCTGGGTTTCTTCGTGAGGCGAGTTTTGCTGGAGATCCTTGGGATAAAGAGAGAAGACATCCTAGCTCTCCAAGATGCTCCAGGTCGCTATACCCTTACCCTGGTGTCGGAAGCTGCTTGTCAAAGCTTGTACAGGACCATCAGGTTGAAGTTGGGTGAGGAAGACCTTAAAGGTCTAGTCTTTGTTATTCTGTTTACCACTGAAGAAAAGCCTCTGGTGGTTCATATGAGTAATCCCCATGTGCTCCTGGATGACATCAGCTTCTTTCTTCAGAGACATTGCGCCTCAGTGCGCTTTTCCCACAAAGTCCTGAACTCTGAGAAGCTGTGGACAGGAAAATATAAGTTTTTTGTCAAGCTGAAGGAAGACTCAGAAGGAATTGGGGGATACCATCACCCCCCTTCAGGATTCTTAATTGGCAGAGACAGAGGACGTCTGTTTTATCCTAACATGCCTTTGTTTTGCCGGAAATGTATGGACTTTGGGCATACGTATGAGAACTGCCCAGAAGAGGTGGCAGTTTGTAAAAAGTGTTACCAGAAGGGCCACGCAACTTTCAGTTGTCCAAATGTGATGGTCTGCAACATTTGCCGTGTACCAGGGCATGCCTTTCGGGACTGCCCTTTGAAGAAAACTGGCTCTTATGCAGATGCAGTCAGAGGGCAGCCAGGGGCTGCTGGGACATCTTCAGCGCAGAGGCCAGCGGCGAAATCTCCGCAAGGAGAAGGCTTACCTGACGTGGGTGCTCCGGCTGTCTGGTCGGATTGCCCTGATGGATTGGAGAATGCTGATCCTGTGAGACCTGAGGCTAAAGCAGGGGAGAGATCGTCTGTGGCAGCCAAAGGTCTTGGCCCAAAAAACTCTGAAGATCTAGAGAAGGCTAAGATCATGAGACAGGTGAAACCCGAAGCCAAAGTGGGGGAGAGATCTTCTACAGAGGCCAAGGGCCACAGTCTGGAAGAAGCCATGGATCTAGAAGTGCAGAGGAAAAGAAAACCTGAGGAAGAGGGATCAAGTGTTGGCTCTAAAAGGTCCAGCACGCCTCAATATAAGCCCCTAGTGACACCGGCTAAACTGACACCTCCGGCAAAGCAACCTCCAGCAAAACCGCCTCCGGCAAAACCCCCACCATCCGATCCTGCCAATATTGAATTTTCTGATTCAGAAGACGTGTCTAGCCCCTGCACCCCAGTGGGCTTCATGTCAGATTCGGATAGTAGTGCCCACTAATCCGAATAATCTATGGCAAACAGCATTAAAATTTCCTCCCTCAATGTGAGGAGTCTAAAGGGTCCGACAAGGCGGGCCGCTTTATTTTCGTATTTATCTACAGTGGACTCAGACATTTTTTTTGTACAGGAATGCGGAATAGATTTTGACATGAACTATGCAACTCTAAGACAAGATTGGACTTTGGGCAATTCCATATGGTCTGGAGATAATGAAACCAGATCAACCGGTGTTGGAATATTGTTTAAGTCTAAGGAGTTCAAAGTCAATGCATTCAAGGAAGTTATGCCCGGAAGAGCTCTGTTTGCTAATATAACCCATCATGGGGTGGACTTAAGACTTCTCTGTGTTTATGCCTCGCCTGTAAAAGAAGAAAGGTCGCAGTTGTTGGAGGATATACAATGCTACTTACCTGGTTCATCCCCGCTAATAATAGCTGGCGACTTTAATTGTATCTTATCCGGTGAGAAGAGAGAAGGTAGCACTGGAGAGCCAAAAAAAGACAAAACAGAGAAACAGTTAAAAGACCTGCTCATAGACTTTAAACTAAAAGACACCTGGAGAGACCTGCAAAAATCTGACCCGGGCTACACCTGGGAAAATGCTGTTACGAAGTCCAGAATAGACTTTACTTTTGTTACAGAGCAAATTATTCCAAAATCATCTTTGTTAATTTCCAATATTTTTTCAGACCACAAAATGATTCAGACACAATTAGAAGTTCCCAGACTTGTCAAAGGCAGAGGAGTCTGGAGACTCAATACAACGCTACTTCAAGAAACTGCAATAAAGACAGATTTTTTAAACCATTATAACCATTTAAAAAGTAAACAGAAAAATTACGCTTCCATGCTAGAGTGGTGGGAATACGCCAAAAATAAAATCAAAGAATTCTTTGTCAAAAAAAGCATTGCGAGAGCAAGAGAGAAGACGAAGTGGCACAACACACTCAACACCAAGCTACAAACGTACTACAAACTTAGAAGTGCTGGTATAGACATGGAAGACTTAATTATAAATGTAAAGGAACAAATCGCAAAAGAAATTGAGAATAAAGGGAAAGAAATCATCTTCAGCTCAAAAATTGAAATTCTTGAGAAAAATGAGAAATGCTCTAGATATTTCTTCAAAAAAACCGTCAACGCCAAAGAGATGATCAAGGAGCTGGAAGGCGAAACAACAGCAGACGGCATGCTTGCCAAAGCTCAAAGCTTTTATCAAGAACTTTTTAACGACAAACCTATAGACTTGTCTTTTACTGAGGATGCTATTAACACTCTAGATTGCACTTTATCCAAAACCGACCAAGAAATGTTATGTAAGGACATTACTTCTGAAGAACTTCATGCTGCTGTCAAAAGCTTTTTATATGGAAAAACCCCGGGATCTGACGGTCTTCCCGTAGAATTTTATAGGGAATTTTGGGACATTTTAAGTGTGGACTTTTATCTTGTTATTAAGGAAGCCTTTAAAAGTGATCTGCTACCACTATCCTGGAGAAGTGGACTCGTATCCCTAATTCATAAAAAAGGGGAAAAATCTCGGTTAGAAAACTGGAGACCAATTACGCTTCTCAACGTGGATTACAAAATTATGTCCAAAATTTTAGTTAACCGTTTTAAAGGGGTTTTAAGCCAAGTTATAAATATGGACCAAGTTTGTGCAGTACCAGGGAGAAGTGTGACAGAACATCTAAACACCATCAGAGATGTAATTTGGTACCAGCAAGATAGACAGCAGAATTTAGCCATCTTGTCATTAGATTTTCAGAAGGCATTTGATCGTGTGTCTCATAGGTTTTTATGGTTAGTTTTAAAAAAGATGTGTTTTCCAGATGCTTTTATACGACAAATTGCGCTTTTATACAAAAACTCTTTTAGCAGAATATTAGTCAACGGCTCGCTAACAGATGAAGTTAAACTGCACTCAGGAGTTAAACAGGGGTGCCCCTTGTCGCCCATACTATTTATATGTGCCATTGAACCGCTTCTGTCAATGATCAGAAAAGACAAGGTTGTCAGAGGTGTTCCCCTACCCGGAGGTGGTGGGAACGAAGTTAAAGCCATGGGCTATATGGACGATATCTCTATCTTCTGTTCATCACAGGTTGCCCTTAGGCGAGCGATAAGAATTACAGAATTTTTTTGCCTAGCCTCTGCTTTTAAACTTAATATTGACAAAAGTAGTTGTTTTACGATTGGAGATTGGACTGATTTTTTTATGCCTAGCTTAAAAATGCAAACCGACCAAATTAAAGTTTTAGGCGTAATCTTCGATCAACAAAATAATGGTGCGCAAAGCTGGGAAGACGTAAAAAACAAGTTACAAAAGAAAATAGATTTATGGATGTTGAGAAAACTTACCTTGAGTGGGAAAATTCTTGTCATAAAAGCCATTCTGCTTCCGATTATGCTGTACTTGAGTTTTGTGTTTCCACCGAATGAGTTAACTGTTAAAAAACTTCAAAGAATGCTATTCCAATTCGTATGGAGTTCGAAATTTGAAAAGCTAAATAGACAGACAATGTTTAAATCACTTAGTAAAGGTGGTAAAGATGTGCCAAATGTAAAACTTTTTCTATATTCTAAGTTTTTTAGCCTCTGTTTTAAAAGTGTGTCTTTATGTAATAATTGGTCCTATTTTTTACGATATGCTGCAGGACATATTTTTAGGCGACGCAAGTGGATTTCTATGTCATTATCTAGTCCAGTTTTAATATTTCCACCTAAGCAATATATTATTTTAGAAAAGGTAATAAAACAACATAACCTTGAGTCCTTTGAGGTGGAGACTTTGAAAAATCCGAGGAAATTGTCCCTAGAAATAAAGAAAAAAGATACAATGACACCCATTTCTAACTTTTCTTTCAACAGAAGCGCTGCTATATGGGAAAAAGTTAATGCACCCTACCTTACAAACAGCCACAAAGACATTGCCTGGATGATGGTTCATGACTGTCTGCCCACCAGATTTTTCCAGCACAGAAGGGGATTGAGCAATTTCAGTGTCTGCCCTAGACAACAATGCTGCTATGATGAGACGACCTTGCACATATTCTGGAATTGTCATTTTGCACAGACTGTTTGGAAAGAATGCAGAGAACTTTTAAAATTCTTAACTGGTCTTAGCTTTTTAAACTTTGAAGTGATTTTTTATGGTATTCATGAGACACTGCCAAAAGAAAAAGAAAGAGTTTTATGGTGCACTATAAACTGCATAAAAAACGCACTATGGAAAACCAGAAATATTTTATTGTTCAAGAGAGATTATATTAGCGAAAAAGAGTGTATAAAATTAGCAATCAGTGAACTGTATTTATATTACCTGCTAGACAAGAAACGTTTAGGGAAAAGAAGAGCACAGAGCACATGGCACTTTAGTTGTTGGAAGATGTTATACTAGACCTTGTTCTTAAGAAATTAGTTTGATTAGACTTAGTTAAATTCAAAAGAAAAAAATCTGTTCTTATCAGTTTAATATCTGATACGTCCCCTATCTGGGGACCATATATTAAATGGATTTTTAGAACAGGGAGATGGAAATAGAGCTTGCTCTGTCCACTCCACGCATTGACCTGGTATTGCAGTATTTCCAGGACCGGTGCACCCTTTCCTTATGTGTTGACTAAAATCAGATTCCAAAAGTGTTTTTTGTGTTTGCCATTGTTTCTGTCTTTCTGAAGGGATCTCCCCTTTTAATCCCATTATTTCAACACCTGTTGGACAATGCATGAGTGATAATGAGCTAATTGATTAAATGCAATTAATGAATACATTGCCACCTCTTGTTTTGTGTCGTCTGTGTGTCTGTGTTTCCGGCATTTCACATTGGAACAGCTCATTCACCTTCCTTGTCTTCTCTCCGCCCTCCCTTTTAGGTAAGTTAAAGAGCTGCACCTGAGCCAGCCACTGATTGATGCAGCACCACAGTCAAATAGTGGAGTGGAGTAGGGGAACAGCAAACAGCCATTAAAGCCTCCCGCCCGCCCGCCCGCCCGCCACAATGGACCTACCTGTGTACACTAGATGGATGTGATGGAATGTACTGTCGTCCCTACATTTCAAGAAGGAGTAAGAATTGCAGTTGCAACAAAGCCTTGCTTGCCTACAAAGAGAGCAGCAATTTGGATTTGTTACTATGTTACCTAGAAGAATAACAAACTGTGCAAGGATAGAGGTTGTAGGAGCAAGGAGAAGTTGTCTGTAAAGTTGGTGGATGCTTATTTTCCATTTTGCAGTCCCTTGTCTCCCTCTTGTGGCCTCCTGGAGGCAACTAGCTGTGCAAAAAAAGACAGCCTGGCGGCCGGCTGTTGCAGTGTTGCCCTCTCAGGCAACACTGAGTGACTGACTGAGCCGCACCGTCTTATATAAAGTTCAGACGGAACAAGGGACTGCAAAATGGAAAATAAGCATCCACCAACTTTACAGACAACTTCTCCTTGCTCCTACAACCTCCATCCTTGCACAGTTTGTTATTCTTCTAGGTAAAATAGTAACAAATCCAAATTGCTGCTCTCTTTGTAGGCAAGCAAGGCTTTGTTGCAACTGCAATTCTTACTCCTTCTTGAAATGTAGGGACGACAGTACATTCCATCACATCCATCTAGTGTACACAGGTAGGTCCATTGTGGCGGGCGGGCGGCTTTAATGGCTGTTTGCTGTTCCCCTACTCCACTCCACTATTTGACTGTGGTGCTGCATCAATCAGTGGCTGGCTCAGGTGCAGCTCTTTAACTTACCTAAAAGGGAGGGCAGAGAGAAGACAAGGAAGGTGAATGAGCTGTTCCAATGTGAAATGCCGGAAACACAGACACACAGACGACACAAAACAAGAGGTGGCAATGTATTCATTAATTGCATTTAATCAATTAGCTCATTATCACTCATGCATTGTCCAACAGGTGTTGAAATAATGGGATTAAAAGGGGAGATCCCTTCAGAAAGACAGAAACAATGGCAAACACAAAAAACACTTTTGGAATCTGATTTTAGTCAACACATAAGGAAAGGGTGCACCGGTCCTGGAAATACTGCAATACCAGGTCAATGCGTGGAGTGGACAGAGCAAGCTCTATTTCCATCTCCCTGTTCTAAAAATCCATTTAATATATGGTCCCCAGATAGGGGACGTATCAGATATTAAACTGATAAGAACAGATTTTTTTTTTCAGTTGGCTACCCCCTCGCGGGGGTGTCAATGATTTATTACTTAAAATTCAAAAACATTTACAATAAATTACAGCTTTTTACAATGAATTACAGTAATAAAATCAATTTACATAAAAACACATAAAAGGGGACATGGTGGCAAATTCTTATATATTGGAGTTCCATTCTTTTACAAACCATTTATTTGAAAGGGTGGCATTTCTTTTTTTATCTAATAAATAATAAATGTACATCTCGCTAAAACAAAGACCTAAAACATCGTCAACAGATAAAACATCGTGCTTAAAAATCAGGATGTTCCTGGCCTTCCACAGAGCTTCTTTTACGCAGTTCATCGTCTTCCATGCAATAGTCTTTTGGTTCGCGGTTGGGCATCCAAAGAGTCCATATAAAATCATTTCGTAACTCAAGTCCTTTAGGTCTGCCATCTTCTTCATTAGAGGGAATATCTTTATCCAAATATGTTTTGTAAAATCACAAGTCCAAAAAATATGACGCACTGTCTCCTCAGCCTGGCAGCCTTCCCTCGGACAGACAGCAGACCTCGTGAATCCTCTCCTGAATTGGAATGCCCGGCATGGAAGACATTGATGAACGCAGCTCCAGGCCAGGTCCATCTGTGTATTAAAAAGATAAAACACATTAACCATTTTGAAGATAAAAGCACAGCGTTCATTATTAAAATTTTCAATATTAGTGACGACTTCATTTCCTCTTATGTCTTTTATAAGTTTCTTACTGTTTATCATGTCATTAAAATTTTTCCCTTTAAAATTAAACAAGGCCACTATTTTCTCTAAAATCACGTAATTTGCTGGTAGATTAAAAGCATAAGGTGAGGTTAAAACAATTTCAAACCACCCCATCCTTCGCATAAAAAACCCAGTATTAAAACGTAGAAAATAAGACCAATGATGTTGTTTAAAAAGAGAATTAAGACAGAAACAAAAGTACTTGATTAAAAGAAACCTATTAAAATCTGGAAAGTCTTTGCCACCCTTTGGTTTGATTTTCATTACCGTCTCACGTTTAAGTTTCTCCATTCTGGAACTCCAAAAGAAGGTAAAACAAGCTTTAGTAATTTTTCTTAATAAAACCGTGGGAGGAGGGAAAACCATGCTTAAGTATAAAAGCAAAGGTAAAATTATCATTTTAATTATTAAAATTTTTCCCTCCATGGTAAGCTTCCTCATGTTCCACATGCATATTTTTTGATTTACCTTCTGCGCCACCATGTCCCAACTGATAAAACCATTGTCGTACTCACTGAAGGAGACACCTAAAATTTTAATATTATCAGACACAGGAACCGGTATATCTCTAAGAGCCATGCTTCCTATGTTTAAAATATGACTCTTGCTGAAGTTTACTTTAAAACCGGAAGCACAGCAGTAAAACTCGATTTGCCTAAGGGTTCTCTGAAGCGACAGGGCGTCCCTACATAAAACCGCCACATCATCCATGTACCCCACTGCTTTAGCCTCTACGCCGCCTCCCCCGGGCAGGGGGACTCCACGGATACACTTATCGCGGCGAATTGCGCATAACAGAGGCTCCAATGCACATATAAAAAGCAGTGGGGACAAGGGACACCCCTGCTTCACCCCAGAGTTTAAAAATACGTCCTGTGTCTTAAAACCATTCACTAAAATTTTGCTGGTGCATTCTCTGTAAAAGGCTTTAATAGATAATAAAAATCCTTCAGGTATACCCATACGTTCTAAAACCTTAAAAAGATAAAAATGAGAGACACGGTCGAACGCCTTTTCAAAGTCTATAGATAAAATGGCTAATTTACCTTTTCTAGACCTCGTGTCCTCAATCACGTCTTTTATTAGGTTTAAATTATCCCAGATGCTGCGGCCTGGCACCCCACACACCTGGTCAGAGTGTATAATGTGGGGTATTATGGCTTTTAATCTATTTGCACATATTTTAGCCATAATTTTATAGTCGCTATTTAGAAGGGTTATTGGTCTCCAATTCTTTAAAACTGCGATGTCACCCGTCTTATACAGCAGGGAGACCTCACCCTTCCGCCAGGACTTAGGCAGCATCTTGGAATTAAAAACATCAGAAAAAAGGTTAAAAAGATCCTCTTTTAAAATGTCATAAAATTTTACATAAAACTCACTGGGTATACCGTCCGGTCCGGGAACTTTCCCTGTTTTAAAACTCTTAACAGTTTCTAAAACCTCCTGCTCCGTCAGCTCCTGTAATAAAAAATTCTGGGAGACAGGGTCTAAAACAGTAGTAATCTCCTTCAGTGAGTCACGCATAAAATTATGATCCACAGTCTTAACATTAAAAAGGTCAGTGTAAAACTCATGAACTTTACTTAAAAGACCCTGTACATCTGACACCCCTTCTATATTTTTGATAATTGCCTTTTTGTTATTTATTTTCTTAAAAAAGTACCTGGAGCAGGTCTCGTTCTCCTCCACATGTTGTATTTTTGAACGGAATATAATCTCTTTACCTTTCTGCTCCAGGCA
The DNA here is from genome assembly GCF_050947455.1 of Rhinoderma darwinii. Taxonomy (NCBI): domain Eukaryota; kingdom Metazoa; phylum Chordata; class Amphibia; order Anura; family Rhinodermatidae; genus Rhinoderma; species Rhinoderma darwinii. The sequence goes on along the minus strand of NW_027464290.1, from coordinate 303,475 downwards.
CTGGGCTATCTCCTTTTTCAAATTGGTGATGTCATCTTTAACGTCTATGTCATGATCTTGCATTTTGTACAGGGTCTGCAGACGGGTATTGAGAATTTTAAAAAAAGCGTATTTCTCTTTGGCTTTCGCCACGCTTTTCTTAATAAAAAAATCTTTCATTTTCTCCCACCATGCACTGATGGGAGTACGTGTGTCTCTTACCCGCCTGCTTTCTTGGTAAAATTCAATAAAATCTGCTAAAACCTGTGGATCGTCTAAAAGGGAAACATTCATCTTCCAGGACTTTTTACATACAATATTATTAAGATCATGCTTTACTTTAAAAGATAAAAGCCTGTGATCTGAAAACACATTGGTTAAAACTTCACAATTAAAAGGCAGTAAATTTTCAGAACAAAAGATAAAATCAATCCTGGAGCTACAGGTGGCGTTGCTCCAGGTAACGCCGGCTTCCTCTGGACTGCTCCTGTTACATTCTTTGTATATGTCTTTTAATTTAAAATCAGTCACGATATCCTTGAGCAGTCCAGAGGTCTTGTCATAGTTCCTACTCGTACTGTTGGTAAGCCGGCGTTCTCCTCTCAGGATACAATTAAAATCACCTGCGAGGATAAAAGGCTCAGATGTGTTGATAAAAAGCGGTAAAATCTCCAGCATCCTCGCTCTTTTCTGGTGATCCGTAAAAATTTAAAAACTGCCACTTTACACCATCAATAAAAGCTTTAACCATTAAAATACGTCCTGGTAAGATTTCTTGAATAAAATCAATTAAAACGTTTCCCTTAAAAAGAATGGCGACCCCTGCTGATCTGGACTCGTTGGATCCAGACCAGACGGATGGACCATACTTCCAATCCTTTTTGTAATTTTCATATCTCATTGTATGGGGAATGCCGCACTCCTGCAGGAAAAATACAGAGGCTGCCAGGCAAGATAAAAAATTGAAGAGAGCAACCCTTCTCACTTTTGACTTGGCGCCCCTCACGTTGAGGGAGATTCCCATGAGCTCAGACATCGTGGAGAGTTAAAGCAAAATTCTGATTTTAAAATAATAAATAATAGGCGTACTTAAAATCAGATTGCTCCTCCACCAGCAATACCCGAAACCTCACTTGAACTCATGGCCCCGCCCTCATCCGACTCAACTGAAAAGAGGGACGAGGCAGGAGAAGAACTACTGTCGCTGAGAGCTGAGCCAGCAACACTCACCTCGTACACGGGGAGCCCAGACTCGCACAGCCTCACCTGGGTCTCTCTCGGTTGACCGACTGGGTCCATGTCTGGTGGGTCCCCCAAGGGCCCCGCCTCTCCCCCCTGGGCCCGTGAAGGCCGGTCTAGAGGGGGAGGTTGTGCGCATGGCAGGGTGTCCGATAATACGGAGGGAGCAGTGCCCGTCCTCCTCACCAGTGCAGGCGAGGAGGGGGTCCCAGGAGGAGCCACATCTTTCCGCACGGACGTATCCATCTGCTCCTCCCCTGTCTCCCTCCTACTGGCACGTTCTTGCTTCCCCTTTTTACGGGGACCCACCTGTACCCAGTCTTCTCCTTCCGAGTCGGTCTCTAGAGACCCAGGATTAGGAGCAGGCCCGGCACCGCCTGAGCAACCAGCCGTCTGGGATGCCACAGGTTCATCGATGGCCTGCTCCTTTTCTGCCTTCCTCTTGGCCTGCCGTTTTTCCTTGGCGCTGGGCTCATTTTTATCCCCTGAGGTCGCTGGCTGAGAGGCACCTGTTTTGGCTTCGGCTAGCCGTACTCTTGAAGCCCAGGTACCTCTCTGCTCTTTTGCCGCAACAGCTTGTTCTCCTCCTTGAGGACGGGACTGCTCTGCTGGTGGAGCACGTGGGGGCACCTCGGGTTGCTCATCTTCTTCGCCTCGGTACCTATGTGGACAAGCATAATAAAGATGACCAGTTTTTTGACAAAAATTGCATTTTTTCTCTTCTGTACATTCTCTCATTGTGTGTTGTTTACTTCCACAGTTCCTGCAGGTGACATCGCAGTTAAAACTGGTATGTCCATAGGTACCGCAGGCCCTGCAGAAGTTTGGCATTCCTGAGAAATAGAGGTCGCCATTCACATTCCCAAGTTTAAAACGAGCAGGTGGTAGCTTCGTTTCTTGGGTGGAGGGGTCCTTTATTAGCGTAACAATAAATTTCCATTTGACGGTCCACACACCGCACTCGTTCATAACTCTCCCCAGCAGCTTAACGTTCTTAAAGTATGCAGCAAGAAACGCCGCCACTTCCTGATCTTTCACGTATGGGGAATACATTTTAATCACTACGAGTTTGGTTACTTCAAAAGCGTGTTCAATTACCTGGACTCCCAAGGCCATGAGTTCACCTTGTTGCCTCTCAGCTTTTCCCATGGCATCACGGAGGATTCCTTCTCCCATAAAAGTCACGTCGTACACTCCACGCCTTGGGTAGTCCTGGATCGCCAAAATCTCGTTCTTGTGGACCGCCAACCGCTTTTCCAAAATATCGTGGACAAGGAACTTGAGACCACGAGGACCGCCTCCACCCTCTGCCAAGATAAATCTTGCAGTATTCCTCAACCGGGCGTATACCGGCACCGCATCAGGTCCGCCTGCCATTTGCGTGGCCAGGTCGGTACCGCACAGCTTGCGCTGCGCCCTTTGGCTTTAAGGAGACACACCAAAGGGCTGGGGGGGGGGATCGCAACTCGTTGCTCAGGACTAAGCCTCTCTCCCAAATAGCAGCACGGGGGTGAAGTCCAGGCGAACCTGGACGATCCCCCGAGGCCGAGAGAGAGTGTACCTGAGCACCTTCCGACTAAAAACCTCCTGTATAAATACACTTGGTCTTAGCCAAAAGGCCGAGAAGCGATAACCCGAACGGGCCGCGCGTTGCCCGAGCCTGCCCGATACTGCTGTTCAGCCCTTGCAGCGATTCAGCCTACTTCTAGGCAATTCCATGGGGCCCTGCAGGCTCACACACTCACAGCTACACGGGAGGTGAATAAAGGCCGGAGAGGAAGCCAGACAGGATTTGCTTCTTTTGCTTGCACCACAATGCAGTGCTGAAAGAGGAGGAATCTACATAAAAACGCCTTCCTGGCAACGCCCAAATGCCCTGTTGCCATGCAGATAAACACTGGCAGCGGCAGCAAGTGCATGCCCACAGCCACCCCTTGTTCCTTCACACCTTGTATCAGCTGTAATCCAGTCCAGTCCAGTGCTGCCTGCTGAGCAGCACTGACCAACACTGCCTGGGCCCAGGCTTTTATCTCTGAGGCCCCATTATGATGTCAGAAAGCTGGCTCTGGCTCCTCAGGGCTCCACTATGACACGTGCAAAGTTCCGTCTGAACTTTATATAAGACGGTGCGGCTCAGTCAGTCACTCAGTGTTGCCTGAGAGGGCAACACTGCAACAGCCGGCCGCCAGGCTGTCTTTTTTTGCACAGCTAGTTGCCTCCAGGAGGCCACAAGAGGGAGACAAGGGACTGCAAAATGGAAAATAAGCATCCACCAACTTTACAGACAACTTCTCCTTGCTCCTACAACCTCCATCCTTGCACAGTTTGTTATTCTTCTAGATAAAATAGTAACAAATCCAAATTGCTGCTCTCTTTGTAGGCAAGCAAGGCTTTGTTGCAACTGCAATTCTTACTCCTTCTTGAAATGTAGGGACGACAGTACATTCCATCACATCCATCTAGTGTACACAGGTAGGTCCATTGTGGCGGGCGGGCGGCTTTAATGGCTGTTTGCTGTTCCCCTACTCCACTCCACTATTTGACTGTGGTGCTGCATCAATCAGTGGCTGGCTCAGGTGCAGCTCTTTAACTTACCTAAAAGGGAGGGCAGAGAGAAGACAAGGAAGGTGAATGAGCTGTTCCAATGTGAAATGCCGGAAACACAGACACACAGACGACACAAAACAAGAGGTGGCAATGTATTCATTAATTGCATTTAATCAATTAGCTCATTATCACTCATGCATTGTCCAACAGGTGTTGAAATAATGGGATTAAAAGGGGAGATCCCTTCAGAAAGACAGAAACAATGGCAAACACAAAAAACACTTTTGGAATCTGATTTTAGTCAACACATAAGGAAAGGGTGCACCGGTCCTGGAAATACTGCAATACCAGGTCAATGCGTGGAGTGGACAGAGCAAGCTCTATTTCCATCTCCCTGTTCTAAAAATCCATTTAATATATGGTCCCCAGATAGGGGACGTATCAGATATTAAACTGATAAGAACAGATTTTTTTTCAGTTGGCTACCCCCTCGCGGGGGTGTCAATGATTTATTTATAAAAATTTCAATTTTACAATAAAACACATTTTAGTTCCATAGATAATATACAAAGAATTTTTACATTGTAACAATAGTAAAATCAAATTTTCATAAAATTTATGTAGAGGGACATGGGGCAAATCTTTATTTATTTGGAGTTCCAGTCAGTCACAAACCATTTATTTAGAAGGGTGGCATTCCTTTTTTTGTCTAGTAAAAAATAAATATACATCTCACTAAAACAAAGACCCAAAACATCATCAACCGATAAAACGTCGTGCTTAAAAAGGAGGATGTTCCTGGCCTTCCATAGAGCTTCTTTGGCGCAATTCATCGTCTTCCATGCAATTATCTTCTGACTCGCGGTTGGGCATCCAAAAAGTCCATATAAAATATCTTCATAGTTTAAGTCCTTTAGGTCTGCCATCTTCACCAAAAGAGGGAATATTTTTTTCCAAAATTGTTTTGCAAAGTCACATGTCCAAAAAATATGTCTTATAGTTTCCTCGGCCTGGCAGCCTTCCCTCGGGCAGACGGCAGACCTCGCGAATCCTCTTCTGTACTGGAATGCCCGGCATGGAAGACATTGATGAACGCAGCTCCAGGCCAGGTCCATCTGTGCATTAAAAAGATAAAACACATTAATCATTTTGAAAATAAAAGCACATCGTTGCGTATTAAAATTCTCTACATTGCTGACCGTCTCGCTCTCTCTCAGGTCTTTAATTATTTTCTTGCTGTTTTTAAGTTCGTTCACGGTCTTCCCTTTTAAATTGAAGAGAGCCACTATTTTTTCTAAAATTACGTAATTCGCTGGTAATTTAAAAGCGTATGGTGAGGATAAAATTATGTTGAACCAACCAAACCTCCGCATAAAAAACCCAGTATTAAAACGTAAAAAGTAAGACCAATAGTGCTCTTTAAAAAGGGAATTAAAACAGAAACTAAAGAACTTAATTAAAAGAAACCTATTAAAATCAGGAAAATCTTTGCCACCCTTTGGTTTGGACTTTATTACCGTTTCTCGTTTCAATTTCTCCATCCTGGAACTCCAAAAGAAGGTAAAACATGCTTTTGTTATTTTTCGTAATAAAACTGTTGGGGGAGGGAACACCATGCTTGTGTATAAAAGAAGGGGTAAAATGACCATTTTTATGATTAAAATTTTTCCCTCCATAGTGAGTTTCCTCATATTCCACATACAAATTTTATTGTTTACCTTCTGCGCCACCATGTCCCAACTTATAAAACCATTGTCGTGCTCACTGAAGGAGATACCTAAAACTTTAATAGTATCTGACACAGGAACGGGTACGTCTCTAAAAACCATGCTTCCTATTCTTAAAATATTACTTTTGCTGAAATTTATTCTAAAACCGGAAGCACAGCAATAAAACTCAATTTGTTTTAGGGCTTTCTGAAGCGACAGGGTGTCCCTACAAAGTATCGCCACATCATCCATGTACCCCACTGCTTTAGCCTCTATGCCGCCTCCCCCTGGCAGGGGGACTCCACGTATTTGTTTATCACGGCGTATTGCGCATAGCAGAGGCTCTAGTGCACATATGAAAAGCAGTGGGGACAAGGGACACCCCTGCTTCACCCCAGAGTTTAAATGAACGTCCTGTGTCTTAAAACCATTTACTAAAACTTTGCTTGTGCAATCTTTATAAAAGGCTTTAATAGATAATAAAAAACCTTCTGGTATACCCATCCGCTCTAAAACCTTAAAAAGATAAAAGTGCGATACTCGGTCGAAAGCTTTTTGAAAATCTATGGATAAAATTGCTAATTTTCCGTTTCTAGATTTTGTGTCTTCAATCGCATCTTTTATTAAATTAATATTATCCCAGATGCTGCGGCCTGGCACCCCACACACCTGGTTAGAGTGTATGATGTGGGGTACTATGGCTTTTAAACGGTTTGCGCATAGTTTTGCCATTATTTTGTAGTCACTATTCAGAAGGGTTATTGGTCTCCAATTCTCTAAAACTGCGATGTCACCTTTCTTGTATAGCAAGGAGACCTCACCCTTCCGCCAGGACTTAGGCAGCATCTTGGAATGAAAGACTTCGGTAAAAAGGTTTAAGAGATCATCTCTTAAAATGTCATAAAATTTGACATAAAACTCGCTGGGTATACCGTCCGGGCCAGGAACTTTACCTGCTTTAAAACTCTTCACTGTTTCTAAAATCTCCTGCTCCAACAGTTCCTGCAATAAAAAATTCTGGGAGACAGGGTCTAAAACAGTGGTAATCTCCTTCAGCGAGTCACGCATAAAATCACGATCCACAGTTTTCACATTAAAAAGGTCAGTATAAAACTCATGAACTTTACTTAAAAGACCCTGTACATCCGACACCCCATCAATGTTTTTAAGAATAGCTTTTTTATTGTTCATCTTCTTAAAAAAGTACCTGGAGCAGGTCTCGTTCTCTTCCACGTGTTGTATCCTGGAACGAAAAATAATTTCTTTGCCTTTCTGCTCCAGGCACTGAGCTATCTCTTTTTTTAAGTTGGTGATGTCGTCTTTTACATCTATCTCATGCTCTCTCATCTTGTACAGGGTCTGTAGGCGGGTGTTGAGGATTTTAAAAAAAGCTTTCTTCTCTCTGGCTTTTGCCACACTTTTTTTAATAAAAATTCTTTTATTTTTCTTTACATTTTCTCCCACCATTCAGTGATGGGAGCCCGTGTGTCTCTCACCCGCCTACTCTCTTTGTAAAATTCAATAAAATCTGTAAAAACCTGTGGATCATCTAAAAGGGAAACATTTAACTTCCAGGACTTTTTACTAATAATGTTATTAAAATCACGCTTTACATAAAATGATAAAAGCTTGTGATCGGAAAAAACATTGGTTAAAACTTCACATTTAAAAGGCAGTAGATTCTCGTTACAAAATATTAAATCTATCCTGGAGCTACAGGTGGCGTTGCTCCAGGTAACGCCGGCTTCCTCTGGACTGCTCCTGTTACATTCTTTATAAACGTCTTTTAATTTAAAATCACCCACCATATCTTTGAGCAGTCCAGAGGTCTTGTCATAGTTTCTGCTTGTAGCGCTGGTAAGCCGGCGTTCCCCTCTCAGGATACAATTAAAATCACCTGCGAGGATAAAAGGCTCAGTCGTGTTAATAAAAAGAGGTAAAATCGCTAACATTTCTGCTCTTTCATTTTTGTCTGGTGAGCCGTAAAAATTTAAAAACTGCCATTTCACACCGTCAATAAAAGCCTTAACCAATAAAATACGTCCTGGAAGAATCTCTTGGATAAAATCGATTAAAACGTTTCCCTTAAAAAGAATGGCGACCCCTGCTGATCTGGACTCGTTAGATCCAGACCAGACTGATGGACCATACTTCCAATCCTCTTGGTATTTATGGTACTTCATCGTATGGGGAATGCCGCACTCCTGCAGGAAAAAAACAGAGGCTGCCAGGCCAGCTAAAAAGCTGAAGAGAGCAACCCTTCTAACTTTGGACTTGGCGCCCCTCACGTTGAGGGAGATTCCCTTTACTTCAGACATTGTGGAGATTAAAATAACGTCTTGATTTTAAAATAATAAATATTCGTGGAACTTAAAATCAGACATTTCCTCCACCAGCATTACCAGAATTCTCGTTTGCGCTCATATCCTCACCCTCGTCCGAATCGCCTGCAAAGAGGGACGAAAAGGGAGAGGAACTACCTTCACTGAGAGCCGTGCCAGCAACTCTTATCTCGTACAAGGGGAGCCCACTCTCGCTTAGCGTCACCTGGGTCTCAACTGGGTGACCACGTAGGTCCATTTCGGGTGGGTCCCCCAAGGGCCCCGCCTCTCCCCCCAGGCTCTGTTGACGCCGTCTTAGAGGGGGAGGTTGCGCACACGGCGGGGTGTCCGGTATCTGGGAGGGAACAGTGCCCACCCTCCTCACCAGGTCAGGCGAGGAGGTGGTCCTAGGAGGAGCCTCACTTTTCTTCACGGACGTGTCCATCTGCTCCTCCCCTGATTCCCTCCTACCAGCACGCTCCTGTTTTCCCTTTTTTCGGGGACCCACCGCTACCCAGTTCTCCTGCTCGGAGTCAGACTCCTGAGACCCAGGTGCAGGAGCAGGCCCGGCACCCACTGGACAACCAGCCCTCTGGGATGCCACAGTATCATTGGTGGCCTGCTCCTTTTCCGCCTTCCTCTTAGCTTGCCTTTTATCTTTGGCGCTGGGCTCCATCCTTTCCTCAGAGGTTGCTGGCTGCGAGGCACGCGCTTTGGCTCCATTATTCCGCACCACTGAAGCCCAGGTGCCTCGCTGCTCCTTCGCGGCCCCGGCATGCTCCTCTCCCCGGGGGTGGGACTGGTCCGCTGGTGGAGCACGTGGGGGCGCCTCGGGTTGCTCATTTTCTTCGCCTCGGTACCTATGGGGACAAGAATAGTACAGATGACCAGTTTTTTGGCAAAAATTACATTTTTTCTCTTGTGAGCATTCTCTCATATTGTGCTCTTTGCTTCCACAGTTTCTACAGGTGACATCGCAGTTAAAACTGGTATGTCCATAGGTACCGCAGGCCCTGCAGAAGTTTGGCATCCCTGAAAAATAGAGGTCGCCATTCACATTTCCAATTTTAAAACGAGCCGGTGGTAATCTCGTTTCTTGGGTGGAGGGGTCCTTTATCAATGTTACTAAAAACTTCCACTTGACGGTCCACACTCCACACTCGTTCATAACTCTCCCCAACAGTTTGACATTCTTGAAGTAGGCAGCTAAGAATGCTGCCACTTCCATATCCTTCACATATGGGGAGTACATTTTAATCACAACGAGTTTGGTAATTTCGAAGGCATGTTCTACTACCTGGACTCCCGCTACCACGAGTTCACCTTTTCTCCTCTCAGCTCGGTCCATGGCATCATGGAGGATTCCTTCTCCCATAAAGGTGACGTCGAAAATTCCTCGTTTCGGGTAGTCCTGGATAGCCAGAATCTCATTCTTGTGGACCGCCAGTAGTTCTTCCAAGATCTTGTGGACCAAGAACTTTACGCCACGTGGACCGCCTCCACCCTCTGCCACGATAAATCGGGCAGAGTTCCTTAGCCGGGCATACACCGGCACCGCATCAGGCTCGCCTGCCATTTCCGTGGCCAGGCCGAACCGCACAGCAATTGCTGCGCCCTATGGGGTCCTGAGACTTACCAAAGGGCTGGGGGGGGATCGCAACTCGTTGCTCAGGACTAAGCCTCTCTCCCAAATAGCAGCACGGGGGTGAAGTCCAGGCGAACCTGGACGATCCCCCGAGGCCGAGAGAGAGGGTACCTGAGCACCTTCTGACTAAAAACCTCCTGTACAAGTACACTTGGTCTTAGCCAAAAGGCCGAGAAGCGATAACCCGAACGGGCCGCGCGTTGCCCGAGCCTGCCCGATACTGCTGTTCAGCCCTTGCAGCGATTCAGCCTACTTCTAGGCAATTCCATGGGGCCCTGCAGGCTCACACACTCACAGCTACACGGGAGGTGAATAAAGGCCGGAGAGGAAGCCAGACAGGATTTGCTTCTTTTGCTTGCACCACAATGCAGTGCTGAAAGAGGAGGAATCTACATAAAAACGCCTTCCTGGCAACGCCCAAATGCCCTGCTGCCATGCAGATAAACACTGGCAGCGGCAGCAAGTGCATGCCCACAGCCACCCCTTGTTCCTTCACACCTTGTATCAGCTGTAATCCAGTCCAGTCCAGTGCTGCCTGCTGAGCAGCACTGACCAACACTGCCTGGGCCCAGGCTTTTATCTCTGAGGCCCCATTATGATGTCAGAAAGCTGGCTCTGGCTCCTCAGGGCTCCACTATGACACGTGCAAAGTTCCGTCTGAACTTTATATAAGACGGTGCGGCTCAGTCAGTCACTCAGTGTTGCCTGAGAGGGCAACACTGCAACAGCCGGCCGCCAGGCTGTCTTTTTTTGCACAGCTAGTTGCCTCCAGGAGGCCACAAGAGGGAGACAAGGGACTGCAAAATGGAAAATAAGCATCCACCAACTTTACAGACAACTTCTCCTTGCTCCTACAACCTCCATCCTTGCACAGTTTGTTATTCTTCTAGGTAACATAGTAACAAATCCAAATTGCTGCTCTCTTTGTAGGCAAGCAAGGCTTTGTTGCAACTGCAATTCTTACTACTTCTTGAAATGTAGGGACGACAGTACATTCCATCACATCCATCTAGTGTACACAGGTAGGTCCATTGTGGCGGGCGGGCGGGCGGCTTTAATGGCTGTTTGCTGTTCCCCTACTGCACTCCACTATTTGACTGTGGTGCTGCATCAATCAGTGGCTGGCTCAGGTGCAGCTCTTTAACTTACCTAAAAGGGAGGGCGGAGAGAAGACAAGGAAGGTGAATGAGCTGTTCCAATGTGAAATGCCGGAAACACAGACACACAGACGACACAAAACAAGAGGTGGCAATGTATTCATTAATTGCATTTAATCAATTAGCTCATTATCACTCATGCATTGTCCAACAGGTGTTGAAATAATGGGATTAAAAGGGGAGATCCCTTCAGAAAGACAGAAACAATGGCAAACACAAAAAACACTTTTGGAATCTGATTTTAGTCAACACATAAGGAAAGGGTGCACCGGTCCTGGAAATACTGCAATACCAGGTCAATGCGTGGAGTGGACAGAGCAAGCTCTATTTCCATCTCCCTGTTCTAAAAATCCATTTAATATATGGTCCCCAGATAGGGGACGTATCAGATATTAAACTGATAAGAACAGATTTTTTTTTTAAGTTGGCTACCCCCTCGCGGGGGTGTCAATGATTTATTATAAAAAAGTACAGTTTACAATAATTTCCACTTTTTACATTGAATAAAAACAACAAGAAAAATTCAATTTACATTAAAATCCATAAAAGGGACATGGTGGTGAAACATTAGATATTGGAGTTCCAGTCTCTCACAAACCATTTTCTTGAAAGGGTGGCATTCCTTTTTTTATCTAATAAATAGTACATATACATATCACTAAAACAAAGTCCTAAAACGTCATCAATTGCTAAAACATCATGCTTAAAAATCAGGATGTTCCTGGCCTTCCAAAGAGCTTCTTTTGCGCAGTTCATCGTCTTCCATGCTATACTTTTTTGATCCGGGGTAGGGCATCCAAAAAGTCCATATAAAATGTTATCATAACTTAAGTCCTTCAGGTCCGCCATCTTCACCAACAAAGGGAATATTTTTATCCAAAATTCCTGTGCAAAGTTGCAAGTCCAAAAAATGTGTCGAACCGTCTCTTCCGCCTGGCAGCCTTCCCTCGGGCAGATGGCAGACCTCGCAAATCCTCGTCTGTGTTGGAATGCCCTGCATGGAAGACATTGATGAACGCAGCTCCAGGCCAGGTCCATCTGTGTGTTAAAAAGATAAAACACATTAATAAACTTCCAAATAAAAGCACAACGTTCTTCACTAAAATGTTCAATACTGCAGACTAGCTCTTTGTCTCTTAGGTCCTTTATTAATTTTTTGCTGTTTTTAAGTTCTGACACACTTTTCCCTCTTAAATTGAACAAGGTCACTATTTTCTCTAAAATTTCATAGTTGGCTGGTAAATTAAAAGCATAGGGGGAAGTTAAATTAATATCAAACCACCCCAGCCTCCTCATAAAAAAACCAGTGTTAAAACGTAGGAAATAAGACCAGTGATGTTCTTTAAAAAGGGAATTAAAACAATAACTAAAGAACTTTATTAAAAGGAACCTATTAAAATCAGGAAAATCTTTGCCACCCTTTGGTTTGGATTTCATGACAGTTTCTCGTCTCAATTTCTCCATTCTGGAACTCCAAAAGAAGGTAAAACACGTTTTTATTATTTTACGTAATAAAACAGTTGGGGGAGGAAACACCATGCTTACGTATAAAAGAAGGGGTAAAATGACCATTTTGATAATTAAAACCTTTCCCTCCATGGTTAGTTTCCTCATATTCCACATACATATTTTTTTGTTTACCTTCTGCGCCACCATGTCCCAACTTATAAAACCATTGTCGCACTCACTGAAGGAGATACCTAAAATAGTAACAGAATCTGACACAGGTACCGGTATATCTCTAAAAACCATGCTTCCTATGTTTAAAATGTTACTTTTTCTGAAATTCACCTTAAAACCGGAAGCACAGCAATAAAACTCTATTTGTCTGAGGGCTCTCTGAAGCGACACGGTGTCCCTGCATAAAACCGCAACATCGTCCATGTACCCCACTGCTTTGGCCTCTATGCCGCCTCCCCCCGGAAGGGGAGCTCCACAAATTAATTTGTCGCGGCGAATCGCACACAGTAAAGGCTCCAACGCGCAAATAAAAAGCAGTGGGGACAAGGGACACCCCTGCTTCACCCCCGAGTTTAAAATTACCTCCTGTGTCTTAAAACCATTTACTAAAATTTTGCTAGTGCAGTTTTTATAAAAGGCTTTAAGTGATAATAAAAATCCTTCAGGAATACCCATCCGCTCTAAAACCTTAAAAAGATAAAAATGAGAAACACGGTCAAACGCCTTTTCAAAGTCTATGGATAAAATTGCAAGTTTACATCTTCTAGACCTCGTGTTCTCAATTACGTCCTTAATAAGATTTAGATTATCCCAGATGCTGCGGCCTGGCACCCCACACACCTGGTTAGGGTGTATGATGTGGGGTACTATGGCTTTCAGACGGTTTGCACATATTTTTGCCATAATTTTGTAGTCGCAGTTAAGAAGGGTTATTGGTCTCCAGTTTTCCAAAGCCGCGATGTCACCTTTCTTATATATTAGGGAGACCTCACCCTTCTGCCAGGACTTAGGCAGCATCTTGGAATTAAAAACATCAGAAAAAAGGCTAAAAAGGTCCTCTTTTAAAATGTCATAAAATTTTACATAAAACTCACTGGGTATCCCATCCGGACCAGGAACTTTACCTGCTTTAAAGCTCTTTACTGTTTCTAAAATCTCCTTCTCCGTCAGCTCCTGTAATAAAAATTGCTGCGAGACAGGATCTAAAACAGTAGTAATCTCCTTCAGTGAGTCACGCATAAAATCACGATCCACAGTTTTAACATTAAAAAGGTCAGTGTAAAACTCATGAACTTTACTTAAAAGACCCTGTACATCCGACACCCCATCAATGTTTCTAATGACAGCCTTTTTATTATTGATTTTCTTAAAAAAGTACCTGGAGCAGGTCTCGTTCTCTTCTACATGTTGCATTTTTGAACGGAAAATGATCTCTTTACCTCTCTGCTCCAGGCACTGGGCTATCTCTTTCTTTAAACTGATGATGTCGGATTTTACCTCTATTCCATGTTCTCTCATTTTGTACAGGGTCTGCAGGCGGGTGTTGAGGGTATTAAAAAACTCTTTTTTCTCCTTGGCTTTCGCCACGCTCTTTTTAATAAAAAAGTCTTTGATTTTTGTTTTCATCTTCTCCCACCAAGCCTTGATGGGAGTACGCACATCTCTCACCCGCCTGTTCATTCTGTAAAATTCAATAAAATCTGCTAAAACCTGTGGATCGTCTAAAAGGGAAACGTTAAACTTCCAGGACTTTTTACCAACCGAGTTGTTAAGATCATGCTTTATTAAAAACGATAAAAGCCTATGATCAGAAAAAACATTGGTTAAAACATCACAACTAAAAGGCAGTAAATTTTTAGGACAAAAAATAAAATCAATCCTGGAGCTACAGGTGGCATTGCTCCAGGTGACGCCGGCTTCCTCTGGACTATTTCTGTTACTTTCTTTATAAACATCACTTAAATTAAAATCATTCACGATATCCTTGAGCATTCCAGAGGTCTTATCATAATTTCTGCTCGTACTGTTGGTCAACCGGCGCTCTCCTCTCATAACACAGTTAAAATCACCTGCGAGGATGAAAGGCTCAGATGTATTGATAAAAAGTGGTAAAATCTCTAACATCCTCGCTCTTTCATTTTTTTCTGGTGATCCGTAAAAATTTAAAAACTGCCATTTTGTGCCATCAATAAAAGCTTTAACCATTAAGATACGTCCTGGTAAAATTTCTTGAATAAAATCAACTAAAACGTTTCCCTTAAAAAGAATGGCGACCCCTGCTGATCTGGACTCGTTAGATCCAGACCAGATGGATGGACCACACTTCCAATCCTCTTTGTATTTTTGGTAAGACATTGTGTGGGGGATACCGCACTCCTGCAGGAAAAAAACAGAGGCTGCCAGGCAAGATAAATAATTGAAAAGAGCAACCCTTCTCACTTTTGTCTTTGCGCCCCTCACGTTGAGGGAGATTCCCTTTATCTCAGACATTGTAACTATAGGGAGAAAAAATTGTCTTGATTTTAAAATTATAAATAATATTGGTAATTAAAATCAGACTGTCTCTCCACCAGCAACACCAGATATCTCACTTGAACTCATATACCCGCCCCCATCCAAGCTTAGCGTCTGAAGGGATGACGCGGGAGAGGAACTACCTTCAGAGAGGGTATTGCCAACAACCCCGGCCTCGTACACAGGGAGCCCAAACTCATTCAGCCTTACCTGGGTCTCATATGGCGCTCTACTGAGGTCCATGTCTGGTGGGTCCCCCCAGGGCCCCGCCACTCCCCCCTGGGGCTGTGATGGCCTTTCTGGAGGGGGAGGTTGTGCACAAGGCGGGGTGTCAGTATTCTCGGAGGGAGCAGTGCCCGCCCTCCTCACCAGTCGCGGCGAGGAGGGGGTCCTAGGAGGAGCCGCATCTTTCTTCACTGATATATCCATCTGCTCCTCCCCTGACTCCCTCCTACCGACTCGGCCTTGTCTTCCCTTTTTACGGGGACCCACCGGTACCTCATCATCCTCATCCGAGTCGGACGTTAGAGACCCAGGCTTTGGAGCAGGCCCAGCATCCCCCTGGCTACCAGCCTTCTGGGGCGCCTCCGATTTTTTCCCGGCCTGCTCCATATCGGCCTTCCGCTTTGACTGCCGCTTTTCCTTTGCACTGGGCTCCCTTTTTTCCTCTGGGGTTGCTGGCCTCGAGGTACCTGCTTTGGCTCCCGTACTTCGCACCTTGGAAGCCCAGGTACCTCGCTCCTCTATCTGAGTGCTGGTCTGTTCCTCTCCTTGGGGACGGGCCTGGTCTGCTGGCGGAGCACGTGGGGGCGCTTCGGGTTGCTCTTCTTCTTCTTCTCCTCGGTACCTATGAGGGCAGGAAAAATACAGGTGACCAGTTTTTTGACAAAAATTACATCGCTTTTCTTCTGTGCATTCTCTCATGGTGTGATTTTTACTTCCACAGTTCCTACAGGTGACATCGCAGCTAAAACTGGTGTGCCCATAGGTACCGCAGGTCCTGCAGAAGTTTGGCATCCCTGAAAAGTAGAGGTCGCCATTCACATTCCCTATTTTAAAACGAGCCGGTGGTAATCTCGTATTTTGGGTGGAGGGGTCCTTTATCAGCGTCACAATAAATTTCCACTTGACAGTCCACACTCCGCACTCGTTCATTACTCTCCCCAACAGTTTAACGTTTCTGAAGTAAGCAGCTAAGAACGCCGCCACTTCCTGATCCTTTACGTATGGGGAGTACATTTTAATCACTACGAGTTTGGTAACTTCAAATGCATGTTCGATTACCTTGACGCCCGAAGACGTGAGTTGAGCTTTCTCCCTCTCAGCTTTTTCCATGGCATCACGGAGGATTCCTTCTCCCATAAATGTAACATCAAAAACTCCACGCTTCGGGTAGTCCTGGATCGCCATAATCTCATGCTTGCGGACTGCCAGTAGTTTCTCAAGGATATCGAGTACCAAAAACTTAATCCCACGTGGACCGCCTCCACCCTCTGTCAAGACGAATCTTGCAGAGTTTTTCAGCCGGGCATATACCGGCACCGCATCTGGTTCGCCCGCCATCGCCTAGCCGGGTCGAACCGCGCAGCTTGCGCTGCTCCCTATGGG
Organism: Rhinoderma darwinii; assembly: GCF_050947455.1. Lineage (NCBI taxonomy): Eukaryota > Metazoa > Chordata > Amphibia > Anura > Rhinodermatidae > Rhinoderma > Rhinoderma darwinii. The sequence goes on along the minus strand of NW_027464290.1, from coordinate 287,295 downwards.
GTCCGGAGACACACCAAAGGGCTGGGGGGGGGATCGCAACTCGTTGCTCAGGACTAAGCCTCTCTCCCAAATAGCAGCACGGGGGTGAAGTCCAGGCGAACCTGGACGATCCCCCGAGGCCGAGAGAGAGGGTACCTGAGCACCTTCTGACTAAAAACCTCCTGTATAAATACACTTGGTCTTAGCCAAAAGGCCGAGAAGCGATAACCCGAACGGGCCGCGCGTTGCCCGAGCCTGCCCGATACTGCTGTTCAGCCCTTGCAGCGATTCAGCCTACTTCTAGGCAATTCCATGGGGCCCTGCAGGCTCACACACTCACAGCTACACGGGAGGTGAATAAAGGCCGGAGAGGAAGCCAGATAGGATTTGCTTCTTTTGCTTGCACCACAATGCAGTGCTGAAAGAGGAGGAATCTACATAAAAACGCCTTCCTGGCAACGCCCAAATGCCCTGCTGCCATGCAGATAAACACTGGCAGCGGCAGCAAGTGCATGCCCACAGCCACCCCTTGTTCCTTCACACCTTGTATCAGCTGTAATCCAGTCCAGTCCAGTGCTGCCTGCTGAGCAGCACTGACCAACACTGCCTGGGCCCAGGCTTTTATCTCTGAGGCCCCATTATGATGTCAGAAAGCTGGCTCTGGCTCCTCAGGGCTCCACTATGACACGTGCAAAGTTCCGTCTGAACTTTATATAAGACGGTGCGGCTCAGTCAGTCACTCAGTGTTGCCTGAGAGGGCAACACTGCAACAGCCGGCCGCCAGGCTGTCTTTTTTTGCACAGCTAGTTGCCTCCAGGAGGCCACAAGAGGGAGACAAGGGACTGCAAAATGGAAAATAAGCATCCACCAACCTTACAGACAACTTCTCCTTGCTCCTACAACCTCCATCCTTGAACAGTTTGTTATTCTTCTAGGTAACATAGTAACAAATCCAAATTGCTGCTCTCTTTGTAGGCAAGCAAGGCTTTGTTGCAACTGCAATTCTTACTCCTTCTTGAAATGTAGGGACGACAGTACATTCCATCACATCCATCTAGTGTACACAGGTAGGTCCATTGTGGCGGGCGGGCGGCTTTAATGGCTGTTTGCTGTTCCCCTACTCCACTCCACTATTTGACTGTGGTGCTGCATCAATCAGTGGCTGTCTCAGGTGCAGCTCTTTAACTTACCTAAAAGGGAGGGCGGAGAGAAGACAAGGAAGGTGAATGAGCTGTTCCAATGTGAAATGCCGGAAACACAGACACACAGACGACACAAAACAAGAGGTGGCAATGTATTCATTAATTGCATTTAATCAATTAGCTCATTATCACTCATGCATTGTCCAACAGGTGTTGAAATAATGGGATTAAAAGGGGAGATCCCTTCAGAAAGACAGAAACAATGGCAAACACAAAAAACACTTTTGGAATCTGATTTTAGTCAACACATAAGGAAAGGGTGCACCGGTCCTGGAAATACTGCAATACCAGGTCAATGCGTGGAGTGGACAGAGCAAGCTCTATTTCCATCTCCCTGTTCTAAAAATCCATTTAATATATGGTCCCCAGATAAGGGACGTATCAGATATTAAACTGATAAGAACAGATTTTTTTTTTTTTGAGTTGACTACCCCAACAAAGGAGGTAACCGTTTATTTAAAATTTTGAACAAATTTACAATAAATCAATACATTTCAACAAAAATTTACATAAATTTACAATCATGGTTTTTTAATACAGATAAATACAAATTGTCAAATAAAAACAATTTATAAAAGGGCACTTGGTGGCATCATATTATGGAACTCCATTCACTTAAAAACCATTTTCTACATAAAACAGGAGAGAGTTTTTTATCTAAAAGAAAATATTTGTACATTTCATTAAGACAAATGGCTAAAACATATTCCACAGCTAAAACTTCATGCTTAAATAATAAAATGTTTCTGGCCGCCCACAGAGCTGTTTTTACGCAGTTGGTGATCTTCCATGCCATCATTTTTCGAGTCTGTGTTGGGCATTCCAGGCATCCATATAAAACGCCATCACTTGTGTATCTCCGAAGTCCTGTAATCTTCTGTACCAAGGGGAGGATTCTTGTCCATATCGATTTCGCGTAAAAACATTCCCAGAATAGGTGGTAGACTGTCTCGTCATCTCTACATCCTCCCCTTGGACACGCAGCCGAGTTGGTCAGTCCCCTTCGATGCTGGAATGCCCGGCATGGAAGACACTCGTGGGCACAGCTCCAGGCCAGATCTTTCTGTGGGTTAAAAAGATATTTAGCGCTCACCATCTTCCATATTTCTTTGCATTTTTGTTCATTAAAATTACTGATGGGAGCTACTAAAACATTTTCTTTTATCTTTTTTAAAATTCCTTTACTATTTTTTACTTCGTTAATATTTTTGTCTTTTAAGTTAAAAAGGTTTACAATTTTTTCTAAAATCTTATACTGGCCAGAAAGGTTAAAAGCATACGGGGAGCTTAAAACCGTGGAGAACCAACCGTTCCTCCTCATAAAATAACCTGTGTTAAAACGTATAAAATATGACCAGTAATGTTCCTTAAAAACTGCATTAAGACATAAAGTAAAAAATTTTATTAAAAGGAATGCTTTTATATCGGGGAAATCTTTCCCCCCCATTGGTTTGGGTAATATTACCTTCTCTCTCCTGAGCTTTTCCATCCTGGAGTTCCATAAAAATGTGAAACATGCTTTAATTATTTTTTTCAATAAAATCTCAGGGGGAGGGAATACCATACTTAAATATAATAAAATAGGTAAAATCACCATTTTTGTAATTAAAACCTTTCCCTCCATTGTTAACTTTCTCATGTTCCACATGCAAATTTTCTGATTAACTTTTTGTGCCACCAAGTCCCAACTGGTAAAACCATTATTTGACTCATTGAAGGAGACTCCTAAAATTTGTACAGACTCTGACACAGGGACTGGAATGTCCATTAAAACCATTTTGCCGATATTTAAGATGTTACTTTTATTAAAATTGACTAAAAAACCGGAGGAGCAACAGAATTGGTAAATCTGTTTAAAGGATTTCTGTAATGACAGGGTGTCCCTGCAAAGGACCGCGACATCGTCCATGTACCCCACCACTTTAGCCTCTAGTCCCCCCCCGCCCGGCAGGGGGACTCCGCTTATCTGCTTATCCTTTCTTAACCTGCAGAGTAGAGGCTCGATCGCACAAATAAAAAGTAGTGGGGACAAGGGACACCCCTGCTTCACTCCGGAATTTAAAAGGACATCCTGTGTCTTAAAACCCTTTACTAAAATTTTACTAGTACAATTTTCATAAAAGGCCTTCAGAGACTGTAAAAAACCTTCCGGTATACCCAATTTTTTCTAAAACCTTAAAAAGATAAAAATGTGACACTCTATCGAAGGCTTTCTCAAAATCTATAGATAAAATTGCCATTTTACCTCCTCTCTCTTTCGTGTCACTGATCACATCTTTTAAAAGGTTTAAATTATCCCATATACTCCTCCCGGGTATCCCACAGACCTGATTGAAGTGTATGATCTGGCCTATCACTGCTTTTAATCTGTTCGCACATATCTTCGCCATTATTTTGTAGTCAGAGTTTAGCAAAGTGATAGGCCTCCAATTTTTAATGTCTGTTTTGTCCCCCTTTTTGTAAAGCAGGGACACCTCGCCTTTCTTCCAGGACCCCGGGAGGGCTTTTGTTCTAAAAACTTGGGTAAAAAGAGGGTGGAGATCCTCTTTTAAAATACCATAAAATATAACATAGAATTCTATAGGTATACCGTCAGGGCCAGGGACTTTACCTGTTTTAAAACTCTTTGTAGTTTCTAAAATCTCCTGTTCCGTAATATCCTGTAATAAAAACACTTGGGAAGCAGGATCTAAAACAGCATCCACCTCCTTCAATGAGTCGTTCATAAAATCAACATCAACATGTTTTGTATTAAAAAGATCCGCATAAAAACCGTGCACCTTTTTTAAAATGTTTTGGGTATTTGTTTCCCCATCTATCTCATTTAACAGGGTATGCTTATCATTTATTTTCTTGAAGAAGTACCTGGAGCAGGTCTCATTTTCTTCAAGATGTTTTACCTTAGAGCGAAAGATTATCTCCTTTCCCCTCTGCTCCAGGCACTGGGAGATTTCTTTTTTAATTTCGGTGATCTCTTTCTCCACCTGCATACCCTGTTCTCTGAACTTGTATTGGGTCTGCAGACGGGTATTTAAATTAGCATAAAATTCAAATTTTTCTTTGGCTTTCTTTATCCCAGCTTTAATAAAAAAATCTCTTATCTTTATTTTCATTTTCTCCCACCAGGAAACAATTAGCATATTGGGATGTCTTACCCGTCTGCAGCCCTTATAAAAGGTGATAAAATCGGATAAAATTTGCGGATCCTCTAAAAGGGATACGTTTAATTTCCAGGCTTTCTTCGGAGTTCTCCTTTGATCGTTCAAATTAACTTTAAAATATAAAAGTTTATGGTCAGAAAACACGTTAGAATTAAGATCACATTTAAAAGGCAGTATTTGATAAGAGCAAAAAATAAAATCAATCCTGGAGCTGCAGTTTACATTGCTCCAGGTGACGCCGTCCTCTTCAGGTAGATCCCTATTGCATTTTTTAAAAACATCAGTAAGTTTAAAATCCACTGTAATATCTTTTAAAATAGACGGGGTTTTATCATAGTTTCGACTTACTGAATTCGAGAACCAGCGTTCCCCCTTTAAAATACAATTAAAATCACCAGCTAAAATAAGTGGTTCTGAATCATTGATAAAAAGGGGTAAAATTTCTAGCATTTTTGCTCTTTCCTTCTTGTCTGTAGAACCATAAAAGTTTAAAAACTGCCATCTAACACCGTTTATAAAAGCTTTGACCATTAAAATTCTGCCTGGTAAAATTTCATAAAAACGATCAATTAAAACGTTCCCTTTGAATAAAATGGCGACACCTGCGGCTTTGGATTCATTGGACCCGGACCACACTGAAGGTCCGAGTCTCCAGTCTTCCTCATATTTTTTATAATTCATGTGGTGAGGTATGCAGCATTCCTGTAGGAAAAACACTGAGGCGGTAAAAACAGAAAGGTAGTTGAAAAGGGCAGCTCTTCTTGTCTGTGAGTGCACGCTTCTTACATTAAGGGAAAGACCACATAACTCAGCCATGAGGAAAAGGGAGAGAGACAGTCTATTTTTATCTTACCCGAGGAGGCCTCAGCAGTCCTCCGCGTCGCCAGACACCCCACTCGAGTTCTCATCGTCATCTTTCCTCGAGTCGAATGTACGCATCGACGAGGTTTGAGAGGAAGACCCATCACTCAGCTGACCCCCCATACCTAAGGCGCTTCTTGAAAATGGGTCCCAGACGGACTCAACGGGTAAGATTTGGTAATCTTTGGCAGCGCCCTCCCCTTCTATAGGGGCAGGAATCGCGCTTCCGGACGTCTCAGGGACCACGCTTACCTCGGAGGCAGCTGTCCCTATATCCCCCAACTGTCTAGAAGGGGGGGGACCTTTAGCTGTCGCTTCCGGGGGCACGTCAACTGGTTTCCCTGCCTTCAACCTGGCAGGTACTCCCATCGGCACCCCCGCTGCCACCTCCGAGTACGCCCTACGTCTCTTAGTGAGCGCTGCCGCTCCGCCCGGGACCTCTGCCTCAGGTACAGGCTGACCCAGCATCTCTTGCAGGCCAGTAGGATCAGCTTCATCCGAACTACCCTGTGCCCCAGTCTCCTGGGGGGGCTCTTTCATCCGCTGATCACTGGCTCTGCGTTTTTGTCGCCTCTGCTCTTTAGGGTCACCTGTTTGGGGGGGTCTGCTGGAGGTATCCATATCGTCTTGCTCGCCTCCTTGGGGTTCCTCTCCTTGTACAGGGGTGATCTGGCCTGCGGGCCGCTCGGGACGCCTTGGCCGGTCCTCGGGTTGTTCCAACTCTTTAGATCTGTGGGGACAAGTAGCATAGAGGTGACCAACTCGGCTGCAAAAACGGCACCTTTTCCCCAGAGGGCAAGTTTTGGTCTCGTGCTCAGAGCTGCCGCAGTTCCTACAGGTGCTGTCGCAAGACTCCTTGGTGTGACCGTACTTTTGGCACTTCCTACAGAATGGAGGCATCCCTGAAAAATAAAAGTCTCCGGCCATATCACCTATTTTAAAACGTGCTGGCGGCAACATTATCCCTCCTGTAAAATTGGCATCTTTATAACATGTTACATTGAATCTCCACTTTGAGGTCCATACACCAACCTCATTCATGACTTTGCCAATACATTTCACAGTTTTAAAATAAGGGAATAAAAAGGACATCACTTCTTTTAAGTCGGCAAAAGGGCAGTACATCTTTATAACTATCATTTTAGTGATGTCCATAACGTGCTCATAAAAATCAACACCGTCCAGTCTCGGGTCATTTTTTACCGTATAAGCCGCCAGCAGATCTCTGAATACTCCATTCTGTATGAAAGTAACATCGTATGTCCTCCTTCTTGGGTAATCCTGCACCGCCAAAATTTCTCGCTTCTGGATGTTGAAGATACCAACAAGTACGGTCTCCACCACAAATTTTAAGCCGCAGGTCGTCGCCTTCTCCTCCGATAGAACTACACGAATCGTGTTTTTAATCCGGGCATAAGCCGGTATCTCACATGGATCCTCGTCCATGGTGAGTAAGGTATTGTTGCGCTACTCCGTAGTAGGCGCAACTCCCCTTTTCGGCCGAAACCTACACGGGGGTATATGGATCGCAACCCGTTGCTCAGGACTAAGCCTCTCTCCCAAATAGCAGCACGGGGGTGAAGTCCAGGCCGATCCTGGACGATCCCCCGAGGCCGAGAGAGAGGGTACCCGAGCACCTCCTAACCAAGACCAGGCAGCACTGACTACAAGTAATCAGAACTACACTTGATCTCAGCCAGAAGGCCGAGAAGCGATAACCCGAACGGGCCGCGCGTTGCCCGAGCCTGCCCGATACTGCTGTTCAGCCCTTGCAGCGATTCAGCCTACTTCTAGGCAATTCCATGGGGCCCTGCAGGCTCACACACTCACAGCTACACGGGAGGTGAATAAAGGCCGGAGAGGAAGCCAGACAGGATTTGCTTCTTTTGCTTGCACCACAATGCAGTGCTGAAAGAGGAGGAATCTACATAAAAACGCCTTCCTGGCAACGGCCAAATGCCCTGCTGCCATGCAGATAAACACTGGCAGCGGCAGCAAGTGCATGCCCACAGCCACCCCTTGTTCCTTCACACCTTGTATCAGCTGTAATCCAGTCCAGTCCAGTGCTGCCTGCTGAGCAGCACTGACCAACACTGCCTGGGCCCAGGCTTTTATCTCTGAGGCCCCATTATGATGTCAGAAAGCTGGCTCTGGCTCCTCAGGGCTCCACTATGACATGTGCAAAGTTCCGTCTGAACTTTATATAAGACGGTGCGGCTCAGTCAGTCACTCAGTGTTGCCTGAGAGGGCAACACTGCAACAGCCGGCCGCCAGGCTGTCTTTTTTTGCACAGCTAGTTGCCTCCAGGAGGCCACAAGAGGGAGACAAGGGACTGCAAAATGGAAAATAAGCATCCACCAACTTTACAGACAACTTCTCCTTGCTCCTACAACCTCCATCCTTGCACAGTTTGTTATTCTTCTAGGTAACATAGTAACAAATCCAAATTGCTGCTCTCTTTGTAGGCAAGCAAGGCTTTGTTGCAACTGCAATTCTTACTCCTTCTTGAAATGTAGGGACAACAGTACATTCCATCACATCCATCTAGTGTACACAGGTAGGTCCATTGTGGCGGGCGGGCGGCTTTAATGGCTGTTTGCTGTTCCCCTACTCCACTCCACTATTTGACTGTGGTGCTGCATCAATCAGTTACTGGCTCAGGTGCAGCTCTTTAACTTACCTAAAAGGGAGGGCGGAGAGAAGACAAGGAAGGTGAATGAGCTGTTCCAATGTGAAATGCCGGAAACACAGACACACAGACGACACAAAACAAGAGGTGGCAATGTATTCATTAATTGCATTTAATCAATTAGCTCATTATCACTCATGCATTGTCCAACAGGTGTTGAAATAATGGGATTAAAAGGGGAGATCCCTTCAGAAAGACAGAAACAATGGCAAACACAAAAAACACTTTTGGAATCTGATTTTAGTCAACACATAAGGAAAGGGTGCACCGGTCCTGGAAATACTGCAATACCAGGTCAATGCGTGGAGTGGACAGAGCAAGCTCTATTTCCATCTCCCTGTTCTAAAAATCCATTTAATATATGGTCCCCAGATAGGGGACGTATCAGATATTAAACTGATAAGAACAGATTTTTTTTTTCAGTTGGCTACCCCCTCGCGGGGGTGTCAATGATTTATTACTTAAAATTCAAAAACATTTACAATAAATTACAGCTTTTTACAATGAATTACAGTAATAAAATCAATTTACATAAAAACACATAAAAGGGGACATGGTGGCAAATTCTTATATATTGGAGTTCCATTCTTTTACAAACCATTTATTTGAAAGGGTGGCATTTCTTTTTTTATCTAATAAATAATAAATGTACATCTCGCTAAAACAAAGACCTAAAACATCGTCAACAGATAAAACATCGTGCTTAAAAATCAGGATGTTCCTGGCCTTCCACAGAGCTTCTTTTACGCAGTTCATCGTCTTCCATGCAATAGTCTTTTGGTTCGCGGTTGGGCATCCAAAGAGTCCATATAAAATCATTTCGTAACTCAAGTCCTTTAGGTCTGCCATCTTCTTCATTAGAGGGAATATCTTTATCCAAATATGTTTTGTAAAATCACAAGTCCAAAAAATATGACGCACTGTCTCCTCAGCCTGGCAGCCTTCCCTCGGACAGACAGCAGACCTCGTGAATCCTCTCCTGAATTGGAATGCCCGGCATGGAAGACATTGATGAACGCAGCTCCAGGCCAGGTCCATCTGTGTATTAAAAAGATAAAACACATTAACCATTTTGAAGATAAAAGCACAGCGTTCATTATTAAAATTTTCAATATTAGTGACGACTTCATTTCCTCTTATGTCTTTTATAAGTTTCTTACTGTTTATCATGTCATTAAAATTTTTCCCTTTAAAATTAAACAAGGCCACTATTTTCTCTAAAATCACGTAATTTGCTGGTAGATTAAAAGCATAAGGTGAGGTTAAAACAATTTCAAACCACCCCATCCTTCGCATAAAAAACCCAGTATTAAAACGTAGAAAATAAGACCAATGATGTTGTTTAAAAAGAGAATTAAGACAGAAACAAAAGTACTTGATTAAAAGAAACCTATTAAAATCTGGAAAGTCTTTGCCACCCTTTGGTTTGATTTTCATTACCGTCTCACGTTTAAGTTTCTCCATTCTGGAACTCCAAAAGAAGGTAAAACAAGCTTTAGTAATTTTTCTTAATAAAACCGTGGGAGGAGGGAAAACCATGCTTAAGTATAAAAGCAAAGGTAAAATTATCATTTTAATTATTAAAATTTTTCCCTCCATGGTAAGCTTCCTCATGTTCCACATGCATATTTTTTGATTTACCTTCTGCGCCACCATGTCCCAACTGATAAAACCATTGTCGTACTCACTGAAGGAGACACCTAAAATTTTAATATTATCAGACACAGGAACCGGTATATCTCTAAGAGCCATGCTTCCTATGTTTAAAATATGACTCTTGCTGAAGTTTACTTTAAAACCGGAAGCACAGCAGTAAAACTCGATTTGCCTAAGGGTTCTCTGAAGCGACAGGGCGTCCCTACATAAAACCGCCACATCATCCATGTACCCCACTGCTTTAGCCTCTACGCCGCCTCCCCCGGGCAGGGGGACTCCACGGATACACTTATCGCGGCGAATTGCGCATAACAGAGGCTCCAATGCACATATAAAAAGCAGTGGGGACAAGGGACACCCCTGCTTCACCCCAGAGTTTAAAAATACGTCCTGTGTCTTAAAACCATTCACTAAAATTTTGCTGGTGCATTCTCTGTAAAAGGCTTTAATAGATAATAAAAATCCTTCAGGTATACCCATACGTTCTAAAACCTTAAAAAGATAAAAATGAGAGACACGGTCGAACGCCTTTTCAAAGTCTATAGATAAAATGGCTAATTTACCTTTTCTAGACCTCGTGTCCTCAATCACGTCTTTTATTAGGTTTAAATTATCCCAGATGCTGCGGCCTGGCACCCCACACACCTGGTCAGAGTGTATAATGTGGGGTATTATGGCTTTTAATCTATTTGCACATATTTTAGCCATAATTTTATAGTCGCTATTTAGAAGGGTTATTGGTCTCCAATTCTTTAAAACTGCGATGTCACCCGTCTTATACAGCAGGGAGACCTCACCCTTCCGCCAGGACTTAGGCAGCATCTTGGAATTAAAAACATCAGAAAAAAGGTTAAAAAGATCCTCTTTTAAAATGTCATAAAATTTTACATAAAACTCACTGGGTATACCGTCCGGTCCGGGAACTTTCCCTGTTTTAAAACTCTTAACAGTTTCTAAAACCTCCTGCTCCGTCAGCTCCTGTAATAAAAAATTCTGGGAGACAGGGTCTAAAACAGTAGTAATCTCCTTCAGTGAGTCACGCATAAAATTATGATCCACAGTCTTAACATTAAAAAGGTCAGTGTAAAACTCATGAACTTTACTTAAAAGACCCTGTACATCTGACACCCCTTCTATATTTTTGATAATTGCCTTTTTGTTATTTATTTTCTTAAAAAAGTACCTGGAGCAGGTCTCGTTCTCCTCCACATGTTGTATTTTTGAACGGAATATAATCTCTTTACCTTTCTGCTCCAGGCACTGGGCTATCTCCTTTTTCAAATTGGTGATGTCATCTTTAACGTCTATGTCATGATCTTGCATTTTGTACAGGGTCTGCAGACGGGTATTGAGAATTTTAAAAAAAGCGTATTTCTCTTTGGCTTTCGCCACGCTTTTCTTAATAAAAAAATCTTTCATTTTCTCCCACCATGCACTGATGGGAGTACGTGTGTCTCTTACCCGCCTGCTTTCTTGGTAAAATTCAATAAAATCTGCTAAAACCTGTGGATCGTCTAAAAGGGAAACATTCATCTTCCAGGACTTTTTACATACAATATTATTAAGATCATGCTTTACTTTAAAAGATAAAAGCCTGTGATCTGAAAACACATTGGTTAAAACTTCACAATTAAAAGGCAGTAAATTTTCAGAACAAAAGATAAAATCAATCCTGGAGCTACAGGTGGCGTTGCTCCAGGTAACGCCGGCTTCCTCTGGACTGCTCCTGTTACATTCTTTGTATATGTCTTTTAATTTAAAATCAGTCACGATATCCTTGAGCAGTCCAGAGGTCTTGTCATAGTTCCTACTCGTACTGTTGGTAAGCCGGCGTTCTCCTCTCAGGATACAATTAAAATCACCTGCGAGGATAAAAGGCTCAGATGTGTTGATAAAAAGCGGTAAAATCTCCAGCATCCTCGCTCTTTTCTGGTGATCCGTAAAAATTTAAAAACTGCCACTTTACACCATCAATAAAAGCTTTAACCATTAAAATACGTCCTGGTAAGATTTCTTGAATAAAATCAATTAAAACGTTTCCCTTAAAAAGAATGGCGACCCCTGCTGATCTGGACTCGTTGGATCCAGACCAGACGGATGGACCATACTTCCAATCCTTTTTGTAATTTTCATATCTCATTGTATGGGGAATGCCGCACTCCTGCAGGAAAAATACAGAGGCTGCCAGGCAAGATAAAAAATTGAAGAGAGCAACCCTTCTCACTTTTGACTTGGCGCCCCTCACGTTGAGGGAGATTCCCATGAGCTCAGACATCGTGGAGAGTTAAAGCAAAATTCTGATTTTAAAATAATAAATAATAGGCGTACTTAAAATCAGATTGCTCCTCCACCAGCAATACCCGAAACCTCACTTGAACTCATGGCCCCGCCCTCATCCGACTCAACTGAAAAGAGGGACGAGGCAGGAGAAGAACTACTGTCGCTGAGAGCTGAGCCAGCAACACTCACCTCGTACACGGGGAGCCCAGACTCGCACAGCCTCACCTGGGTCTCTCTCGGTTGACCGACTGGGTCCATGTCTGGTGGGTCCCCCAAGGGCCCCGCCTCTCCCCCCTGGGCCCGTGAAGGCCGGTCTAGAGGGGGAGGTTGTGCGCATGGCAGGGTGTCCGATAATACGGAGGGAGCAGTGCCCGTCCTCCTCACCAGTGCAGGCGAGGAGGGGGTCCCAGGAGGAGCCACATCTTTCCGCACGGACGTATCCATCTGCTCCTCCCCTGTCTCCCTCCTACTGGCACGTTCTTGCTTCCCCTTTTTACGGGGACCCACCTGTACCCAGTCTTCTCCTTCCGAGTCGGTCTCTAGAGACCCAGGATTAGGAGCAGGCCCGGCACCGCCTGAGCAACCAGCCGTCTGGGATGCCACAGGTTCATCGATGGCCTGCTCCTTTTCTGCCTTCCTCTTGGCCTGCCGTTTTTCCTTGGCGCTGGGCTCATTTTTATCCCCTGAGGTCGCTGGCTGAGAGGCACCTGTTTTGGCTTCGGCTAGCCGTACTCTTGAAGCCCAGGTACCTCTCTGCTCTTTCGCCGCAACAGCTTGTTCTCCTCCTTGAGGACGGGACTGCTCTGCTGGTGGAGCACGTGGGGGCACCTCGGGTTGCTCATCTTCTTCGCCTCGGTACCTATGTGGACAAGCATAATAAAGATGACCAGTTTTTTGACAAAAATTGCATTTTTTCTCTTCTGTACATTCTCTCATTGTGTGTTGTTTACTTCCACAGTTCCTGCAGGTGACATCGCAGTTAAAACTGGTATGTCCATAGGTACCGCAGGCCCTGCAGAAGTTTGGCATTCCTGAGAAATAGAGGTCGCCATTCACATTCCCAAGTTTAAAACGAGCAGGTGGTAGCTTCGTTTCTTGGGTGGAGGGGTCCTTTATTAGCGTAACAATAAATTTCCATTTGACGGTCCACACACCGCACTCGTTCATAACTCTCCCCAGCAGCTTAACGTTCTTAAAGTATGCAGCAAGAAACGCCGCCACTTCCTGATCTTTCACGTATGGGGAATACATTTTAATCACTACGAGTTTGGTTACTTCAAAAGCGTGTTCAATTACCTGGACTCCCAAGGCCATGAGTTCACCTTGTTGCCTCTCAGCTTTTCCCATGGCATCACGGAGGATTCCTTCTCCCATAAAAGTCACGTCGTACACTCCACGCCTTGGGTAGTCCTGGATCGCCAAAATCTCGTTCTTGTGGACCGCCAACCGCTTTTCCAAAATATCGTGGACAAGGAACTTGAGACCACGAGGACCGCCTCCACCCTCTGCCAAGATAAATCTTGCAGTATTCCTCAACCGGGCGTATACCGGCACCGCATCAGGTCCGCCTGCCATTTGCGTGGCCAGGTCGGTACCGCACAGCTTGCGCTGCGCCCTTTGGCTTTAAGGAGACACACCAAAGGGCTGGGGGGGGGGATCGCAACTCGTTGCTCAGGACTAAGCCTCTCTCCCAAATAGCAGCACGGGGGTGAAGTCCAGGCGAACCTGGACGATCCCCCGAGGCCGAGAGAGAGGGTACCTGAGCACCTTCTGACTAAAAACCTCCTGTATAAATACACTTGGTCTTAGCCAAAAGGCCGAGAAGCGATAACCCGAACGGGACGCGTAACATAGTAACAAATCCAAATTGCTGCTCTCTTTGTAGGCAAGCAAGGCTTTGTTGCAACTGCAATTCTTACTCCTTCTTGAAATGTAGGGACGACAGTACATTCCATCACATCCATCTAGTGTACACAGGTAGGTCCATTGTGGCGGGCGGGCGGGCGGCTTTAATGGCTGTTTGCTGTTCCCCTACTCCACTCCACTATTTGACTGTGGTGCTGCATCAATCAGTGGCTGGCTCAGGTGCAGCTCTTTAACTTACCTAAAAGGGAGGGCGGAGAGAAGACAAGGAAGGTGAATGAGCTGTTCCAATGTGAAATGCCGGAAACACAGACACACAGACGACACAAAACAAGAGGTCGCAATGTATTCATTAATTGCATTTAATCAATTAGCTCATTATCACTCATGCATTGTCCAACAGGTGTTGAAATAATGGGATTAAAAGGGGAGATCCCTTCAGAAAGACAGAAACAATGGCAAACACAAAAAACACTTTTGGAATCTGATTTTAGTCAACACATAAGGAAAGGGTGCACCGGTCCTGGAAATACTGCAATACCAGGTCAATGCGTGGAGTGGACAGAGCAAGCTCTATTTCCATCTCCCTGTTCTAAAAATCCATTTAATATATGGTCCCCAGATAGGGGACGTATCAGATATTAAACTGATAAGAACAGATTTTTTTTTTTTTTTGTTTTGGCTGTACCACAAGGATACAAAACCGTTTATTCAAATTTCAAAAAAAAAGATTTTACATACAGGTGCAAGACATTTACATTACAATATAGAATTCCAATCATTAAAATGCCATTTTACATATGCAGAAGCGTCCTTTTGTTTATCAAGTAAAAGATATAAAAACATTTCACTTAAAATCATCCCAATTACATTATCCACTGATAAAATATCCTTTTTAAAAAGTAAAATGTTCCGTGCCTTCCAAAGAGCTGCCTTCACACAGTTAATGATCCTCCATGCCGTCCATCTGTCCGGAAAGGAAACACAGTCTATTTGTCCATATAATATGACGTAGTAGTTAAAAGTCTTTATTGCCGTGATTGTTTTTAGTAGCGGTAAAATCTTCTTCCAAACGTCCTTCGCAAAATCGCAAGTCCATAATAGATGAAAAACAGTTTCCTCGTTGTGGCATCCCTCTCTTGGGCAATTGGCTGTAGCTGACAAATGCCTTCTGTGTTGGAAGGAACGGCATGGCAGGCAACTGTGGACGCAGCTCCAGGCTAGGTCTTTCTGGGAATTAAAAAGATAAAAAGAATTCAGCATTTTCCATATATTCTTACATTGTATCTCATTAAAATTCCCAATAAAACAAACCTCAGTGGATTTTGAAATAAATTTTGTTAAAACTTTGCCATTCATTAAGACATCAGTTTTTACCTTAGTGAGATTAAAAAGGATAACAATTTTCTCTAAAATCTCATAAATATCTGGCATGTTAAAACTGTAGGGATGTTTAAGATCAGTTTGAAACCACCCAAAACGCCTCATGAAATTTCCCAAATTATATCTCAAGAAGAATGACCAATAGTTTTCTTTAAAAAAATTCCTAAAACATAATGAAAAGAACTTAGTGTATAAGAAAACTCTAAAATCAGTAAAATCTTTTCCTCCTTTATCTTTGGGTTTAAAAACGATTTCTCTTTTTAATTTTTCCATTTTTGAATTCCAAAAGAAAGTGAAACATGCTTTTTGCAATTTGCATAAAATACGGGTGGGAGGGGGGAAGACTAAGCTCAAGTATAAAATCAAAGGCAGGATCACCATTTTAATAATAAGCACTTTGCCCTCCATAGTCAGATCTCTCATTCTCCATATACATAACTTCTGGTTTACTTTTTGCATAATCCCCTCCCAATTCTCCGTTGCATTATTGTATTCATTAAAATAAATACCTAAAATCTTCACTTTCTCTACAATTGGAATCTCAATGTCTTGCATATCTATTGCACCAATCTTTAAAATCTCACATTTATTAAAATTTACTTTAAAACCTGATGCACAGCAGAAATAATGGATTTGCTTTAAGGTCTTTTTTAAAGATGTATTATCCTTACAGGTTATTGCAACATCATCCATATAACTTACAACCTTGGCTTCAGTACCCTTGCTACCCGGGAGAGCTACCCCACAAATGTCATTATCTCTCCTAATCATGCATAAAAGGGGTTCAAGGGCACAGATAAAAAGTAGAGGTGATAGGGGACAACCTTGTTTCACACCGGACCTGAGGGGAACAGCCTGGGACTTAAAACCATTAATTAAAATTCTACTTTGACAGTCCCTATAAAATGCTTTTAAAGAATTTATAAAATTTTCTGGTACGCCCATCTTTCCTAAAACATTGAATAAAAACTGGTGTGAGACCCTATCAAATGCTTTTTCAAAATCTACCATTAAAATTGCCAAGTTGCTTTTCCTGCTGTTTGCATCATCTATCAGATCTTTTATGAGGTTAAGATTTTCCCATATACTTCTTCCTGGAATTCCACAGACTTGATTGGGGTGAATAAGTTTCTCGATCACAGTTTTGAGTCTGTTTGCACAGATCTTGGCCATTACCTTGTAGTCGCAATTTAATAAAGTTATCGGCCTCCAGTTCTTGATCTCTTCTTTATTACCTTTTTTGTGCAGTAATGATACATCACCCATTTTCCAGGATTCTGGTAAAATCTTTGAGCTAAAAACTTCTAAAAGGAGAGATAAAAAATCATCCTTTAAAACCTCATAAAAAGTTCTGTAAAATTCGATTGGTACCCCATCAGCTCCTGGAACCTTGCCCAACTTAAAACTATTTATAGTATCCAGCATCTCTTTCTCGGTGATGGGCTGTAATAAAGCAGATTGGGCATTAAAATCTAAAACACATGAAACTTCTTTTAAAACGTTCTCCATAAAATTAGTATCCACATTTTTTTCGCTAAAAAGATTTTTATAATAAATATGAGTTTTTTTTAAAATGTTGTCAATATCGGTTTCTCCTTCCATTTTATCTATATGAATCTTCTTTTGTATACTTTTTTTAAAAAAGTATCTGGAGCATTTCTCGTTTTCTTCCATGTGTTGTATTTTTGCTTTAAAAATTATCTCTTTTCCTTTATCTTCTAGAAACATTTGGGCTTCTTTTTTTACCTGTATTATCTCCTCAGTCACTTCTACCCCCACAGACCTTATTTTGTAAAGAGTTTGCAATTGAATATTTAATTTTTCATAGACCGCTCTTTTTTCTTTTGCTCTTTGAATTCCATACCTTATGAAAAAATTTTTGATCTTCTTCTTCATCTTATCCCACCATAACGTCATGGATTCTGTAGGGTCTCTCTTTCGCTTACACCTATTATAAAACCTGATAAAATCTGCAATTATTTTTCCATCCTTTAAAAGTGCTACATTCATCTTCCATGAACTGGAGCCTCTTCTAAAACCAGAGTCAAAATTTAAAACAAATAAAAGGCCTTTATGGTCAGAGAACATGTTTGTTAAAAGCTCACAGTGGACAGGTAAAATCTGCTGAGAAGAAAAAATAAAATCAATTCTTGAGCTACATCGTATGTTACTCCAAGTAGTGCTATCTAGATCTGACATTTTTTTATTACAATTTTTGAAGACATCTGTAAGTTTAAAATCACTCACAATGTTACTTAAAAGACCAGAAGTTTTATCGTAGTTTCTACTGGAGGACTGCGTAATTCTTTTTTCACCTCTTAAAACACAATTAAAATCCCCAGCTAAAACCAAGGGACAGGAATCGGTTATAAAAAGAGGTAAAATTCCCAGCATTTCTTCTCTTTCTTTTTTATCTGGTGATCCATAAAAATTTAAAAACTGCCACTTAATACCATTTATAAAAGCCTTTACTAATAAAATCCTGCCTGGTAAAATTTCTTGTTTAAAAGCAATGTTAATATTACCCTTAAAAAGGATTGCCACTCCTGCAGATTTTGATAGGTTAGAACCAGACCATACCGAAGTTCCATATTTCCAATCTGTTTCGTATTTTTGATATTCTGCCCGATGAGGGATGCCACACTCCTGCAAAAAGAACACTGAAGCAGAAAGCAGGGATAAATAATTAAAAAGGACTGTTCTGCGTATTTTTGACTTGAGTCCCCTTACATTTAGGGAGAGTCCTTTTAAAACTGCCATTGATGAGATATAAAAGGTGGGATAAAACACAATTTTCAACCCCTTAAAATCTTTATTTCTTCTTCCAGCCTAGCCAACCCCTGAGAGCTGTCAGAGTTTTCCAGGTCCCCTCTAGAAGTCACGCCGTGCAAAAAGCTTGTAGAACTGGAATCGCTGTCTGTTGCCTCCTCCGAAAAATCCTCACACAGAGGACTAAGGAGAGTATTTGGAATGATCGTTAAACCCGTCTTTCCCCTCTCTGGTATTTTTGACCCGTAGTCCGTCTCTTCCATAGGGCCTCCTGAATGGGAAGCGCCAGGCTGTCCAACAGACATCTGGGCCATCTCTTCTGGGGTTTCCGGGACAGTGCTGGTTGCTCCAGGTTCACCTACAGGTTGTATTGCTAAGTACCGGTTTGTCATCCTTAGTACGTCCTGATTTTGAGGCTCACCTGTCTTCCGTTTTTTCGCACCTAGGTCTTCTTGTTTTTCCTGAGAAACAGCTTCCTCCGGGTTTCTACCTTCCTTTCGAGAAAAAGGCATCCCCGTCCCCTGCTTCTCTATTCGCTTCCTCTCCTTTTGTCGGTCCTTCATCCTAATTTGAGACTGAAATCCTTCGTTATCAAGAGAGGCAACAGACTTACCAGTATTAATGTCCGAAGTGTGACTTGCTTCTTGGGTCTCCATTCTTGCTTCCTCTTCGGGGGCCGGCTGGTTTTCCAGTTGTTTCTCTCGTTGGGGTCGGTATGTAGAATTTTGTGGTCTCTTCTGCGGTTTCTGTCTGTGGGGACAAGCTACGTAAAAGTGACTGGTGTCTTGACACAGACTACACTTTTTTGGTTTGTTACAATTTTTAACAGTATGGTTTTGGCTGCCACAATTTGTGCAAGTACTCTCGCAATCATTTTTTGTATGCCCATATTTTTTGCAAATTCGACAAAATTCCTCCATGCCATTAAAAAAAATATCACCGTTAATATTGCCCAATTTAAAACGAGCTGGGGGTACCAATTTTTCCTCAGGTGCTTTTGGGTCGTCTTTAAGTTCAACAAAAAATTTCCATTTAGAGGTCCATACATCAAACTCATTCATAACCTTCCCCTTAGGAATAACCAAAGTACAAAAATTTTTTAAAAAAAATATTATCTCATCTTCAGTTATATAAGGAGAATACATTTTAATCACCATGAGTTTCCGATCTGAAGAAAAATGCTCCACAATCTGGACCCCTTTAAGCCTGGGATCTCTGCCTACCTTTTTCAAGCGATTTGCAAAATCCAAGTATATACCGTCATATCGCAAGGTCACATCATAGATCCCACGCCTAGGATAGTCCTGGATTGCCAAAATCTCCAATGGCCGGATCGCAAATACTCCCAAAAGCACCTCTTCGATCAGGTGTTTCAATCCACGATTGGCTGGAGCCTCCTCCGTGTACGTAAAACGTACCGAGTTTTTTAGCCGAGTGAAGTTCGGCTCGAACGTGAGAGTATCATCTGCCGCCATGATAACTCACTAAATGGGTATCGCACCACAGAGACACACGGGTCACTGTGGCCAGGGGGATCGCCGCTCGTTGCTCCGGACTAAGCCTCTCTCCCAAATAGCAGCACGGGGGTGAAGTCCAGGCGAACCTGGACAATCCCCCGAGGCCGAGAGAGAGGGTACCGGAGCACCTCCCAACCAAGACCAAGGCAGTACTGATACGAATAAACAGCACTACACTTGATCTCAGCCAGAAGGCCGAGAAGTGATAACCCGAACGGGCCGCGCGTTGCCCGAGCCTGCCCGATACTGCTGTTCAGCCCTTGCAGCGATTCAGCCTACTTCTAGGCAATTCCATGGGGCCCTGCAGGCTTACACACTCACAGCTACACGGGAGGTGAATAAAGGCCGGAGAGGAAGCCAGACAGGATTTGCTTCTTTTGCTTGCACCACAATGCAGTGCTGAAAGAGGAGGAATCTACATAAAAACGCCTTCCTGGCAACGCCCAAATGCCCTGCTGCCATGCAGATAAACACTGGCAGCGGCAGCAAGTGCATGCCCACAGCCACCCCTTGTTCCTTCACACCTTGTATCAGCTGTAATCCAGTCCAGTCCAGTGTTGCCTGCTGAGCAGCACTGACCAACACTGCCTGGGCCCAGGCTTTTATCTCTGAGGCCCCATTATGATGTCAGAAAGCTGGCTCTGGCTCCTCAGGGCTCCACTATGACACGTGCAAAGTTCCGTCTGAACTTTATATAAGACGGTGCGGCTCAGTCAGTCACTCAGTGTTGCCTGAGAGGGCAACACTGCAACAGCCGGCCGCCAGGCTGTCTTTTTTTGCACAGCTAGTTGCCTCCAGGAGGCCACAAGAGGGAGACAAGGGACTGCAAAATGGAAAATAAGCATCCACCAACTTTACAGACAACTTCTCCTTGCTCCTACAACCTCCATCCTTGCACAGTTTGTTATTCTTCTAGGTAACATAGTAACAAATCCAAATTGCTGCTCTCTTTGTAGGCAAGCAAGGCTTTGTTGCAACTGCAATTCTTACTCCTTCTTGAAATGTAGGGACGACAGTACATTCCATCACATCCATCTAGTGTACACAGGTAGGTCCATTGTGGCGGGCGGGCGGGCGGGCGGGCGGCTTTAATGGCTGTTTGCTGTTCCCCTACTCCACTCCACTATTTGACTGTGGTGCTGCATCAATCAGTGGCTGGCTCAGGTGCAGCTCTTTAACTTACCTAAAAGGGAGGGCGGAGAGAAGACAAGGAAGGTGAATGAGCTGTTCCAATGTGAAATGCCGGAAACACAGACACACAGACGACACAAAACAAGAGGTGGCAATGTATTCATTAATTGCATTTAATCAATTAGCTCATTATCACTCATGCATTGTCCAACAGGTGTTGAAATAATGGGATTAAAAGGGGAGATCCCTTCAGAAAGACAGAAACAATGGCAAACACAAAAAACACTTTTGGAATCTGATTTTAGTCAACACATAAGGAAAGGGTGCACCGGTCCTGGAAATACTGCAATACCAGGTCAATGCGTGGAGTGGACAGAGCAAGCTCTATTTCCATCTCCCTGTTCTAAAAATCCATTTAATATATGGTCCCCAGATAGGGGACGTATCAGATATTAAACTGATAAGAACAGATTTTTTTTTTTTTTTTTCAGTTGGCTACCCCCTCGCGGGGGTGTCAATGATTTATTTATAAAAATTTCAATTTTACAATAAAACACATTTTAGTTACATAGATAAATACAAAGAATTTTTACATTGTAACAATAGTAAAATCAAATTTTCATAAAATTTATGTAGAGGGACATGGGGCAAATCTTTATTTATTTGGAGTTCCAGTCAGTCACAAACCATTTATTTAGAAGGGTGGCATTCCTTTTTTTGTCTAGTAAAAAATAAATATACATCTCACTAAAACAAAGACCTAAAACATCATCAACCGATAAAACGTCGTGCTTAAAAAGGAGGATGTTCCTGGCCTTCCATAGAGCTTCTTTGGCGCAATTCATCGTCTTCCATGCAATTATCTTCTGACTCGCGGTTGGGCATCCAAAAAGTCCATATAAAATATCTTCGTAGTTTAAGTCCTTTAGGTCCGCCATCTTCACCAAAAGAGGGAATATTTTTTTCCAAAATTGTTTTGCAAAGTCACATGTCCAAAAAATATGTCTTATAGTTTCCTCGGCCTGGCAGCCTTCCCTCGGGCAGACGGCAGACCTCGCGAATCCTCTTCTGTACTGGAATGCCCGGCATGGAAGACATTGATGAACGCAGCTCCAGGCCAGGTCCATCTGTGCATTAAAAAGATAAAACACATTAATCATTTTGAAAATAAAAGCACATCGTTGCGTATTAAAATTCTCTACATTGCTGACCGTCTCGCTCTCTCTCAGGTCTTTAATTATTTTTTTGCTGTTTTTAAGTTCGTTCACGGTCTTCCCTTTTAAATTGAAGAGAGCCACTATTTTTTCTAAAATTACGTAATTCGCTGGTAATTTAAAAGCGTATGGTGAGGATAAAATTATGTTGAACCAACCAAACCTCCGCATAAAAAACCCAGTATTAAAACGTAAAAAGTAAGACCAATAGTGCTCTTTAAAAAGGGAATTAAAACAGAAACTAAAGAACTTAATTAAAAGAAACCTATTAAAATCAGGAAAATCTTTGCCACCCTTTGGTTTGGACTTTATTACCGTTTCTCGTTTCAATTTCTCCATCCTGGAACTCCAAAAGAAGGTAAAACATGCTTTTGTTATCTTTCGTAATAAAACTGTTGGGGGAGGGAACACCATGCTTGTGTATAAAAGAAGGGGTAAAATGACCATTTTTATGATTAAAATTTTTCCCTCCATAGTGAGTTTCCTCATATTCCACATACAAATTTTATTGTTTACCTTCTGCGCCACCATGTCCCAACTTATAAAACCATTGTCGTGCTCACTGAAGGAGATACCTAAAACTTTAATAGTATCTGACACAGGAACGGGTACGTCTCTAAAAACCATGCTTCCTATGCTTAAAATATTACTTTTGCTGAAGTTTATTCTAAAACCGGAAGCACAGCAATAAAACTCAATTTGTTTTAGGGCTTTCTGAAGCGAGAGGGTGTCCCTACAAAGTATCGCCACATCATCCATGTACCCCACTGCTTTAGCCTCTATGCCGCCACCCCCCGGCAGGGGGACTCCACGTATCTGTTTATCCCGGCGTATTGCGCATAGCAGAGGCTCTAGTGCACATATGAAAAGCAGTGGGGACAAGGGACACCCCTGCTTCACCCCAGAGTTTAAAAGAACGTCCTGTGTCTTAAAACCATTTACTAAAATTTTGCTTGTGCAATCTTTATAAAAGGCTTTAATAGATAATAAAAAACCTTCAGGTATACCCATCCGCTCTAAAACCTTAAAAAGATAAAAGTGCGATACTCGGTCGAAAGCTTTTTGAAAATCTATGGATAAAATGGCTAATTTTCCGTTTCTAGATTTTGTGTCTTCAATCGCATCTTTTATTAAATTAATATTATCCCAGATGCTGCGGCCTGGCACCCCACACACCTGGTTAGAGTGTATGATGTGGGGTACTATGGCTTTTAAACGGTTTGAGCATAGTTTTGCCATTATTTTGTAGTCACTATTCAGAAGGGTTATTGGTCTCCAATTCTCTAAAACTGCGATGTCACCTTTCTTGTATAGCAAGGAGACCTCACCCTTCCGCCAGGACTTAGGCAGCATCTTGGAATGAAAGACTTCGGTAAAAAGGTTTAAGAGATCATCTTTTAAAATGTCATAAAATTTGACATAAAACTCGCTGGGTATACCGTCCGGGCCAGGAACTTTACCTGCTTTAAAACTCTTCACTGTCTCTAAAATCTCCTGCTCCGACAGTTCCTGCAATAAAAAATTCTGGGAGACAGGGTCTAAAACAGTGGTAATCTCCTTCAGCGAGTCACGCATAAAATCACGATCCACAGTTTTCACATTAAAAAGGTCAGTATAAAACTCATGAACTTTACTTAAAAGACCCTGTACATCCGACACCCCATCAATATTTTTAAGAATAGCTTTTTTATTGTTCATTTTCTTAAAAAAGTACCTGGAGCAGGTCTCGTTCTCTTCCACGTGCTGTATCCTGGAACGAAAAATAATTTCTTTGCCTTTCTGCTCCAGGCACTGAGCTATCTCTTTTTTTAAGTTGGTGATGTCGTCTTTTACATCTATCTCATGCTCTCTCATCTTGTACAGGGTCTGTAGGCGGGTATTGAGGATTTTAAAAAAAGCTTTCTTCTCTCTGGCTTTTGCCACACTTTTTTTAATAAAAAATTCTTTTATTTTTCTTTTCATTTTCTCCCACCATTCAGTGATGGGAGCCCGTGTGTCTCTCACCCGCCTACTCTCTTTGTAAAATTCAATAAAATCTGTAAAAACCTGTGGATCATCTAAAAGGGAAACATTTAACTTCCAGGACTTTTTACTAATAATGTTATTAAAATCACGCTTTACATAAAATGATAAAAGCTTGTGATCAGAAAACACATTGGTTAAAACTTCACATTTAAAAGGCAGTAGATTCTCGTTACAAAAAATAAAATCTATCCTGGAGCTACAGGTGGTGTTGCTCCAGGTAACGCCGGCTTCCTCTGGACTGCTCCTGTTACATTCTTTATAAACGTCTTTTAACTTAAAATCACCCACCATATCTTTGAGCAGTCCAGAGGTCTTGTCATAGTTTCTGCTTGTAGCGCTGGTGAGCCGGCGTTCCCCCCTCAGGATACAATTAAAATCACCTGCGAGGATAAAAGGCTCAGTCGTGTTAATAAAAAGAGGTAAAATCGCTAACATTTCTGCTCTTTCATTTTTATCTGGTGAGCCGTAAAAATTTAAAAACTGCCATTTCACACCGTCAATAAAAGCCTTAACCAATAAAATACGTCCTGGAAGAATCTCTTGGATAAAATCGATTAAAACGTTTCCCTTAAAAAGAATGGCGACCCCTGCTGATCTGGACTCGTTAGATCCAGACCAGACTGATGGACCATACTTCCAATCCTCTTGGTATTTATGGTACTTCATCGTATGGGGAATGCCGCACTCCTGCAGGAAAAAAACAGAGGCTGCCAGGCCAGCTAAAAAGCTGAAGAGAGCAACCCTTCTAACTTTGGACTTGGCGCCCCTCACGTTGAGGGAGATTCCCTTTACTTCAGACATTGTGGAGATTAAAATAACGTCTTGATTTTAAAATAATAAATATTCGTGGAACTTAAAATCAGACATTTCCTCCACCAGCATTACCAGAATTCTCGTTTGCGCTCATATCCTCACCCTCGTCCGAATCGCCTGCAAAAAGGGACGAAAAGGGAGAGGAACTACCTTCACTGAGAGCCGTGCCAGCAACTCTTATCTCGTACAAGGGGAGCCCACTCTCGCTTAGCGTCACCTGGGTCTCAACTGGGTGACCACGTAGGTCCATTTCGGGTGGGTCCCCCAAGGGCCCCGCCTCTCCCCCCAGGCTCTGTTGACGCCGTCTTAGAGGGGGAGGTTGCGCACACGGCGGGGTGTCCGGTATCTGGGAGGGAACAGTGCCCACCCTCCTCACCAGGTCAGGCGAGGAGGTGGTCCTAGGAGGAGCCTCACTTTTCTTCACGGATGTGTCCATCTGCTCCTCCCCTGATTCCCTCCTACCAGCACGCTCCTGTTTTCCCTTTTTTCGGGGACCCACCGCTACCCAGTTCTCCTGCTCGGAGTCAGACTCCTGAGACCCAGGTACAGGAGCAGGCCCGGCACCCACTGGACAACCAGCCCTCTGGGATGCCACAGTATCATTGGTGGCCTGCTCCTTTTCCGCCTTCCTCTTAGCTTGCCTTTTATCTTTGGCGCTGGGCTCCATCCTTTCCTCAGAGGTTGCTGGCTGCGAGGCACCCGCTTTGGCTCCATTATTCCGCACCACTGAAGCCCAGGTGCCTCGCTGCTCCTTCGCGGCCCCGGCATGCTCCTCTCCCCGGGGGTGGGACTGGTCCGCTGGTGGAGCACGTGGGGGCGCCTCGGGTTGCTCATTTTCTTCGCCTCGGTACCTATGGGGACAAGAATAGTACAGATGACCAGTTTTTTGGCAAAAATTACATTTTTTCTCTTGTGAGCATTCTCTCATATTGTGCTCTTTGCTTCCACAGTTTCTACAGGTGACATCGCAGTTAAAACTGGTATGTCCATAGGTACCGCAGGCCCTGCAGAAGTTTGGCATCCCTGAAAAATAGAGGTCGCCATTCACATTTCCAATTTTAAAACGAGCCGGTGGTAATCTCGTTTCTTGGGTGGAGGGGTCCTTTATCAAAGTCACTAAAAACTTCCACTTGACGGTCCACACTCCACACTCGTTCATAACTCTCCCCAATAGTTTGACGTTCTTGAAGTAGGCAGCTAGAAATGCTGCCACTTCCATATCCTTCACATATGGGGAGTACATTTTAATCACAACGAGTTTGGTAATTTCAAAGGCATGTTCTACTACCTGGACTCCCGCTACCACGAGTTCACCTTTTCTCCTCTCAGCTCGGTCCATGGCATCACGGAGGATTCCTTCTCCCATAAAGGTTACATCAAATATTCCTCGTTTCGGGTAGTCCTGGATAGCCAAAATCTCGTTTTTGTGGACCGCCAGTAGTTCTTCCAAGATCGTGTTGACTAAAAATTTCACGCCACGTGGACCGCCTCCACCCTCTGCCACGATAAATCGTGCAGAGTTCTTTAGCCGGGCATACACCGGCACCGCATCTGGCTCGCCTGCCATTTCCGTGGCCAGGCCGAACCGCACAGCAAAAAGCTGCGCCCTATGGGGTCCTGAGACGTACCAAAGGGCTGGGGGGGGGATCGCAACTCGTTGCTCAGGACTAAGCCTCTCTCCCAAATAGCAGCACGGGGGTGAAGTCCAGGCGAACCTGGACGATCCCCCGAGGCCGAGAGAGAGGGTACCTGAGCACCTTCTGACTAAAAACCTCCTGTATAAATACACTTGGTCTTAGCCAAAAGGCCGAGAAGCGATAACCCGAACGGGCCGCGCGTTGCCCGAGCCTGCCCGATACTGCTGTTCAGCCCTTGCAGCGATTCAGCCTACTTCTAGGCAATTCCATGGGGCCCTGCAGGCTCACACACTCACAGCTACACGGGAGGTGAATAAAGGCCGGAGAGGAAGCCAGACAGGATTTGCTTCTTTTGCTTGCACCACAATGCAGTGCTGAAAGAGGAGGAATCTACATAAAAACGCCTTCCTGGCAACGCCCAAATGCCCTGCTGCCATGCAGATAAACACTGGCAGCGGCAGCAAGTGCATGCCCACAGCCACCCCTTGTTCCTTCACACCTTGTATCAGCTGTAATCCAGTCCAGTCCAGTGCTGCCTGCTGAGCAGCACTGACCAACACTGCCTGGGCCCAGGCTTTTATCTCTGAGGCCCCATTATGATGTCAGAAAGCTGGCTCTGGCTCCTCAGGGCTCCACTATGACACGTGCAAAGTTCCGTCTGAACTTTATATAAGACGGTGCGGCTCAGTCAGTCACTCAGTGTTGCCTGAGAGGGCAACACTGCAACAGCCGGCCGCCAGGCTGTCTTTTTTTGCACAGCTAGTTGCCTCCAGGAGGCCACAAGAGGGAGACAAGGGACTGCAAAATGGAAAATAAGCATCCACCAACTTTACAGACAACTTCTCCTTGCTCCTACAACCTCCATCCTTGCACAGTTTGTTATTCTTCTAGGTAAAATAGTAACAAATCCAAATTGCTGCTCTCTTTGTAGGCAAGCAAGGCTTTGTTGCAACTGCAATTCTTACTCCTTCTTGAAATGTAGGGACGACAGTACATTCCATCACATCCATCTAGTGTACACAGGTAGGTCCATTGTGGCGGGCGGGCGGGCCGGCGGGCGGGCGGCTTTAATGGCTGTTTGCTGTTCCCCTACTCCACTCCACTATTTGACTGTGGTGCTGCATCAATCAGTGGCTGGCTCAGGTGCAGCTCTTTAACTTACCTAAAAGGGAGGTGTAACGGCAGGGGGTAGGGAGACGGACAAGTGAGCCCTAATCTACCCGCCACTCTGTCCCTGCCTACTTGCAACGACCCGCCCTAGGCGACGGGGTACAACTGGGCGGCGGTCCCTGCGCTCAGTAAGTGCACGACAAACACGACAAACATACAAGGAACACAAGCAAGGAAAAGGGGCCGTTGCCCACGGCAACACCGTGAGCAACCAGAGTGGTGAACGAGCCGAGTCAAGCCAGGAGTGTGCGAGGTACAAAACGAAAAGCAGAAGAGTAGTCGGTAAGCCAGGGTCGGTATGGAGCAGGATCAAAAATAGCAGGAGCTGTAGCTGGGCCAGGAACCACAAGGAAGGAAACAAAAGCAATAACAAGCACCGAGGGACAGGAAGTGCAGGCTTAAATAGACCGAGGGCGGGAGCTAGCTGAGTCTGGCCAGGTTACGATAGGCTCTCCCACTCCTAAGCCTGCCAGCCTGAATGGTGGAAGCAGGAGTCAGTCTCAGGGATGTATTCTCAGGTGCTGACTGATTAGTTCTGGGAGTTAACCCCGCAGTGCCTGGCAGATCCTTTACAGTACCCCCCTTTTATGAGGGGCCACCGGACCCTTTCTAAGTGGACCTGGCTTACTGGGGAAACGCAGGTGGAACTTCCTGACCAATACCCCAGCGTGAACATCCCGAGCGGGTACCCAAGTCCTCTCCTCGGGCCCGTATCCTCTCCAATGGACCAGGTACTGGAGGGAGCCTTGGACCATCTTGCTGTCCACAATCCTGGCCACCTCGAATTCCACCCCCTCCGGGGTGAGGATGGGAACAGGAGGTCTCCTCGAGGGAGCCAAGGACGGGGAGCAGCGTTTGAGGAGGGAGGCATGAAACACGTCGTGTATCCGAAAAGACGGGGGTAACTCCAGCCGGAAGGAGACAGGATTGAGGACCTCAATGACCTTATACGGCCCAATAAACCAGGGAGCAAACTTCTTGGACGGAACCTTGAGACGCAAGTTCCTAGACGACAACCACACCAGATCCCCGACCATAAACAGGGGGTTAGCAGAACGTTTTTTATCAGCCTGAGTTTTTTGTACGCTCTGGGACACCTCTAGGTTTTTCTGAACCTGGGCCCAGACTGTGCACAGTTCCCGATGAACGACCTCTACCTCAGGATTGTTGGAACTACCAGGTGAAACGGAGGAGAACCGTGGATTAAACCCAAAATTACAAAAAAAAGGAGAGACCCCAGACGAGTTACTGACCCGGTTATTAAGGGAAAATTCGGCGAGGGGAATGAAAGAGACCCAATCAAATTGACAGTCAGAGACAAAACACCTTAAGTATTGTTCTAGAGACTGATTAGTCCTCTCCGTTTGGCCATTGGTTTCAGGATGGAAGGCAGAGGAGAAGGACAGATCAATCCCCAACTTCATACAGAAGGCTCTCCAAAACAATGAAACAAATTGTACCCCTCTGTCCGAAACAATATTGACAGGGACCCCATGGAGACGCAGGATGTGTTTGACAAACAAGGTAGCCAACGTTTTGGCGTTGGGTAGTTTCTTGAGGGGCACAAAGTGGCACATCTTACTGAAGCGGTCCACCACCACCCACACCACCGACTTGCCTTGGGATGGAGGCAAATCGGTGATAAAATCCATGGAGATATGTGTCCAAGGTCTCTGGGGAATGGGCAACGAACGCAGTAAGTCCGCTGGTCGGGACCTGGGAGTCTTGGACCTAGCACAAACCTCACAAGCGGCGACGTAGGCCTTAACGTCTTTAGGCAACCCAGGCCACCAATAATTTCTGGTAATGAGGTGTTTGGTACCCAGGATGCCTGGATGGCCAGATAGTGCGCAGTCATGATTTTCCCTAAGTACCCTTAGCCGGAATTGCAGGGGAACAAACAGCTTGTTCTCAGGAAGGTTCCCGGGAGCTGCACCTTGATCAGCAGCAATTTCAGAGACTAAATCAGAATCGATCGAGGAAATGATTATACCTGGAGGCAAAATACAAGCAGGATCTTCCTCCGAAGGAGGGCTGGCCATGAAGCTACGCGACAGTGCATCAGCCTTAATATTTTTAGACCCAGCCCTATAGGTAACCAAAAAATTGAATCTGGTAAAAAATAACGCCCATCGAGCTTGTCTCGGGTTTAGCCTCCGGGCAGATTCTAGGAACACCAGATTCTTGTGGTCGGTAAGGACCGTTACCTGGTGCCTAGCCCCCTCCAGGAAGTGGCGCCACTCTTCAAATGCCCATTTAATGGCTAAGAGTTCGCGGTTGCCAATATCATAGTTACTTTCAGTTGGCGAAAACTTCCTGGAGAAGTAGGCACAGGGGCGGAGATGGGTGAGGGACCTGGTACCCTGGGACAAGACAGCCCCCACTCCCACCTCAGATGCGTCAACTTCCACGATAAATGGCTCCATTTGGTTGGGCTGAACCAGCACCGGGGCCGAGACAAAGCACTTCTTAAGGACCTCAAAAGCCTGGACAGCCTCAGGAGGCCAGTGGAGGAGATCAGCACCTTTGCGAGTGAGGTCCGTAAGGGGCTTAGCGATGACCGAGAAGTTAGCAATAAATCTCCTGTAATAATTAGCAAACCCCAAAAAACACTGTAACGCCTTCAGGGAGGCAGGTTGGACCCATTCCGCCACAGCCTGAACCTTGGCTGGGTCCATGCGGAATTCATGAGGAGTGAGGATTTGACCCAAAAATGGAATCTCCTGTACCCCAAACACACATTTTTCGGTTTTGGCAAACAGTTTATTTTCCCGAAGGACCTGGAGCACCTTCCTGACATGCTCCACGTGGGAGGACCAGTCCTTGGAAAACACCAGTATGTCATCAAGGTACACTACCAGAAAAATCCCCAGGTAATTTCTCAAAATCTCATTTATGAAATTCTGGAAGACCGCAGGGGCATTACACAACCCAAAGGGCATGATATGACGAGGTATTCAAAATGGCCTTCGGGCGTGTTAAATGCAGTCTTCCACTCATCCCCCTCTTTGATGCGAATAAGGTTATACGCCCCCCGTAGATCCAATTTAGAAAACCATTGGGCCCCCTGAACCTGATTAAAGAGATCAGGAATCAAAGGAAGGGGATACTGGTTCCTTACCGTGACCTTATTCAGGCTACGGTAGTCAATGCATGGCCTAAGACCACCATCCTTCTTCCCCACGAAGAAGAAGCCAGCACCTACCGGAGAAGAAGAGGGACGAATGTAACCCTTGGCCAGGGATTCCTGGATATACACTCTCATAGCTTCACGTTCGGGACAAGAAAGATTAAATATCCTACCCTTAGGAAGCTTAGCTCCTGGTACCAATTCGATAGCGCAATCGTATTCTCTATGAGGAGGTAACACTTCGGAGGCCTCCCTAGAGAAAACATCAGCGAAGTCCTGAACAAACTCGGGTAGCGTATTCGCCTCCTTAGGGGGAGAAATAGAATTAACAGAAAAACATGACGTACAACATTCATTACCCCATTTGGTTAGCTCCCCAGTATTCCAGTCAAACGTAGGATTATGCAACTGCAACCAGGGAAGACCTAGCACCAAATCGTACGATAATCCCTGCATCAACAGTACAGAGCATTGCTCCAAATGTATGGAGCCAACAAGGAGTTCAAAAACAGGGGTATGCTGTGTAAAATAACCATTAGCAAGAGGAGTGGCGTCGATACCCACTACCGGGACAGGTTTAGGCAAATCAATAAGAGGCATAGCAAGGGACATAGCAAATTCCACAGACATGATATTAGTAGAGGACCCTGAATCCACGAAAGCACTGCCGGTAGCAGACCTACCACCAAAAGAGACCTGAAAGGGAAGCAAGATCTTAGTACGTTTCATATTTACGGGAAATACCTGTGCGCCCAAGTGACCTCCCCGATGATCACTTAGACGCGGAAGTTCTCTGGCTGCAACCTTACGCTTAGGACAGTTGTTCACTTGATGCTTGTCGTCCCCACAGTAGAAGCAGAGACCATTCTTCCTGCGGAATTCTCTACGTTGTTGGGGGGACACGGAGGCCCCGAGTTGCATAGGTATCTCTGAATCTTTCAGGGAGGAACGAAGCAACGGAGCTTCGGGAGGCATCATGGGGGAGTCGGAGGAGAAAACACATAAACGTTCACGTTGTCGTTCCCTGAGACGTCGGTCAAGTCGTATCGCTAAAGCCATAACCTGGTCTAGGGAGTCAGAAGAGGGATAGCTAACTAGCAGGTCTTTCAGGGCATTCGACAGACCCAACCTAAACTGGCACCTTAAGGCAGGGTCATTCCACCGAGAAGCTACGCACCACTTCCGAAAGTCAGAGCAATACTCCTCAACAGGTCTCTTACCCTGACTTAAGGTCACCAGCTGACTCTCGGCAAAGGCAGTCCTGTCAGTCTCGTCATAAATAAGTCCGAGAGCAGAAAAGAAACAATCAACGGAGGAAAGTTCAGGGGCGTCAGGAGCCAAGGAGAAGGCCCACTCTTGGGGCCCTTCCTGGAGCCGGGACATAATTATACCCACCCGCTGGCTCTCAGAACCTGAGGAATGAGGCTTTAAACGAAAGTAAAGCCTACAACTCTCCCGAAAGGAGAGAAAAGTCCTCCGGTCCCCTGAGAACCGGTCGGGCAACTTGAGGTGGGGTTCAAGAGGTGCGGTGCGGGGAACTACCAGGGTAGCATCAGGCTGGTTGACCCTCTGAGCCAGGGCCTGGACCTGTAGGGAGAGACCCTGCATTTGCTGAGCCAGGGTCTCACGGGGATCCATAGTGGTGTCAGGGACCAGGGGTAGACTAGGTATGGGCTTGTTATTATGTAACGGCAGGGGGTAGGGAGACGGACAAGTGAGCCCTAATCTACCCGCCACTCTGTCCCTGCCTACTTGCAACGACCCGCCCTAGGCGACGGGGTACAACTGGGCGGCGGTCCCTGCGCTCAGTAAGTGCACGACAAACACGACAAACATACAAGGAACACAAGCAAGGAAAAGGGGCCGTTGCCCACGGCAACACCGTGAGCAACCAGAGTGGTGAACGAGCCGAGTCAAGCCAGGAGTGTGCGAGGTACAAAACGAAAAGCAGAAGAGTAGTCGGTAAGCCAGGGTCGGTATGGAGCAGGATCAAAAATAGCAGGAGCTGTAGCTGGGCCAGGAACCACAAGGAAGGAAACAAAAGCAATAACAAGCACCGAGGGACAGGAAGTGCAGGCTTAAATAGACCGAGGGCGGGAGCTAGCTGAGTCTGGCCAGGTTACGATAGGCTCTCCCACTCCTAAGCCTGCCAGCCTGAATGGTGGAAGCAGGAGTCAGTCTCAGGGATGTATTCTCAGGTGCTGACTGATTAGTTCTGGGAGTTAACCCCGCAGTGCCTGGCAGATCCTTTACAGGAGGGCAGAGAGAAGACAAGGAAGGTGAATGAGCTGTTCCAATGTGAAATGCCGGAAACACAGACACACAGACGACACAAAACAAGAGGTGGCAATGTATTCATTAATTGCATTTAATCAATTAGCTCATTATCACTCATGCATTGTCCAACAGGTGTTGAAATAATGGGATTAAAAGGGGAGATCCCTTCAGAAAGACAGAAACAATGGCAAACACAAAAAACACTTTTGGAATCTGATTTTAGTCAACACATAAGGAAAGGGTGCACCGGTCCTGGAAATACTGCAATACCAGGTCAATGCGTGGAGTGGACAGAGCAAGCTCTATTTCCATCTCCCTGTTCTAAAAATCCATTTAATATATGGTCCCCAGATAGGGGACGTATCAGATATTAAACTGATAAGAACAGATTTTTTTGAGTTGACTACCCCAACAAAGGAGGTAACCGTTTATTTAAAATTTTGAACAAATTTACAATAAATCAATACATTTCAACAAAAATTTACATAAATTTGCAATCATGGTTTTTTAATACAGATAAATACAAATTGTCAAATAAAAACAATTTATAAAAGGGCACTTGGTGGCATCATATTATGGAACTCCATTCACTTAAAAACCATTTTCTACATAAAACAGGAGAGAGTTTTTTATCTAAAAGAAAATATTTGTACATTTCATTAAGACAAATGGCTAAAACATCTTCCACAGCTAAAACTTCACACTTAAATAATAAAATGTTTCTGGCCGCCCACAGAGCTGCTTTTACGCAGTTGGTGATCTTCCATGCCATCATTTTTCGAGTCTGTGTTGGGCATTCCAGGCATCCATATAAAACGCCATCACTTGTGTATCTCCGAAGTCCTGTAATCTTCTGTACCAAGGGGAGGATTCTTGTCCATATCAATTTCGCGTAAAAACATTCCCAGAATAGGTGGTAGACTGTCTCGTCATCTCTACATCCTCCCCTTGGACACGCAGCCGAGTTGGTCAGTCCCCTTCGATGCTGGAATGCCCGGCATGGAAGACACTCGTGGGCACAGCTCCAGGCCAGATCTTTCTGTGGGTTAAAAAGATATTTAGCGCTCACCATCTTCCATATTTCTTTACATTTTTGTTCATTAAAATTACTGATGGGAGCTACTAAAACATTTTCTTTTATCTTTTTTAAAATTCCTTTACTATTTTTTACTTCGTTAATATTTTTGTCTTTTAAGTTAAAAAGGTTTACAATTTTTTCTAAAATTTTATACTGGCCAGAAAGGTTAAAAGCATATGGGGAGCTTAAAACCGTGGAGAACCAACCGTTCCTCCTCATAAAATAACCTGTGTTAAAACGTATAAAATATGACCAGTAATGTTCCTTAAAAACTGCATTAAGACATAAAGTAAAAAATTTTATTAAAAGGAATGCTTTTATATCGGGGAAATCTTTCCCCCCCATTGGTTTGGGTAATATTACCTTCTCTCTCCTGAGCTTTTCCATCCTGGAGTTCCATAAAAATGTGAAACATGCTTTAATTATTTTTTTCAATAAAATCTCAGGGGGAGGGAATACCATACTTAAATATAATAAAATAGGTAAAATCACCATTTTTGTAATTAAAACCTTTCCCTCCATTGTTAACTTTCTCATGTTCCACATGCAAATTTTCTGATTGACTTTTTGTGCCACCAAGTCCCAACTGGTAAAACCATTATTTGACTCATTGAAGGAGACTCCTAAAATTTGTACAGACTCTGACACAGGGACTGGAATGTCCATTAAAACCATTTTGCCGATATTTAAGATGTTACTTTTATTAAAATTGACTAAAAAACCGGAGGAGCAACAGAATTGGTAAATCTGTTTAAAGGATTTCTGTAATGACAGGGTGTCCCTGCAAAGGACCGCGACATCGTCCATGTACCCCACCACTTTAGCCTCTAGTCCCCCCCCGCCCGGCAGGGGGACTCCGCTTATCTGCTTATCCTTTCTTAACCTGCAGAGTAGAGGCTCGATCGCACAAATAAAAAGTAGTGGGGACAAGGGACACCCCTGCTTCACTCCGGAATTTAAAAGGACATCCTGTGTCTTAAAACCCTTTACTAAAATTTTGCTAGTACAATTTTCATAAAAGGCCTTCAGAGACTGTAAAAAACCTTCCGGTATACCCATTTTTTCTAAAACCTTAAAAAGATAAAAATGTGACACTCTATCGAAGGCTTTCTCGAAATCTATAGATAAAATTGCTATTTTACCTCCTCTCTCTTTCGTGTCACTGATCACATCTTTTAAAAGGTTTAAATTATCCCATATACTCCTCCCGGGTATCCCACAGACCTGATTGGAGTGTATGATCTGGCCTATCACTGCTTTTAATCTGTTCGCACATATCTTCGCCATTACTTTGTAGTCAGAGTTTAGCAAAGTGATAGGCCTCCAATTTTTAATGTCTGTTTTGTCCCCCTTTTTGTAAAGCAGGGACACCTCGCCTTTCTTCCAGGACCCCGGGAGGGCTTTTATTCTAAAAACTTGGGTAAAAAGGGGGTGGAGATCCTCTTTTAAAATACCATAAAATATAACATAGAATTCTATAGGTATACCGTCAGGGCCAGGGACTTTACCTGTTTTAAAACTCTTTGTAGTTTCTAAAATCTCCTGTTCCGTAATATCCTGTAATAAAAACACTTGGGAAGCAGGATCTAAAACAGCATCCACCTCCTTCAATGAGTCGTTCATAAAATCAACATCAACATGTTTTGTATTAAAAAGATCCGCATAAAAACCGTGCACCTTTTTTAAAATGTTTTGGGTATTTGTTTCCCCATCTATCTCATTTAACAGGGTATGCTTATCATTTATTTTCTTGAAGAAGTACCTGGAGCAGGTCTCATTTTCTTCAAGATGTTTTACCTTAGAGCGAAAGATTATCTCCTTTCCCCTCTGCTCCAGGCACTGGGAGATTTCTTTTTTAATTTCGGTGATCTCTTTCTCCACATGCATACCCTGTTCTCTGAACTTGTATTGGGTCTGCAGACGGGTATTTAAATTAGCATAAAATTCAAATTTTTCTTTTGCTTTCTTCATCCCAGCTTTAATAAAAAAATCTCTTATCGTTATTTTCATTTTTTCCCACCAGGAAACAATTAGCATATTGGGATGTCTTACCCGTCTGCAGCCCTTATAAAAGGTGATAAAATCGGATAAAATTTGCGGATCCTCTAAAAGGGATACGTTTAATTTCCAGGCTTTCTTCGGAGTTCTCCTTTGATCGTTCAAATTAACTTTAAAATATAAAAGTTTATGGTCAGAAAACACGTTAGAATTAAGATCACATTTAAAAGGCAGTATTTGATAAGAGCAAAAAATAAAATCAATCCTGGAGCTGCAGTTTACATTGCTCCAGGTGACGCCGTCCTCTTCAGGTAGATCCCTATTGCATTTTTTAAAAACATCAGTAAGTTTAAAATCCACTGTAATATCTTTTAAAATAGACGGGGTTTTATCATAATTTCGACTTACTGAATTAGAGAACCGGCGTTCCCCCTTTAAAATACAATTAAAATCACCAGCTAAAATAAGTGGTTCTGAATCATTGATAAAAAGGGGTAAAATTTCTAGCATTTTTGCTCTTTCCTTCTTGTCTGTAGAACCATAAAAGTTTAAAAACTGCCATCTAACACCGTTTATAAAAGCTTTGACCATTAAAATTCTGCCTGGTAAAATTTCATAAAAACGATCAATTAAAACGTTCCCTTTGAATAAAATGGCGACACCTGCGGCTTTTGATTCATTAGACCCGGACCACACTGAAGGTCCGAGTCTCCAGTCTTCCTCATATTTTTTATAATTCATGCGGTGAGGTATGCAGCATTCCTGTAGGAAAAACACTGAGGCGGTAAAAACAGAAAGGTAGTTAAAAAGGGCAGCTCTTCTTGTCTGTGAGTGCACGCTTCTTACATTAAAGGAAAGACCACATAACTCAGCCATGAGGAAAAGGGAGAGAGACAGTCTATTTTTATCTTACCCGAGGAGGCCTCAGCAGTCCTCCGCGTCGCCAGACACCCCACTCGAGCTCTCATCATCATCTTTCCTCGAGTCAAATGTGCGCATCGATGAGGTTTGAGAGGAAGACCCATCACTCAGCTGACCCCCCATACCTAAGGCGCTTCTTGAAAATGGGTCCCAGACGGACTCAACGGGTAAGATTTGGCAATCTTTGGCAGCGCCCTCCCCTTCTATAGGGGCAGGAATCGCGCTTCCGGACGTCTCAGGGACCACGCTTACCTCGGAGGCAGCTGTCCCTATATCCCCCAACTGTCTAGAAGGGGGGGGACCTTTAGCTGTCGCTTCCGGGGGCACGTCAACTGGTTTCCCTGCCTTCAACCTGGCAGGTACTCCCATCGGCACCCCCGCTGCCACCTCCGAGTACGCCCTACGTCTCTTAGTGAGCGCTGCCGCTCCGCCCGGGACCTCTGCCTCAGGTACAGGCTGACCCAGCATCTCTTGCAGGCCAGTAGGATCAGCTTCATCCGAACTACCCTGTGCCCCAGTCTCCTGGGGGGGCTCTTTCGTCCGCTGATCACTGGCTCTGCGTTTTTGTCGCCTCTGCTCTTTAGGGTCACCTGTTTGGGGGGGTCTGCTGGAGGTATCCATATCGTCTTGCTCGCCTCCTTGGGGTTCCTCTCCTTGTACAGGGGTGATCTGGCCTGCGGGCCGCTCGGGACGCCTTGGCCGGTCCTCGGGTTGTTCCAACTCTTTAGATCTGTGGGGACAAGTAGCATAGAGGTGACCAACTCGGCTGCAAAAACGGCACCTTTTCCCCAGAGGGCAAGTTTTGGTCTCGTGCTCAGAGCTGCCGCAGTTCCTACAGGTGCTGTCGCAAGACTCCTTGGTGTGACCGTACTTTTGGCACTTCCTACAGAAT
Source organism: Rhinoderma darwinii (assembly GCF_050947455.1). Lineage (NCBI taxonomy): Eukaryota > Metazoa > Chordata > Amphibia > Anura > Rhinodermatidae > Rhinoderma > Rhinoderma darwinii. The sequence goes on along the minus strand of NW_027464290.1, from coordinate 249,649 downwards.
GGAGGCATCCCTGAAAAATAAAAGTCTCCGGCCATATCACCTATTTTAAAACGTGCTGGCGGCAACATTATCCCTCCTGTAAAATTGGCATCTTTATAACATGTTACATTGAATCTCCACTTTGAGGTCCATACACCAACCTCATTCATGACTTTGCCAATACATTTCACAGTTTTAAAATAAGGGAATAAAAAGGACATCACTTCTTTTAAGTCGGCAAAAGGGCAGTACATCTTTATAACTATCATTTTAGTGATGTCCATAACGTGCTCATAAAAATCAACACCGTCCAGTCTCGGGTCATTTTTTACCGTATAAGCCGCCAGCAGATCTCTGAATACTCCATTCTGTATGAAAGTAACATCGTATGTCCTCCTTCTTGGGTAATCCTGCACCGCCAAAATTTCTCGCTTCTGGATGTTGAAGATACCAACAAGTACGGTCTCCACCACAAATCTTAAGCCGCAGGTCGTCGTCGCCTTCTCCTCCGATAGAACTACACGAATCGTGTTTTTAATCCGGGCATAAGCCGGTATCTCACATGGATCCTCGTCCATGGTGAGTAAGGTATTGTTACGCTACTCCGTAGTAGGCGCAACTCCCCTTTTCGGCCGAAACCTACACGGGGGTATATGGATCGCAACCCGTTGCTCAGGACTAAGCCTCTCTCCCAAATAGCAGCACGGGGGTGAAGTCCAGGCGAACCTGGACGATCCCCCGAGGCCGAGAGAGAGGGTACCTGAGCACCTCCTAACCAAGACCAGGCAGCACTGACTACAAGTAATTAGAACTACACTTGATCTCAGCCAGAAGGCCGAGAAGCGATAACCCGAACGGGCCGCGCGTTGCCCGAGCCTGCCCGATACTGCTGTTCAGCCCTTGCAGCGATTCAGCCTACTTCTAGGCAATTCCATGGGGCCCTGCAGGCTCACACACTCACAGCTACACGGGAGGTGAATAAAGGCCGGAGAGGAAGCCAGACAGGATTTGCTTCTTTTGCTTGCACCACAATGCAGTGCTGAAAGAGGAGGAATCTACATAAAAACGCCTTCCTGGCAACGCCCAAATGCCCTGCTGCCATGCAGATAAACACTGGCAGCGGCAGCAAGTGCATGCCCACAGCCACCCCTTGTTCCTTCACACCTTGTATCAGCTGTAATCCAGTCCATCCAGTGCTGCCTGCTGAGCAGCACTGACCAACACTGCCTGGGCCCAGGCTTTTATCTCTGAGGCCCCATTATGATGTCAGAAAGCTGGCTCTGGCTCCTCAGGGCTCCACTATGACACGTGCAAAGTTCCGTCTGAACTTTATATAAGACGGTGCGGCTCAGTCAGTCACTCAGTGTTGCCTGAGAGGGCAACACTGCAACAGCCGGCCGCCAGGCTGTCTTTTTTTGCACAGCTAGTTGCCTCCAGGAGGCCACAAGAGGGAGACAAGGGACTGCAAAATGGAAAATAAGCATCCACCAACTTTACAGACAACTTCTCCTTGCTCCTACAACCTCCATCCTTGCACAGTTTGTTATTCTTCTAGGTAACATAGTAACAAATCCAAATTGCTGCTCTCTTTGTAGGCAAGCAAGGCTTTGTTGCAACTGCAATTCTTACTCCTTCTTGAAATGTAGGGACGACAGTACATTCCATCACATCCATCTAGTGTACACAGGTAGGTCCATTGTGGCGGGCGGGCGGGCGGGCGGCTTTAATGGCTGTTTGCTGTTCCCCTACTCCACTCCACTATTTGACTGTGGTGCTGCATCAATCAGTGGCTGGCTCAGGTGCAGCTCTTTAACTTACCTAAAAGGGAGGGCGGAGAGAAGACAAGGAAGGTGAATGAGCTGTTCCAATGTGAAATGCCGGAAACACAGACACACAGACAACACAAAACAAGAGGTGGCAATGTATTCATTAATTGCATTTAATCAATTAGCTCATTATCACTCATGCATTGTCCAACAGGTGTTGAAATAATGGGATTAAAAGGGGAGATCCCTTCAGAAAGACAGAAACAGTGGCAAACACAAAAAACACTTTTGGAATCTGATTTTAGTCAACACATAAGGAAAGGGTGCACCGGTCCTGGAAATACTGCAATACCAGGTCAATGCGTGGAGTGGACAGAGCAAGCTCTATTTCCATCTCCCTGTTCTAAAAATCCATTTAATATATGGTCCCCAGATAGGGGACGTATCAGATATTAAACTGATAAGAACAGATTTTTTTTAAGTTGACTACCCCAACTTTGGGGGTAACCGTTTATTTAAAATTTTTCAGGTTTTACAATAAATTAACATTTTTCAACATTTTTACAGGGATTCAAATTTTACAACAATGGTTAAAAAATAAATACAAATTGTCAGATTAAAATCATACAATTTATAAAAGGGCACTTGGTGGCATCATATTATAGAATTCCATTCGCTAAAAAACCATTTTCTACTTAAAACAGGAGAGAATTTTTTGTCTAAAAGATAATACTTGTGCATTTCATAAAAACAAATTCCTAAAATATCATTCACAGATAAAATTTCATGTTTGAATAAAAGAATATTCCTGGCCGCCCACAGAGCTGCTTTAACGCAGTTAGTAATCTTCCATGCCATAATTTTCTGAGTCCTTGTTGGGCACTCCAGACATCCGTAAAAAACGCCTTCACTTGTAATTCTCTTTATTCCGGTTATCTTCTTCATCAAGGGGAGGATTTTTGTCCATATAAGTTGTGAAAAATAACATTGCCAAAAGAGATGTAAGACTGTCTCGTCATCGCGGCATCCTCCCCTTGGACACGCAGCCGAGTTGGTCAGTCCCCTTCGATGCTGGAATGCCCGGCATGGAAGACACTCGTGGGCGCAGCTCCAGGCCATATCCTTCTGTGAATTAAAAATGAATTTAGCATTAACCATGCTCCAGATAATTTTGCATTTGTTTTCATTAAAATTGCTAATGGGGGCTATTAAAACATTTTCTTTTATTTCCTTTAAAACATATTTACTATTTTTTACATCTTCTATTCTTTTGTCTTTTAGGTTAAAAAGGTTCACTATTTTTTCTAAAATCTTATACTGGTCTGGCAGGTTAAAAGCATATGGCGAGCTTAAAACCGTAGAGAACCATCCGTACCTCCTCATAAAATAGCCAGTGTTAAAACGGATAAAATAAGACCAGTAGTGTTCCTTAAAAACAGTATTAAGACACAGTGTAAAAAAATGGATTAAAAGAAATGCTTTTATATTTGGAAAATCTTTACCACCCATTAGCTTTGGTAACATCACTTTTTCTCTCCTGAGCTTCTCCATCCTAGAATTCCATAAAAATGTAAAACATGCCTTGGTAATCTTTTTTAATAAAATATCAGGGGGAGGGAAAACCATACTTAGATATAATAAAATTGGTAAAATCACCATTTTTGTGATTAAAATTTTTCCCTCCATTGTCAGTTTTCTAAGATTCCATAAACAAATTTTCTTATTAACTTTTTGTGCCACCAAGTCCCAACTGATAAAACCATTGTTTGACTCATTGAAGGAGACCCCTAAAATCTGTACAGACTCCGACACAGGGACTGGAATGTCCTGTAAAATCATATTGCCAATATTTAAAATATTACTTTTATTAAAATTGACTTTAAAACCGGAGGAGCAGCAAAATTGGTATATCTGTTGTAATGCTTTTTGCAGTGACGGGGCGTCCCTGCACAGGACCGCGACATCATCCATGTACCCCACTACTTTTGCCTCTAGTCCCCCCCCGCCCGGCAGGGGGACTCCACATATCTGCCTGTCATTCCTCAATCTGCAGAGTAGAGGCTCGATCGCACATATAAAAAGTAGTGGGGACAAGGGACACCCCTGCTTCACTCCGGAGTTTAAAAGGACATCCTGTGTCTTAAAACCCTTTACTAAAATCTTGCTCGTACAATTTTCATAAAAGGCCTTCAGAGACTGTAAAAAGCCTTCTGGTATACCCATCTTTTCTAAAACCTTAAAAAGATAAAAATGTGATACTCTATCAAAGGCTTTCTCGAAATCTATGGATAAAACCGCCAATCTGCCTTTTCTCTCCTTCGTATCACCAATAGCATCTTTTAAAAGGTTTAAATTGTCCCATATGCTCCTCCCAGGTATCCCACAGACTTGGTTGGAGTGGACGATTTTTTCTATAACAGCCTTTAGCCTATTTGCGCAAATCTTGGCCATTATTTTATAGTCTGCGTTTAGTAAGGTGATAGGCCTCCAGTTTTTAATATCTGTTTTGTCCCCCTTTTTATAAAGCAGGGACACCTCACCTTTCTTCCAGGACCCCGGGAGGGCTTTTGTTCTAAAAACTTGAGTAAAAAGGGAATAGAGATCCTCTTTTAAAACTCCATAAAATGTGACATAAAACTCTATGGGTATACCATCAGGGCCAGGGACTTTACCTGTTTTAAAACTCTTGATGGTATCTAAAATCTCCTGTTCCGTAATATCCTGTAATAAAAAATCTTTGGAGACAGGATTTAAAACAGCGTCAACCTCCTTCAATGAGTCGTTCATCAAATCAACATTAACAAGCTTTATATTAAAAAGATCCGCATAAAATCTGTGTACCTTTTTTAAAATATTGTCAGTGTTTGTATCTCCATCAACATTGTCTAACAGGGTATGCTTATCGTTAATTTTCTTAAAAAAGTACCTGGAGCAGGTCTCATTTTCCTCGAGGTGTTTCATTTTTGAGCGAAAGACAATTTCCTTACCTCTCTGCTCCAGGCACTGGGAGATCTCCTTCCTAATCTCCATAATCTCCTCCTCCACCTGCATACCCTGTTCTCTGAACTTGTATTGGGTCTGCAGACGGGTATTCAAATTAGCAAAAAAATCCTGTTTTTCTTTTGCTTTTCTCCTTCCGATTTTTATGAAAAAGTCTCTTATTTTTATTTTTATTTTCTCCCACCATGAGACTATGGACATATTTGGATGTCTTACCCGTCTGCAGCCCTTATAAAAGGTAATAAAATCAGATAAAATTTGCGGATCATCTAAAAGGGAAACGTTCATTTTCCAGGCTTTTTTGACAGTATTTTTCCCAATATCATTTTTAACTTTAAAATACAATAATTTATGATCAGATAAAACATTGGGATTAAGATCACATTTAAAAGGCAGTACTTGATAAGAGCAGAATATAAAATCGATCCTGGAGCTACAGTTCACATTGCTCCAGGTGACGCCGGCCTCTGCAGATAAATTGCTGTTACATCTCTTAAAAACATCAGTAAGTTTAAAATCAGTAACTATATCTTTTAATAATGAGGAGGTTTTGTCATAATTCCTGCTTACTGAGTTAGAGAACCGGCGTTCCCCCTTTAAAATACAATTAAAATCACCCGCTAAAACAAGTGGCTCTGAATCGTTTAAAAAAAGGGGTAAAATCTCTAGCATTCTAGCTCTTTCATTCTTGTCCGAGGACCCTTAAAAATTTAAAAACTGCCATCTAATACCGTCTATAAAAGCTTTGACCAATAAAATTCTACCTGGTAAAATTTCATTAAAACTGTCAATTAAAACGTTCCCTTTAAATAAAATGGCGACACCTGCGGCTCTGGAATCGTTAGACCCGGACCACACTGAAGGTCCGAGTCTCCAGTCTTCCTTATATTTGTTGTAGTTCGTGCGATGTGGGATACAGCATTCCTGTAGGAAAAAAACGGTGGCGGAAAAAATAGAAAGATAGTCAAACAGGGCAGCTCTTCTCGTCTTAGAATGCACGCTCCTAACATTTAAGGAAATGCCACCTAACTCTGCCATGAGGAAAAGGGAAAAGAGACAGTCTTATGTAATCTTACCCGAGGTGGCCTCAGCAGTCCTCGGCGTTACCAGAGACCTCACTCGAACTCTCATCGCCCTCCGACTTCAAACCGACTGTATAACTTGAGGAGATTGGAGAGGAACTCATGTCAGACAGCTGACCCCCCGCCATACCTGAGGCACTTATCGCAAATGGGTCCCAGATGGACTCCACGGGCAAGGTTTCTGGAGCATATTGTATGGCAGCCTCCTCCCCTACGATAGGGGCAGGAAACGCACTCGCGGCCGTTTCCGGGACTTCTGTCACCTCAGAGGTAGCTATGCTTGTCTCCCCCAACTGGCGAGAAGGGGGGAGACCTTCAGCTGGTGCTTCCGGGGGCGCGTCAACTGGTTTCCCTGCTTTCGCTCTAGCAGGTACTCCCATCGGCACCCCCGCTGCCACCTCTGAGTACGCCCTACGCCTTTTAGTCCTTGCTGCCGCTCCGCCCGGGCCCTCTGCCTCAGGTACAGGCTGACCCAGCACCTCCTGCGGCCCAGGCGGATCAGCTTCATCCGAACTACCCATCTCCTCCGTTTCCTGAGGGGGCTTTTTCGTCCGCTGATCACTGGCTCTTCTCTTAAACCGCCTTTGCTCCTTTGGGTCACCTGTTTGGGGGGGTCTGCTGGAGGTGTCCATGTCATCTGCCTCTTCACCTCTTGGTTCCTCTCCTTGTGCGGGGGCGATCTGGCCTGCTGGCTGCTCTGGACGCCTCGGCCGGACCTCGGGTTGTTCCGATCTGTGGGGACAAGTAGCATATAGATGACCAACTCGGCTGCAAAAACGACACCTTTTCCCCAGAGGGCAAGTTTTGGCCTCGTGCTCAGAGCTGCCACAGTTCCTACAGGTGCTTTCGCAGAACTCTTTGGTGTGACCGTACTTTTGACATTTTCTACAGAATGGAGGCATTCCTGTATAAAAAAGATCTCCTGCCATATCACCTAATTTAAAGCGTGCTGGCGGCAACATTATCCCCCCTGCTGTATTGGCATCTCTATAACAAGTTACTAAAAATCTCCACTTTGACGTCCAAACTCCAACTTCGTTCATTATTTTGCCAATACATTTTACACTTTTGAAATAGGGGGATAAAAAGGACATCACATCTTTTAAATCAGCAAACGGGCAGTACATTTTTATCACAATCATCTTAGTGATGTCCAACACATGTTCGTAAAATTCAATACCGTCCAGTCTCGGATCGTTTTTTACCATGTATGCCGCCAGCAGATCTTGGAACACTCCATTCTGTACAAAAGTTATGTCGTATGTTCTTCTCCTAGGATAGTCTTGTACCGCCAATATCTCCCGCTTCTGAATGTTGAAAATGCCAACAAGCACGGTCTCCACCAAGAACTTCAGGCCGCAGGTCGTCGCCTTCTCTTCTGATACAATTACACGGATTGTATTCTTTATCCGGGCATACGCCGGTATCTCACCAGGACTTTCGTCCATGGTGAGGGGTTTTCAAGGAAAGTTACGCCACCCGTTGGTGACGTAACGTCTACGCAGCTTTTCCCCTTTTCGGCCGAAGCCTACACGGGGGATATGTGGATCGCAACTCGTTGCTCAGGACTAAGCCTCTCTCCCAAATAGCAGCACGGGGGTGAAGTCCAGGCGAACCTGGACGATCCCCCGAGGCCGAGAGAGAGGGTACCTGAGCACCTCCTAACCAAGACCAGGCAGCACTGACTACAAGTAATCAGAACTACACTTGATCTCAGCCAGAAGGCCGAGAAGCGATAACCCGAACGGGCCGCGCGTTGCCCGAGCCTGCCCGATACTGCTGTTCAGCCCTTGCAGCGATTCAGCCTACTTCTAGGCAATTCCATGGGGCCCTGCAGGCTCACACACTCACAGCTACACGGGAGGTGAATAAAGGCCGGAGAGGAAGCCAGACAGGATTTGCTTCTTTTGCTTGCACCACAATGCAGTGCTGAAAGAGGAGGAATCTACATAAAAACGCCTTCCTGGCAACGCTCAAATGCCCTGTTGCCATGCAGATAAACACTGGCAGCGGCAGCAAGTGCATGCCCACAGCCACCCCTTGTTCCTTCACACCTTGTATCAGCTGTAATCCAGTCCAGTCCAGTGCTGCCTGCTGAGCAGCACTGACCAACACTGCCTGGGCCCAGGCTTTTATCTCTGAGGCCCCATTATGATGTCAGAAAGCTGGCTCTGGCTCCTCAGGGCTCCACTATGACACGTGCAAAGTTCCGTCTGAACTTTATATAAGACGGTGCGGCTCAGTCAGTCACTCAGTGTTGCCTGAGAGGGCAACACTGCAACAGCCGGCCGCCAGGCTGTCTTTTTTTGCACAGCTAGTTGCCTCCAGGAGGCCACAAGAGGGAGACAAGGGACTGCAAAATGGAAAATAAGCATCCACCAACTTTACAGACAACTTCTCCTTGCTCCTACAACCTCCATCCTTGCACAGTTTGTTATTCTTCTAGATAAAATAGTAACAAATCCAAATTGCTGCTCTCTTTGTAGGCAAGCAAGGCTTTGTTGCAACTGCAATTCTTACTCCTTCTTGAAATGTAGGGACGACAGTACATTCCATCACATCCATCTAGTGTACACAGGTAGGTCCATTGTGGCGGGCGGGCGGGCGGGCGGGCGGCTTTAATGGCTGTTTGCTGTTCCCCTACTCCACTCCACTATTTGACTGTGGTGCTGCATCAATCAGTGGCTGGCTCAGGTGCAGCTCTTTAACTTACCTAAAAGGGAGGGCAGAGAGAAGACAAGGAAGGTGAATGAGCTGTTCCAATGTGAAATGCCGGAAACACAGACACACAGACGACACAAAACAAGAGGTGGCAATGTATTCATTAATTGCATTTAATCAATTAGCTCATTATCACTCATGCATTGTCCAACAGGTGTTGAAATAATGGGATTAAAAGGGGAGATCCCTTCAGAAAGACAGAAACAATGGCAAACACAAAAAACACTTTTGGAATCTGATTTTAGTCAACACATAAGGAAAGGGTGCACCGGTCCTGGAAATACTGCAATACCAGGTCAATGCGTGGAGTGGACAGAGCAAGCTCTATTTCCATCTCCCTGTTCTAAAAATCCATTTAATATATGGTCCCCAGATAGGGGACGTATCAGATATTAAACTGATAAGAACAGATTTTTTTTCAGTTGGCTACCCCCTCGCGGGGGTGTCAATGATTTATTTATAAAAATTTCAATTTTACAATAAAACACATTTTAGTTACATAGATAATATACAAATAATTTTTACATTGTAACAATAGTAAAATCAAATTTTCATAAAATTTATGTAGAGGGACATGGGGCAAATCTTTATTTATTTGGAGTTCCAGTCAGTCACAAACCATTTATTTAGAAGGGTGGCATTCCTTTTTTTGTCTAGTGAAAAATAAATATACATCTCACTAAAACAAAGACCCAAAACATCATCAACCGATAAAACGTCGTGCTTAAAAAGGAGGATGTTCCTGGCCTTCCATAGAGCTTCTTTGGCGCAATTCATCGTCTTCCATGCAATTATCTTCTGACTCGCGGTTGGGCATCCAAAAAGTCCATATAAAATATCTTCATAGTTTAAGTCCTTTAGGTCTGCCATCTTCACCAAAAGAGGGAATATTTTTTTCCAAAATTGTTTTGCAAAGTCACATGTCCAAAAAATATGTCTTATAGTTTCCTCGGCCTGGCAGCCTTCCCTCGGGCAGACGGCAGACCTCGCGAATCCTCTTCTGTACTGGAATGCCCGGCATGGAAGACATTGATGAACGCAGCTCCAGGCCAGGTCCATCTGTGCATTAAAAAGATAAAACACATTAATCATTTTGAAAATAAAAGCACATCGTTGCGTATTAAAATTCTCTACATTGCTGACCGTCTCGCTCTCTCTCAGGTCTTTAATTATTTTCTTGCTGTTTTTAAGTTCGTTCACGGTCTTCCCTTTTAAATTGAAGAGAGCCACTATTTTTTCTAAAATTACGTAATTCGCTGGTAATTTAAAAGCGTATGGTGAGGATAAAATTATGTTGAACCAACCAAACCTCCGCATAAAAAACCCAGTATTAAAACGTAAAAAGTAAGACCAATAGTGCTCTTTAAAAAGGGAATTAAAACAGAAACTAAAGAACTTAATTAAAAGAAACCTATTAAAATCAGGAAAATCTTTGCCACCCTTTGGTTTGGACTTTATTACCGTTTCTCGTTTCAATTTCTCCATCCTGGAACTCCAAAAGAAGGTAAAACATGCTTTTGTTATTTTTCGTAATAAAACTGTTGGGGGAGGGAACACCATGCTTGTGTATAAAAGAAGGGGTAAAATGACCATTTTTATGATTAAAATTTTTCCCTCCATAGTGAGTTTCCTCATATTCCACATACAAATTTTATTGTTTACCTTCTGCGCCACCATGTCCCAACTTATAAAACCATTGTCGTGCTCACTGAAGGAGATACCTAAAACTTTAATAGTATCTGACACAGGAACGGGTACGTCTCTAAAAACCATGCTTCCTATTCTTAAAATATTACTTTTGCTGAAATTTATTCTAAAACCGGAAGCACAGCAATAAAACTCAATTTGTTTTAGGGCTTTCTGAAGCGACAGGGTGTCCCTACAAAGTATCGCCACATCATCCATGTACCCCACTGCTTTAGCCTCTATGCCGCCTCCCCCTGGCAGGGGGACTCCACGTATTTGTTTATCACGGCGTATTGCGCATAGCAGAGGCTCTAGTGCACATATGAAAAGCAGTGGGGACAAGGGACACCCCTGCTTCACCCCAGAGTTTAAAAGAACGTCCTGTGTCTTAAAACCATTTACTAAAATTTTGCTTGTGCAATCTTTATAAAAGGCTTTAATAGATAATAAAAAACCTTCTGGTATACCCATCCGCTCTAAAACCTTAAAAAGATAAAAGTGCGATACTCGGTCGAAAGCTTTTTGAAAATCTATGGATAAAATTGCTAATTTTCCGTTTCTAGATTTTGTGTCTTCAATCGCATCTTTTATTAAATTAATATTATCCCAGATGCTGCGGCCTGGCACCCCACACACCTGGTTAGAGTGTATGATGTGGGGTACTATGGCTTTTAAACGGTTTGCGCATAGTTTTGCCATTATTTTGTAGTCACTATTCAGAAGGGTTATTGGTCTCCAATTCTCTAAAACTGCGATGTCACCTTTCTTGTATAGCAAGGAGACCTCACCCTTCCGCCAGGACTTAGGCAGCATCTTGGAATGAAAGACTTCGGTAAAAAGGTTTAAGAGATCATCTTTTAAAATGTCATAAAATTTGACATAAAACTCGCTGGGTATACCGTCCGGGCCAGGAACTTTACCTGCTTTAAAACTCTTCACTGTTTCTAAAATCTCCTGCTCCGACAGTTCCTGCAATAAAAAATTCTGGGAGACAGGGTCTAAAACAGTGGTAATCTCCTTCAGCGAGTCACGCATAAAATCACGATCCACAGTTTTCACATTAAAAAGGTCAGTATAAAACTCATGAACTTTACTTAAAAGACCCTGTACATCCGACACCCCATCAATGTTTTTAAGAATAGCTTTTTTATTGTTCATCTTCTTAAAAAAGTACCTGGAGCAGGTCTCGTTCTCTTCCACGTGTTGTATCCTGGAACGAAAAATAATTTCTTTGCCTTTCTGCTCCAGGCACTGAGCTATCTCTTTTTTTAAGTTGGTGATGTCGTCTTTTACATCTATCTCATGCTCTCTCATCTTGTACAGGGTCTGTAGGCGGGTGTTGAGGATTTTAAAAAAAGCTTTCTTCTCTCTGGCTTTTGCCACACTTTTTTTAATAAAAATTCTTTTATTTTTCTTTTCATTTTCTCCCACCATTCAGTGATGGGAGCCCGTGTGTCTCTCACCCGCCTACTCTCTTTGTAAAATTCAATAAAATCTGTAAAAACCTGTGGATCATCTAAAAGGGAAACATTTAACTTCCAGGACTTTTTACTAATAATGTTATTAAAATCACGCTTTACATAAAATGATAAAAGCTTGTGATCGGAAAAAACATTGGTTAAAACTTCACATTTAAAAGGCAGTAGATTCTCGTTACAAAATATTAAATCTATCCTGGAGCTACAGGTGGCGTTGCTCCAGGTAACGCCGGCTTCCTCTGGACTGCTCCTGTTACATTCTTTATAAACGTCTTTTAATTTAAAATCACCCACCATATCTTTGAGCAGTCCAGAGGTCTTGTCATAGTTTCTGCTTGTAGCGCTGGTAAGCCGGCGTTCCCCTCTCAGGATACAATTAAAATCACCTGCGAGGATAAAAGGCTCAGTCGTGTTAATAAAAAGAGGTAAAATCGCTAACATTTCTGCTCTTTCATTTTTGTCTGGTGAGCCGTAAAAATTTAAAAACTGCCATTTCACACCGTCAATAAAAGCCTTAACCAATAAAATACGTCCTGGAAGAATCTCTTGGATAAAATCGATTAAAACGTTTCCCTTAAAAAGAATGGCGACCCCTGCTGATCTGGACTCGTTAGATCCAGACCAGACTGATGGACCATACTTCCAATCCTCTTGGTATTTATGGTACTTCATCGTATGGGGAATGCCGCACTCCTGCAGGAAAAAAACAGAGGCTGCCAGGCCAGCTAAAAAGCTGAAGAGAGCAACCCTTCTAACTTTGGACTTGGCGCCCCTCACGTTGAGGGAGATTCCCTTTACTTCAGACATTGTGGAGATTAAAATAACGTCTTGATTTTAAAATAATAAATATTCGTGGAACTTAAAATCAGACATTTCCTCCACCAGCATTACCAGAATTCTCGTTTGCGCTCATATCCTCACCCTCGTCCGAATCGCCTGCAAAGAGGGACGAAAAGGGAGAGGAACTACCTTCACTGAGAGCCGTGCCAGCAACTCTTATCTCGTACAAGGGGAGCCCACTCTCGCTTAGCGTCACCTGGGTCTCAACTGGGTGACCACGTAGGTCCATTTCGGGTGGGTCCCCCAAGGGCCCCGCCTCTCCCCCCAGGCTCTGTTGACGCCGTCTTAGAGGGGGAGGTTGCGCACATGGCGGGGTGTCCGGTATCTGGGAGGGAACAGTGCCCACCCTCCTCACCAGGTCAGGCGAGGAGGTGGTCCTAGGAGGAGCCTCACTTTTCTTCACGGACGTGTCCATCTGCTCCTCCCCTGATTCCCTCCTACCAGCACGCTCCTGTTTTCCCTTTTTTCGGGGACCCACCGCTACCCAGTTCTCCTGCTCGGAGTCAGACTCCTGAGACCCAGGTGCAGGAGCAGGCCCGGCACCCACTGGACAACCAGCCCTCTGGGATGCCACAGTATCATTGGTGGCCTGCTCCTTTTCCGCCTTCCTCTTAGCTTGCCTTTTATCTTTGGCGCTGGGCTCCATCCTTTCCTCAGAGGTTGCTGGCTGCGAGGCACCCGCTTTGGCTCCATTATTCCGCACCACTGAAGCCCAGGTGCCTCGCTGCTCCTTCGCGGCCCCGGCATGCTCCTCTCCCCGGGGGTGGGACTGGTCCGCTGGTGGAGCACGTGGGGGCGCCTCGGGTTGCTCATTTTCTTCGCCTCGGTACCTATGGGGACAAGAATAGTACAGATGACCAGTTTTTTGGCAAAAATTACATTTTTTCTCTTGTGAGCATTCTCTCATATTGTGCTCTTTGCTTCCACAGTTTCTACAGGTGACATCGCAGTTAAAACTGGTATGTCCATAGGTACCGCAGGCCCTGCAGAAGTTTGGCATCCCTGAAAAATAGAGGTCGCCATTCACATTTCCAATTTTAAAACGAGCCGGTGGTAATCTCGTTTCTTGGGTGGAGGGGTCCTTTATCAATGTTACTAAAAACTTCCACTTGACGGTCCACACTCCACACTCGTTCATAACTCTCCCCAACAGTTTGACATTCTTGAAGTAGGCAGCTAAGAATGCTGCCACTTCCATATCCTTCACATATGGGGAGTACATTTTAATCACAACGAGTTTGGTAATTTCGAAGGCATGTTCTACTACCTGGACTCCCGCTACCACGAGTTCACCTTTTCTCCTCTCAGCTCGGTCCATGGCATCATGGAGGATTCCTTCTCCCATAAAGGTGACGTCGAAAATTCCTCGTTTCGGGTAGTCCTGGATAGCCAGAATCTCATTCTTGTGGACCGCCAGTAGTTCTTCCAAGATCTTGTGGACCAAGAACTTTACGCCACGTGGACCGCCTCCACCCTCTGCCACGATAAATCGGGCAGAGTTCCTTAGCCGGGCATACACCGGCACCGCATCAGGCTCGCCTGCCATTTCCGTGGCCAGGCCGAACCGCACAGCAATTGCTGCGCCCTATGGGGTCCTGAGACTTACCAAAGGGCTGGGGGGGGATCGCAACTCGTTGCTCAGGACTAAGCCTCTCTCCCAAATAGCAGCACGGGGGTGAAGTCCAGGCGAACCTGGACGATCCCCCGAGGCAGAGAGAGAGGGTACCTGAGCACCTTCTGACTAAAAACCTCCTGTACAAGTACACTTGGTCTTAGCCAAAAGGCCGAGAAGCGATAACCCGAACGGGCCGCGCGTTGCCCGAGCCTGCCCGATACTGCTGTTCAGCCCTTGCAGCGATTCAGCCTACTTCTAGGCAATTCCATGGGGCCCTGCAGGCTCACACACTCACAGCTACACGGGAGGTGAATAAAGGCCGGAGAGGAAGCCAGACAGGATTTGCTTCTTTTGCTTGCACCACAATGCAGTGCTGAAAGAGGAGGAATCTACATAAAAACGCCTTCCTGGCAACGCCCAAATGCCCTGCTGCCATGCAGATAAACACTGGCAGCGGCAGCAAGTGCATGCCCACAGCCACCCCTTGTTCCTTCACACCTTGTATCAGCTGTAATCCAGTCCAGTCCAGTGCTGCCTGCTGAGCAGCACTGACCAACACTGCCTGGGCCCAGGCTTTTATCTCTGAGGCCCCATTATGATGTCAGAAAGCTGGCTCTGGCTCCTCAGGGCTCCACTATGACACGTGCAAAGTTCCGTCTGAACTTTATATAAGACGGTGCGGCTCAGTCAGTCACTCAGTGTTGCCTGAGAGGGCAACACTGCAACAGCCGGCCGCCAGGCTGTCTTTTTTTGCACAGCTAGTTGCCTCCAGGAGGCCACAAGAGGGAGACAAGGGACTGCAAAATGGAAAATAAGCATCCACCAACTTTACAGACAACTTCTCCTTGCTCCTACAACCTCCATCCTTGCACAGTTTGTTATTCTTCTAGGTAACATAGTAACAAATCCAAATTGCTGCTCTCTTTGTAGGCAAGCAAGGCTTTGTTGCAACTGCAATTCTTACTCCTTCTTGAAATGTAGGGACGACAGTACATTCCATCACATCCATCTAGTGTACACAGGTAGGTCCATTGTGGCGGGCGGGCGGGCGGCTTTAATGGCTGTTTGCTGTTCCCCTACTCCACTCCACTATTTGACTGTGGTGCTGCATCAATCAGTGGCTGGCTCAGGTGCAGCTCTTTAACTTACCTAAAAGGGAGGGCGGAGAGAAGACAAGGAAGGTGAATGAGCTGTTCCAATGTGAAATGCCGGAAACACAGACACACAGACGACACAAAACAAGAGGTGGCAATGTATTCATTAATTGCATTTAATCAATTAGCTCATTATCACTCATGCATTGTCCAACAGGTGTTGAAATAATGGGATTAAAAGGGGAGATCCCTTCAGAAAGACAGAAACAATGGCAAACACAAAAAACACTTTTGGAATCTGATTTTAGTCAACACATAAGGAAAGGGTGCACCGGTCCTGGAAATACTGCAATACCAGGTCAATGCGTGGAGTGGACAGAGCAAGCTCTATTTCCATCTCCCTGTTCTAAAAATCCATTTAGTATATGGTCCCCAGATAGGGGACGTATCAGATATTAAACTGATAAGAACAGATTTTTTTTTTAAGTTGACTACCCCAACTTTGGGGGTAACCGTTTATTTAAAATTTTTCAGGTTTTACAATAAATCAACATTTTTCAACATTTTTACAGAGATTCAAATTTTACAACAATGGTTAAAAAATAAATACAAATTGTCAGATTAAAATCATACAATTTATAAAAGGGCACTTGGTGGCATCATATTATAGAATTCCATTCACTAAAAAAACATTTTCTACTTAAAACAGGAGAGAATTTTTTGTCTAAAAGATAATATTTGTGCATTTCATAAAAACAAATTCCTAAAACATCATTCACAGATAAAATTTCATGTTTGAATAAAAGAATATTCCTGGCCTCCCACAAAGCTGCTTTAACGCAGTTAGTAATCTTCCATGCCATAATTCTCTGAGTCCTTGTTGGGCACTCCAGACATCCGTAAAATACGCCTTCGCTTGTAATTTTCTTTATTCCGGTTATCTTCTTCATCAAGGGGAGGATTTTTGTCCATATTAATTGAGAAAAATAACATTGCCAAAAAAGATGTAAGACTGTCTCGTCATCGCGGCATCCTCCCCTTGAACACGCAGCCGAGTTGGTCAGTCCCCTTCGATGCTGGAATGCCCGGCATGGAAGACACTCGTGGGCGCAGCTCCAGGCCAGATCCTTCTGTGAATTAAAAATGAATTTAGCATTAACCATGCTCCAGATGAATTTGAACTTGTTTTCATTAAAATTGCTAATGGGGGCTATTAAAACATTTTCTTTTATTTCCTTTAAAACATATTTACTATTTTTTACATCTTCTATTCTTTTGTCTTTTAGGTTAAAAAGGTTCACTATTTTTTCTAAAATCTTATACTGGTCTGGCAGGTTAAAAGCATATAGCGAGCTTAAAACCGTAGAGAACCATCCGTACCTCCTCATAAAATAGCCAGTGTTATAACGGATAAAATAAGACCAGTAGTGTTCCTTAAAAACAGTATTAAGACACAGTGTAAAAAAATGGATTAAAAGAAATGCTTTTATATTTGGAAAATCTTTACCACCCATTAGCTTTGGCAACATCACTTTTTCTCTCCTGAGCTTCTCCATCCTAGAATTCCATAAAAATGTAAAACATGCCTTGGTAATCTTTTTTAATAAAATATCAGGGGGAGGGAAAACCATACTTAGATACAATAAAATTGGTAAAATCACCATTTTTGTGATTAAAATTTTTCCCTCCATTGTCAGTTTTCTAAGATTCCATAAACAAATTTTATTATTAACTTTTTGTGCCACCAAGTCCCAACTGATAAAACCATTGTTTGACTCATTGAAGGAGACCCCTAAAATCTGTACAGACTCCGACACAGGGACTGGAATGTCCTGTAAAATCATATTGCCAATATTTAAAATATTACTTTTATTAAAATTGACTTTAAAACCGGAGGAGCAGCAAAATTGGTATATCTGTTGTAATGCTTTTTGCAGTGACGGGGCGTCCCTGCAAAGGACCGCGACATCATCCATGTACCCCACTACTTTTGCCTCTAGTCCCCCCCCGCCCGGCAGGGGGACTCCACATATATGCCTGTCATTCCTCAATCTGCAGAGTAGAGGCTCGATCGCACATATAAAAAGTAGTGGGGACAAGGGACACCCCTGCTTCACTCCGGAGTTTAAAAGGACATCCTGTGTCTTAAAACCCTTTACTAAAATCTTGCTCGTGCAATTTTCATAAAAGGCCTTCAGAGACCATCTTTTCTAAAACCTTAAAAAGATAAAAATGTGATACTCTATCAAAGGCTTTCTCGAAATCTATAGATAAAACCGCCAATCTGCCTTTTCTCTCCTTCGTATCACTAATAACATCTTTTAAAAGGTTTAAATTGTCCCATATGCTCCTCCCAGGTATCCCACAGACTTGGTTGGAGTGGACGATTTTTTCTATAACAGCCTTTAGCCTATTCGCGCAAATCTTGGCCATTATTTTATAGTCTGCGTTTAGTAAGGTGATAGGCCTCCAGTTTTTAATATCTGCTTTGTCCCCCTTTTTATAAAGCAGGGACACCTCACCTTTCTTCCAGGACCCCGGGAGGGCTTTTGTTCTAAAAACTTGAGTAAAAAGGGAATAGAGATCCTCTTTTAAAACTCCATAAAAAGTGACATAAAACTCTATGGGTATACCATCAGGGCCAGGGACTTTACCTGTTTTAAAACTCTTGATGGTATCTAAAATCTCCTGTTCCGTAATATCCTGTAATAAAAAATCTTTGGAGACAGGATTTAAAACAGCGTCAACCTCCTTCAATGAGTCGTTCATCAAATCAACATTAACAAGCTTTATATTAAAAAGATCCGCATAAAATCTGTGTACCTTTTTTAAAATATTGTCAGTGTTTGTATCTCCATCAACATTGTCTAACAGGGTATGCTTATCGTTAATTTTCTTAAAAAAGTACCTGGAGCAGGTCTCATTTTCCTCGAGGTGTTTCATTTTTGAACGAAAGACAATTTCCTTACCTCTCTGCTCCAGGCACTGGGAGATCTCCTTCCTAATCTCCATAATCTCCTCCTCCACCTGCATACCCTGTTCTCTGAACTTGTATTGGGTCTGCAGACGGGTATTCAAATTAGCAAAAAAATCCTGTTTTTCTTTTGCTTTTCTCCTTCCGATTTTTATGAAAAAGTCTCTTATTTTTATTTTCTCCCACCATGAGACTATGGACATATTTGGATGTCTTACCCGTCTGCAGCCCTTATAAAAGGTAATAAAATCAGATAAAATTTGCGGATCATCTAAAAGGGAAACGTTCATTTTCCAGGCTTTTTTGACAGTATTTTTCCCAATATCATTTTTAACTTTAAAATACAATAATTTATGATCAGATAAAACATTGGGATTAAGATCACATTTAAAAGGCAGTACTTGATAAGAGCAGAATATAAAATCGATCCTGGAGCTACAGTTCACATTGCTCCAGGTGACGCCGGCCTCTGCAGATAAATTGCTGTTACATTTCTTAAAAACATCAGTAAGTTTAAAATCAGTAACTATATCTTTTAATAATGAGGAGGTTTTGTCATAATTCCTGCTTACTGAGTTAGAGAACCGGCGTTCCCCCTTTAAAATACAATTAAAATCACCCGCTAAAACAAGTGGCTCTGAATCGTTTAAAAAAAGGGGTAAAATCTTTAGCATTCTAGCTCTTTCATTCTTGTCCGAGGACCCATAAAAATTTAAAAACTGCCATCTAATACCGTCTATAAAAGCTTTGACCAATAAAATTCTACCTGGTAAAATTTCATTAAAACTGTCAATTAAAACGTTCCCTTTAAATAAAATGGCGACACCTACGGCTCTGGAATCGTTAGACCCGGACCACACTGAAGGTCCGAGTCTCCAGTCTTCCTTATATTTGTTGTAGTTCGTGCGATGTGGGATACAGCATTCCTGTAGGAAAAAAACGGTGGCGGAAAAAATAGAAAGATAGTCAAACAGGGCAGCTCTTCTCGTCTTGGAATGCACGCTCCTAACATTTAAGGAAATGCCACCTAACTCTGCCATGAGGAAAAGGGAAAAGAGACAGTCTTATGTAATCTTACCCGAGGTGGCCTCAGCAGTCCTCGGCGTTACCAGAGACCTCACTCGAACTCTCATCGCCCTCCGACTTCAAACCGACTGTATACGTTGAGGAGATTGGAGAGGAACTCATGTCAGACAGCTGACCCCCCGCCATACCTGAGGCACTTATCGCAAATGGGTCCCAGATGGACTCCACGGGCAAGGTTTCTGGAGCATTTTGTATGGCAGCCTCCTCCCCTACGATAGGGGCAGGAAACGCACTCGCGGCCGTTTCAGGGACTTCTGTCACCTCAGAGGCAGCTATGCTTGTCTCCCCCAACTGGCGAGAAGGGGGGAGACCTTCAGCTGGTGCTTCCGGGGGCGCGTCAACTGGTTTCCCTGCTTTCGCTCTAGCAGGTACTCCCATCGGCACCCCCGCTGCCACCTCTGAGTATGCCCTACGCCTCTTAGACCTAGCTGCCGCTCCGCCCGGGTCCTCTGCCTCAGGTACAGGCTGACCCAGCATCTCCTGCGGCCCAGGCGGATCAGCTTCATCCGAACTACCCATCTCCTCCGTTACCTGAGGGGGCTTTTTCGTCCGCTGATCACTGGCTCTTCTCTTAAACCGCCTTTGCTCCTTTGGGTCACCTGTTTGGGGGGGTCTGCTGGAGGTGTCCATGTCATCTGCCTCTTCACCTCTTGGTTCCTCTCCTTGTGCGGGGGCGATCTGGCCTGCTGGCTGCTCTGGACGCCTCGGCCGGACCTCGGGTTGTTCCGATCTGTGGGGACAAGTAGCATATAGATGACCAACTCGGCTGCAAAAACGACACCTTTTCCCCAGAGGGCAAGTTTTGGCCTCGTGCTCAGAGCTGCCACAGTTCCTACAGGTGCTTTCGCAGAACTCTTTGGTGTGACCGTACTTTTGACATTTTCTACAGAATGGAGGCATTCCTGTATAAAAAAGATCTCCTGCCATATCACCTAATTTAAAGCGTGCTGGCGGCAACATTATCCCCCCTGCTGTATTGGCATCTCTATAACAAGTTACTAAAAATCTCCACTTTGACGTCCAAACTCCAACTTCGTTCATTATTTTGCCAATACATTTAACACTTTTGAAATAGGGGGATAAAAAGGACATCACATCTTTTAAATCAGCAAACGGACAGTACATTTTTATCACAATCATCTTAGTAATGTCCAACACATGTTCGTAAAATTCAATACCGTCCAGTCTCGGATCGTTTTTTACCATGTATGCCGCCAGCAGATCTTGGAACACTCCATTCTGTACAAAAGTTATGTCGTATGTTCTTCTCCTAGGATAGTCTTGTACCGCCAATATCTCCCGCTTCTGAATGTTGAAAATGCCAACAAGCACGGTCTCCACCAAGAACTTCAGGCCGCAGGTCGTCGCCTTCTCTTCTGATACAATAACACGGATTGTATTCTTTATCCGGGCATACGCCGGTATCTCACCAGGACTTTCGTCCATGGTGAGGGGATTTCAAGGAAAGTTACGCCACCTGTTGGTGACGCAACGTCTACGCAGCTTCCCCTTTTCGGCCGAAGCCTACACGGGGGATATGTGGATCGCAACTCGTTGCTCAGGACTAAGCCTCTCTCCCAAATAGCAGCACGGGGGTGAAGTCCAGGCGAACCTGGACGATCCCCCGAGGCCGAGAGAGAGGGTACCTGAGCACCTCCTAACCAAGACCAGGCAGCACTGACTACAAGTAATCAGAACTACACTTGATCTCAGCCAGAAGGCCGAGAAGCGATAACCCGAACGGGCCGCGCGTTGCCTGAGCCTGCCCGATACTGCTGTTCAGCCCTTGCAGCGATTCAGCCTATTTCTAGGCAATTCCATGGGGCCCTGCAGGCTCACACACTCACAGCTACACGGGAGGTGAATAAAGGCCGGAGAGGAAGCCAGACAGGATTTGCTTCTTTTGCTTGCACCACAATGCAGTGCTGAAAGAGGAGGAATCTACATAAAAATGCCTTCCTGGCAACGCCCAAATGCCCTGCTGCCATGCAGATAAACACTGGCAGCGGCAGCAAGTGCATGCCCACAGCCACCCCTTGTTCCTTCACACCTTGTATCAGCTGTAATCCAGTCCAGTCCAGTGCTGCCTGCTGAGCAGCACTGACCAACACTGCCTGGGCCCAGGCTTTTATCTCTGAGGCCCCATTATGATGTCAGAAAGCTGGCTCTGGCTCCTCAGGGCTCCACTATGACACGTGCAAAGTTCCGTCTGAACTTTATATAAGACGGTGCGGCTCAGTCAGTCACTCAGTGTTGCCTGAGAGGGCAACACTGCAACAGCCGGCCGCCAGGCTGTCTTTTTTTGCACAGCTAGTTGCCTCCAGGAGGCCACAAGAGGGAGACAAGGGACTGCAAAATGGAAAATAAGCATCCACCAACTTTACAGACAACTTCTCCTTGCTCCTACAACCTCCATCCTTGCACAGTTTGTTATTCTTCTAGGTAACATAGTAACAAATCCAAATTGCTGCTCTCTTTGTAGGCAAGCAAGGCTTTGTTGCAACTGCAATTCTTACTCCTTCTTGAAATGTAGGGACGACAGTACATTCCATCACATCCATCTAGTGTACACAGGTAGGTCCATTGTGGCGGGCGGGCGGCTTTAATGGCTGTTTGCTGTTCCCCTACTCCACTCCACTATTTGACTGTGGTGCTGCATCAATCAGTGGCTGGCTCAGGTGCAGCTCTTTAACTTACCTAAAAGGGAGGGCGGAGAGAAGACAAGGAAGGTGAATGAGCTGATCCAATGTGAAATGCCGGAAACACAGACACACAGACGACACAAAACAAGAGGTGGCAATGTATTCATTAATTGCATTTAATCAATTAGCTCATTATCACTCATGCATTGTCCAACAGGTGTTGAAATAATGGGATTAAAAGGGGAGATCCCTTCAGAAAGACAGAAACAATGGCAAACACAAAAAACACTTTTGGAATCTGATTTTAGTCAACACATAAGGAAAGGGTGCACCGGTCCTGGAAATACTGCAATACCAGGTCAATGCGTGGAGTGGACAGAGCAAGCTCTATTTCCATCTCCCTGTTCTAAAAATCCATTTAATATATGGTCCCCAGATAGGGGACGTATCAGATATTAAACTGATAAGAACAGATTTTTTTTTTTTTTTTTTTACTACTCAGATTTGAAATCTTAAAGCACAAAACATAGGTTGAAAGTCTTAGATTTCATCAATACCATCATTGTAGTATGAATATATAATTTTCATGATCTTATCCATTTTTTAATTGTTATTATTACTTTTTTTTTTTCTCTTTTTTAAATAAGTTTTGTTTTCTGTTTTTGTTTTTTTAATTATATTTTAACTTTTTTTTTTTTTTTTTTTTTTTTTAACAGGTATAACAAAGAAGAAAACAATACAAGATTACACATCACAAGGTAAGTACATTCCACATTTCTGGTTTCCAAATCTCATTTGCTCTCGCAGTACCTAGTAATAATTTATCTCTCCAGAAATATACATACAGATAGCTTAAACATAGTTTAAGACAGTTTTCAACAGTTAGCTCATCTCTTTTAAATAATACAATATTTCTTGCTTTCCATAAAGCCATCTTAACACATGTAAATATTAACCATACGACTTTAAAATCCTCTTTACCAATGCCCAATCCATAAAAGATCATATTAAAATCAAAATGATCAATTTTGCTCAAATATTTAACTAAGATGCTAACTTTCCTCCAAATCTTTTGTGCAAATGAGCAATTCCAAAAAATATGCGTTGGCGTTTCACTTCCGCTACATCTTACTCTTGGGCATCTTTCATGTCTTACCAAACCTCTTCTATGCTGAAATTCTCTTGTAGGTAAGCAATCCTTCAACATACACCACAACAGGTCCTTATGTTCGTTAGACAAGTAAAACAGGTTAACATTGATCCAAATACCTTGTACAATTCTTACAGAGAAACCTGTTACAGAACTCATAATTTTCCTCTCATCTAAGATCTTTAACACTTTTTTATGATTAGTAATAATACTTAAGTCAGATTTTAACAACTCAAACTCCCTTAAAATTTTCTCTAAAATAATATAATGTTCTGGTGGTAAAAACTTATATGGTCTGTTTAAGTCAATTTCTAACCACTTATATTTCCTTATATAAAACCCAAGATTATAAATAAGAAAAGTTTTTATCTTTGAACTGGGCCCCAATAAAGTGCTTGTACAATAGGCCAAATATTTAATATACAAAAAAGACCTAATATCGGGGGAAGCCTTTCCCTCCTTTATTCCTAGGTTTATACAACTCCTCCCTTTTGACTCTTTCCATATTTGATTTCCATAGGAAATAAAAACAGATTTTAATAAGTTTTTTCATGATATTATTTGGGGGGATAAAAACAGCAGATATGTACAAAATCATGGGGAGTAAAACCTGTTTTATGATCAAAATTTTACCTTCAAGAGTCAAAGTTCGCAAATTCCAAAAGGAAATCTTTTTCCTTACCCTTTCCAGCAAGGATTCCCAATTTTTTATATTCCCACAAGATTCTGAAAAATAAATACCTAAAATCTTCATGTCATGCATTTTAAGCAACTTACAATCAGGTTCAAGGGTAAATTTCCCAATTGTTAAAACACCGGTTTTATCTAAATTCACTTTGAAACCTGATGCTCCACAGAACCAATCCACTGTTCTTAAAACCCTATTAAAACTTCTAAGATCACGCACCAAAACTGTCACATCATCCATATATGCAATAACTTTAACTTGTTCATTTTTACAGCCCGGGATGAAAAAACCGTTAATTACTTTATCTTTCCTAAAAGCCTCTAAGAGGGGTTCAATTGCACATATAAATAAGATAGGTGACAGAGGGCAGCCCTGTTTCACCCCACATCGAATATGAACTTTATCAGATAAGGAACCATTAACTGAAATTTTACTAAAACCTCCCTTGTATAAGATTTTAATACGATTAATAAAACCCTCTGAACATCCTAATTTGCTTAAAACTGTGAATAAGAAATCGTGTGAAACTCTATCATAAGCTTTTTCAAAATCAAAGGAGATCAAAGCTAAATCCTGATTGCGGTCCTTGCTGTCCCAAATAATATCCCGTAGCAAAACCAAAGAATCGACAATTTTTCTTTTTGGCACAGCGCATGTCTGGTCAACCCCAATTATTGATGCTATCACTTTTTTTAAACGATTACCTAACAATTTTGCATAAATTTTATAATCGGTGTTCAGTAGCGTAATTGGCCTCCAATTCTTGATTAATTTTTTATCACCTTTTTTAAAAATTAAAACAATAAGACCCTCCAACCAGGACTCTGGGATTATTAATGAAGATTCAATTTGAGAAAAAACTTTGAACACATCCTCACCTATCACATCCCAGAATTTTTTATAGAATTCTATTGGTAGACCATCCATACCAGGGGTTTTTAAATTCTGAAAACTATTAATCGTATCTAATATTTCATTTTTAGTAAATTCCTCCTCTAGAAACATCATCTCATCAGTGCTAAGCTTTTTATCTAACAACCCCATAAAATGTTCCTTTAAAGAGGCATCAAGCACCTTTTCGGAAAATAATTCCTCATAAAAATTTTTTGCTTTTAATAATTTTTCTTCACGGTTTGTTTCCCCTTCTAGACACTCAATAAAATCTTTTTTCCCGTTAATTTTTTTAAAAAAGAAATGAGAGCATTTCTCATCCTTTTCAAGGATTCTTACACGAGAGTTGAAAATAATCTCTTTCCCTTTTTCTTTTAATAAATTATTTATCTGACTTTTTACATCCTCAATTTGATCATCCATTTCTATACCATTGTTTCTAAAGAGGTAAAAACACTGGAGCCTAGAACTAAGATCAATGTATAGTTTCTTTTTTGCATAGGCTATCTTCTTCCCATATTTAACAAAGAAGGTTTTAAAACCCCTCTTCATGAAATCCCACCACTCCAATACATTATTAAACTCGCCCTCTTTTTGTTTTAGCTTATCATAAAACTTACAGAATTCTTCTTTAACCTTATTTCCTTCCAAGAGGGACACATTAAGTTTCCAGTGTGATGGCACCTTACCTTCTGAAACCTCATAATTTAGTGTACATTCAATTAACTTGTGATCTGTAAAACAACTGTCAAAGGATTTAAAAGAAGAACACATCAAATCACTAGATACAAAAATATAATCTAGTCTAGATGAGCATCCACGATTACTCCAAGTAAGCTCATACTCTTTCCTTTTTCCACCTAGTTCCCAGGTATCTTTAAGGTTACAGGCAGAAAAAATATTTTTCAAAACAGATACTGATCCTTCTTTTTTTTTACAGATTTGACAGTTAAAATCACCACCAATGATGATGGGATCTGAACCAACAATAAACAACTGTAGTAACTCAAAAAGGTGAATTCTCAAATTTTTTTCTGTATTTGCATATATGCAAAAACACTTGATTTTTTTGCTATCTTTTAAAACCTCCACCATAAGTATGCGCCCTGGGTATATTTCTTCATGCCTAACAATTTCCCAATCTTTAGAACATAAAAAACCTATCCCGTCACTCTTGAATTCGTTTCCACCTGAAAAACAAGATTTACCTTTCCATATACCTTGTAGATACTTATAACATAATCTCTTTTCTAAATTACATTCCTGTAAGAAAACAAAGTCATAATTTTCATTATTAAAAAAATCATAAATGGCTGTACGTTTATATTGGTTATTAAACCCCTGAACATTCAGGGAGGCAGCCCTGATCATCTTTTAACCAAGATGCCAGGGCTTTCTCCCCCGCCCTCATCGATAAATGGTGGAGAAGTATCAATCTTCAGATCTTCAGCTCCAGATGAGTCAGAGGGAGAAATATCTCCAAGAAGATCATAAACCTTGCTTTTCTTCCCACTTTGGTCAGTCTCTTCATCACTCACTTTCTCTTCTTCTCTAGTATATCTTTTTAAACTTTTTGTTGCCAACTCCATCTCCTCCTGAGCACCAGACGAACCTGCTTGCCCAGGGGGTGAAAGGGGAGTCTCCAACACCACAGTTAATTCCTCTTTTTTCTTCTCCTTTTTCTCTTTTGATATTTTTTTCTCTTTTTCTACCACTAAAGCCTCCACACCTGAGGATTTTGTTTTCCCCTGGGAGCTCTTTTTATCCTTCTTTTTTTCCTCTTTTTTTCCCTTGCCCTTATTCTGTACCACAGAACCTATAGGAGCCTGCGCCTGTTCTGGAGGCACAAAGTCCTCATCTGACAAAATTTCCTCCTCTCTTTTTTTAGGACAATCTGTTTCCTGATGAACGGAATCATGGCATTTCATGCAACGCTTACAGGCCATGTCAGCATGTCCATATTTGCGACATCTACGACAGTATTGGGGCATCCCCGTAAAAAAAAGATAACCCCTACTCCTGTTGATGAAAATAATAGGGGGTGGTCTCAGAACACCCCCCTCAGCAGTCGGATCTTTTTTAAAGACCACACTGTAGATCCTTTTCCCATTCCATGCACCGAAATTAGTAATCCCATGTTTCTTAAGGGTCACCTTCTCACAAAAGTTGTACAAAAAAGATGTGACTTCCATATCAGAAATAAATGGGTTGTACATTTGCACTGTCAGCAGTTTATATTGATATTGAAACAAAGGAAGGACCTTTACTCCCTCCAACATAGCATGTCCTCTATTTCGCTCATAGAGAGCATACGCTGCTTCACAAATCCCACAAGAGTTCAAAGTAACATCGTGAATTCCACGGGAGTTAAAAGATTGAACACAAAAATAATCCCCATCCTTGATCTTTTGGATAGGACCAAACACATTTGAATAAAGAAACCCCAGTTCTTTTACCTGGCGGTATTGCGGCGAGATGACAAAACGAATCGTGTCCTTCAAAGGAGTATCATCCGCAAAGAAGTCCTGGAAATTATCCGATCTTCCTTCCATCGTTCCAAATGAAAAAATATACTCACAGCCCAGAAATCCAAGCTCGATCGCCTCCTGATCCAAATCGATAATCCAGAATCCCACGTCCAAAGAATTTCTCCCTCCACGAAAAGAATCCGGATCCTCCTAAGGAAAAGGCACTACAGCTTTCAGCCACCCCTCAATAGCAGCAGTTCGGTCCGAAAACCGAAAAGGCCGAGCAGGTAGGTTTCCACTGTAGGAACCTTGCCTAATGGTTTCAAACCCACTACAGATCTGAGCCAAAAGGCCGAGAAGCGATAACCCGAAAGGGCCGCGCGTTGCCCGAGCCTGCCCGATACTGCTGTTCAGCCCTTGCAGCGATTCAGACTACTTCTAGGCAATTCCATGGGGCCCTGCAGGCTCACACACTCACAGCTACACGGGAGGTGAATAAAGGCCGGAGAGGAAGCCAGACAGGATTTGCTTCTTTTGCTTGCACCACAATGCAGTGCTGAAAGAGGAGGAATCTACATAAAAACGCCTTCCTGGCAACGCCCAAATGCCCTGCTGCCATGCAGATAAACACTGGCAGCGGCAGCAAGTGCATGCCCACAGCCACCCCTTGTTCCTTCACACCTTGTATCAGCTGTAATCCAGTCCAGTCCAGTGCTGCCTGCTGAGCAGCACTGACCAACACTGCCTGGGCCCAGGCTTTTATCTCTGAGGCCCCATTATGATGTCAGAAAGCTGGCTCTGGCTCCTCAGGGCTCCACTATGACACGTGCAAAGTTCCGTCTGAACTTTATATAAGACGGTGCGGCTCAGTCAGTCACTCAGTGTTGCCTGAGAGGGCAACACTGCAACAGCCGGCCGCCAGGCTGTCTTTTTTTGCACAGCTAGTTGCCTTCAGGAGGCCACAAGAGGGAGACAAGGGACTGCAAAATGGAAAATAAGCATCCACCAACTTTACAGACAACTTCTCCTTGCTCCTACAACCTCCATCCTTGCACAGTTTGTTATTCTTCTAGGTAACATAGTAACAAATCCAAATTGCTGCTCTCTTTGTAGGCAAGCAAGGCTTTGTTGCAACTGCAATTCTTACTCCTTCTTGAAATGTAGGGATGACAGTACATTCCATCACATCCATCTAGTGTACACAGGTAGGTCCATTGTGGCGGGCGGGCGGGTGGGCGGCTTTAATGGCTGTTTGCTGTTCCCCTACTCCACTCCACTATTTGACTGTGGTGCTGCATCAATCAGTGGCTGGCTCAGGTGCAGCTCTTTAACTTACCTAAAAGGGAGGGCGGAGAGAAGACAAGGAAGGTGAATGAGCTGTTCCAATGTGAAATGCCGGAAACACAGACACACAGACGACACAAAACAAGAGGTGGCAATGTATTCATTAATTGCATTTAATCAATTAGCTCATTATCACTCATGCATTGTCCAACAGGTGTTGAAATAATGGGATTAAAAGGGGAGATCCCTTCAGAAAGACAGAAACAATGGCAAACACAAAAAACACTTTTGGAATCTGATTTTAGTCAACACATAAGGAAAGGGTGCACCGGTCCTGGAAATACTGCAATACCAGGTCAATGCGTGGAGTGGACAGAGCAAGCTCTATTTCCATCTCCCTGTTCTAAAAATCCATTTAATATATGGTCCCCAGATAGGGGACGTATCAGATATTAAACTGATAAGAACAGATAAGGTTTCAACAAAATTTTATTGACACATATATATATATACAGAGAATACATTTCATAGAATAAAATTCAGTAATAAAATGCTTGTTGTACATTTCATAAAATATTTTTGGTGTAATACAATTCTGTAATAAATTATTTGTTTGTACATTTTTCTTTAATAAAATTCAGTAACAAAAAGTTTTTATAATTCATTTCATTAAAACCTTTTTGTAAAATTAAATTCAGTAATAAAATGTTTATTTTTAATACATTTCATTAAAATGATAAAAGCAATAAATTTTTAACGAGAAGAAGGTTTCTTTAAAAATATGACAATGGCAGGATAAAACAAGCAGTAAAATCACAATTACAAATACATAAATTATTTACATGGTAATCGTGTTCCACAGAGACAGACACCACATGGATGCCGCCTCTTTTGCTCCTAAATTTTTTTTGTCTCTGAGGTAGTAGACATACAGCTCACTTAGCGCAATCTTGACACAGTCTGTAATGTCAATAAAATCACGTTTAAAAAGAAGAATGTTCCTAACCTTCCAGATGGCATTTTTAAAACAATTAATAATCATCCAGCAGATCATCTGCTGTCTGAATGATGGGCAGGTAAAAAGGCCATAAAAAACGTATTCGTACTTAAAATCTTTAAGACCACAGATCCATTTTAGTAAAAGGCCTGCTTTCCTCCATACCTCCTGTGCATAGTGGCAGTTCCAGAACAAGTGCATTACTGTTTCGTCATTCCCGCACCTATCTCGTGGGCACTTGGCTCTCGCCACCAGTCCTCTCCTATGTTGGAATGCACGTGTAGGGAGGCACTGGTGGACGATTGCCCAGGCAAGGTCCTTATGCACATTTGCAAGATATTTTCCATACACATTTCGCCACACTTGCTTGGACCTTGCCTGCGAGAAATTGGACACTGCCACTGTCTCTTCTCCGTGTCTGCACGCCACTGACACCTTCCTCTGGTCCCCCAATATGTCAGGCTCCAATTCTTGGAGGCTCAGGAGCCTAACAGTCTTTTCTAGCACCACATAGTGTTTTGGGGGACACAGAAGCACAGGAGAATTTAAGGAGATACGAGCCCAACGTTTAAAAACCATGCCCGCTGCGTATTTTAAAAAGCAGCTAAAAATGCCATCGGATTTAAACATTTTAAAACAGAAGCAGAAATATTTGATATAAAAAAATGTAAAAAGGTTAGGAACATCTCTCCCGCCATTGTCTTTACCTTTATACATAAAATCACGTTTTAATTTTTCCATCTTGGAGCCCCACAGAAACATAAAACAAATGCGTGTTAGCTTTTTAATATATAAAATGGATGGAGGGAAAACCATGGCCACATAGAGCATTATTGGGATTAAAATCATTTTTATGATTAAAATTTTCCCCTCCATCGTGAGGCTCCTAAGATCCCACATTAAAACCTTCTTCTCTATTTTTGCTATCACTGAGTCCCAGTTAGAGGTCCCATTGTTCGCCTGATTAAAAACAATCCCTAAAATTTTAATCTGGTCCTTCTGCATTCTGACTCCTGGGGTCAGGGAGGAATCCCAGCCTCCTATATTAAAACAGTCACATTTATCAATGTTAAGTTTAAAACCAGAAGCCTCGCAGAAAAAGGTGGTGTTCCTCAGCGCCCTCCTCTTGGATGATGAATCGGGGCACAGAATTGTCACATCATCCATGTAGCTTAATAACTTTACTTGGTTGCCCCTCCCACCAGGTATTGGGGCGCCTCTAATAACTTTATTGTTCCTGAGCATGGCTAAAAGGGGCTCCATTGCGCAAATAAATAGTAGGGGAGACAATGGGCACCCTTGCTTGACTCCAGATAAAAGAGGAACACCACTAGTTAAAAATCCATTTATAGAAATCTCACTAAAACAGGACCGATATAAAAGCATCACACGACTTATAATAAAATCAGGCACCGCCATTTTTTTAAGAACCATAAAAAGGAACTCATGGGACACTCTATCAAAGGCCTTTTCAAAGTCAAGGGATAAAATAGCAAGGTTTTGGCCTCGATCTTTAAAATACCAAATAACATCTCTTAAAATATTAAGGGACTCAGTGATAGATCTACCAGGTACCCCACAGACCTGATTTGGGTGGATTAATTTACTGATAAAAGGTTTAAAACGGACCGCTATCAGTTTGGCTAAAATTTTATAATCTACATTTAAAAGCGTAATCGGGCGCCAATTTTTGAGCTGGTCCTTTCCACCCTTCTTTTTAAAAATTAGGGACACAATCCCCCTTCTCCAAGAAGGGGGCAGCTCTTCTACAATAAAAGCCTCTTTATATAGTAAAATCATATCCTCTTTTAAAACATCCCAAAAAGTTAGATAAAATTCAATAGGCAACCCATCCTCCCCAGGGGCCTTTCCCGCTGAAAAACTTTTAAAAACAAATAAAAGTTCCTCTAAATTAAGATCCCGGGATAAAACCTCCTGGTCCAAAGTATCTAACTTAAAATCAAGGGAGTTAAGAGCATGATTTAAAAAGGATTCATCAATAGCTTTTTTGCTAAAAAGGAGTTGGTAAAAATTAAAAGCTGCATTTAACATTCCTCCCACGGAAGTCTCCCCTTCTAGGTTTAAAATAGCGTCTCTTTTGTCATTTACCTTTTTAAAAAAGAATCGGGAGCACTTCTCGTCTTCTTCTAGATGCTTCACGTGGGAGTTAAAAATTATTTGTTTACCTTTATCATCAAGACATTTTTTTATTTCAGCTTTTAAGTTTAAAATATCAGAATCCACATCAAACCCAACATCCTTCAATTTAAAAAGCACATGTAGACGCTTATTAAGAACATAAAACCACTGTTTCTTTTCTCTAGCTTTCTTCCTACCTGCTCGGATAAAAAATAATTTAATTTTTGGTTTAATGCCCTCCCACCAGTGCAGCATGGTCTCGTGGGGTTTTCTCTGTAATTGCCAGCACTGGTAGGTCCGCACAAACTCATTTTTAATTTCGGGGTCCTCCAGGAGTGTGGCGTTCAACCTCCAGAGGCCCTTACTTACTTTTTGCTCTCCCTCGAGCTCCAGAGACACATTTAGGAGTTTGTGATCTGAAAAGATATTATTTAAAAGCATGCATTTTTGAGGGGTAAAATCATGAGAGGCAAAGATAAAATCGATTCTGGAGCTCACTCTTCCATTCGACCATGTGGCGCCTGGGTCTCCTGGCAAGAGATCCTTCCAGCAATCGCGTAATTTAAAATCATCAATAAAATTTTTGAGCAGGTAGGTAGTTAGGTCTTTTCTATTTGCATCACCCCCCTGCCGGCACTCTCCTTCTCTTATGCAGTTAAAATCACCCCCTACCAGCAGGGGGGTAGACCCAACACAAAACAGTGGTAATATCTTAAAAAGTTCTGCCCGCTCCTGTTTGTCAGGAGGGGCATACACATTTAAAATACGAATTAAAAGTCCATTAATATGTAGGTGGGTTAAAACAGCTCTGCCGGGCATAATCTCAATCACATTTTGTATGGAAATAAAACGGCCACGGCAGAGTAATCCCACACCTGAAGAACGACAGTCATTGGCTCCAGACCACACCGAAGGGCCCAGCTTCCAGTCTTGTTTTAAATCCATATAGTCCATGCTGTTAGGGATTCCACACTCCTGCAGTAGGCAAAAATCAAAGTCCATTGTCTCAAGAAAAGAAAATAAAGCAGCCCTGCGAACAGGGCTCTTTAGGGACCTCACATTCAGTGAGGAGAATTTTAGGGTACTAGAAGGCATCACTTATGGAGAGTCAGTGTCCACTTCTGAGGAGCCCGACCCCGATATACTCTGGGAGTCAGGCTGCCCCGCATCCGGGGACGCGAACTCCAAGATGTTCACAGGGTCAGAGCCGGATAGATGTTTAGACCCGACTCTTCCCCTGAATTCGCTTTCATCCGAGCTGCGGCATAGTGTTTTCCTCTTAATTGTGGACACGTCCTCTTCTCTCGTCCTCTTCCCCGTACTGGATAAATCCATACGCGCTCCGTCCTCGTCCTCCTCACTCGATGTCTCCTCGGTCTCCTGGCTGATGTCATCTCCGTCACGATCTCCGGCCTCTGCTACCTCAGGTGCGGCTACAGGTCTCTCCGGATCGCTGGTCATCTCGGGTTGCTCAGGAGCCTGTGAGGTCCCTTCCTTCTTTCTCATCATTCCGCCTACTGCATCTAAAGCCGTCTGCATCCGACCCTCTATTGGCGTAACAAGAGGGACGGACTCTAGCTCCCCAGCCGATCGGTGGCGGCTGGTGCTTGGGGTATCCCGCAAGGAGCCCCTGCGTCTGGACTCCTTATTTGGCTCTTCACCAGCCACCATCTCTGCCCAGTCCCCTTTTGTGGGTATCGAGGACCGGCGAGACTTTTTTCCGACCGGTTCCGGGTTGGAGCTTGGGGCCTTCATTACAGAGCTAGAACAGCCCTGCTCGGCCCCCTTGGAATCCCTAGGACCACCCTCCACACGTGGAGTGGGGGGTATTGGCCCTGACCCTTCGGTAGGTCCCGGGGCATTACCAGCAGTGCCCACACCTGTTGCAGGCTGCTGCCCTGGCCCCGGTCGGGGTGGCCCAGGTTTGGGTTCACCCCTCAATGACTGCGTTCTCTTTGGACAATCTTTGTACATGTGTCCTGTCTCCCCGCACAGGTTACACATGGTGCTGGAACTGCACTTGGAGGCCACGTGCCCAAGGCCTCCACATTTGTTACAGCGTATGACATGACCTTCACTGCATGCGTCTTTTGTATGTCCATACGACTGGCAGTTCCAGCAGAACCGGGGCATCTGGGGGTAAAAGAGATAACCCCGGTTCCTCCCAATGGCAAAGTTGGCTGGCGGATGTACAAAGCCTCGTATGCCACTTGGGTCTTGGAAGAACTTCACGAAGTACTTCCGTTTGCCATTCCAGAAGCCCTCTGCATTTTTTACTTCATGGCTGAAGTGTATCTCTTTACAATATCGCCCTAGGAAAATCTCGATGTCCCTGGCAGGGACAAACGGGCTATGCATCACCACGACGAGTGGAATGGATTCCTCGCCGTAGAGGAACGAGAAATTGAGCCCGTCCAGGCGCTCATCTGTCTGGTCCGCACCAGACAGGGCTGCACAGATGGTGTCGCAGCAGGCCGCGGTACAAAAGGAGATGGTATATCGTCCGCGGCCTTCCTGGTCATTAAGACACAGGATATTCTCCCGTCTGAGGCCGAAGAAGCCAAGCAAGATTTCCCCTACTATGAACTTCAGGTTCCTCCGCTGGCGATGTTTCTCCTCGACCTCAATCCGGATAGACTGTCGCAACTGGGTCTCCCCAGTCACGAATCCGTATGTGAACGGCATCACAGCTTGTCCCAACACAGCTTGTCGCAAAAAGGAATCGCCCTTCTAGGCCGTCCGGCGCAAGCCGTCCGCCTAGTGATCCCTTCTCGTTGCCTGAGGACTAGTCCGACTACCCAATAGCTGCAGGGGGGTGAAGTCAAGGCGATAAACCTGTGACGATCCCCCCAGGCCAAGTAGCCGGGTACCCCAGGCACCTTCTGAAAAAACCTCCTGTATAAATACACTTGGTCTTAGCCAAAAGGCCGAGAAGCGATAACCCGAACGGGCCGCGCGTTGCCCGAGCCTGCCCGATACTGCTGTTCAGCCCTTGCAGCGATTCAGCCTACTTCTAGGCAATTCCATGGGGCCCTGCAGGCTCACACACTCACAGCTACACGGGAGGTGAATAAAGGCCGGAGAGGAAGCCAGACAGGATTTGCTTCTTTTGCTTGCACCACAATGCAGTGCTGAAAGAGGAGGAATCTCCATAAAAACGCCTTCCTGGCAACGCCCAAATGCCCTGCTGCCATGCAGATAAACACTGGCAGCGGCAGCAAGTGCATGCCCACAGCCACCCCTTGTTCCTTCACACCTTGTATCAGCTGTAATCCAGTCCAGTCCAGTGCTGCCTGCTGAGCAGCACTGACCAACACTGCCTGGGCCCAGGCTTTTATCTCTGAGGCCCCATTATGATGTCAGAAAGCTGGCTCTGGCTCCTCAGGGCTCCACTATGACACGTGCAAAGTTCCGTCTGAACTTTATATAAGACGGTGCGGCTCAGTCAGTCACTCAGTGTTGCCTGAGAGGGCAACACTGCAACAGCCGGCCGCCAGGCTGTCTTTTTTTGCACAGCTAGTTGCCTCCAGGAGGCCACAAGAGGGAGACAAGGGACTGCAAAATGGAAAATAAGCATCCACCAACTTTACAGACAACTTCTCCTTGCTCCTACAACCTCCATCCTTGCACAGTTTGTTATTCTTCTAGGTAAAATAGTAACAAATCCAAATTGCTGCTCTCTTTGTAGGCAAGCAAGGCTTTGTTGCAACTGCAATTCTTACTCCTTCTTGAAATGTAGGGACGACAGTACATTCCATCACATCCATCTAGTGTACACAGGTAGGTCCATTGTGGCGGGCGGGCGGGCGGGCGGGCGGGCGGGCGGCTTTAATGGCTGTTTGCTGTTCCCCTACTCCACTCCACTATTTGACTGTGGTGCTGCATCAATCAGTGGCTGGCTCAGGTGCAGCTCTTTAACTTACCTAAAAGGGAGGTGTAACGGCAGGGGGTAGGGAGACGGACAAGTGAGCCCTAATCTACCCGCCACTCTGTCCCTGCCTACTTGCAACGACCCGCCCTAGGCGACGGGGTACAACTGGGCGGCGGTCCCTGCGCTCAGTAAGTGCACGACAAACACGACAAACAAACAAGGAACACAAGCAAGGAAAAGGGGCCGTTGCCCACGGCAACACCGTGAGCAACCAGAGTGGTGAACGAGCCGAGTCAAGCCAGGAGTGTGCGAGGTACAAAACGAAAAGCAGAAGAGTAGTCGGTAAGCCAGGGTCGGTATGGAGCAGGATCAAAAATAGCAGGAGCTGTAGCTGGGCCAGGAACCACAAGGAAGGAAACAAAAGCAATAACAAGCACCGAGGGACAGGAAGTGCAGGCTTAAATAGACCGAGGGCGGGAGCTAGCTGAGTCTGGCCAGGTTACGATAGGCTCTCCCACTCCTAAGCCTGCCAGCCTGAATGGTGGAAGCAGGAGTCAGTCTCAGGGATGTATTCTCAGGTGCTGACTGATTAGTTCTGGGAGTTAACCCCGCAGTGCCTGGCAGATCCTTTACAGTACCCCCCCTTTTATGAGGGGCCACCGGACCCTTTCTAAGTGGACCTGGCTTACTGGGGAAACGCAGGTGGAACTTCCTGACCAATACCCCAGCGTGAACATCCCGGGCGGGTACCCAAGTCCTCTCCTCGGGCCCGTATCCTCTCCAATGGACCAGGTACTGGAGGGAGCCTTGGACCATCTTGCTGTCCACAATCCTGGCCACCTCGAATTCCACCCCCTCCGGGGTGAGGATGGGAACAGGAGGTCTCCTCGAGGGAGCCAAGGACGGGGAGCAGCGTTTGAGGAGGGAGGCATGAAACACGTCGTGTATCCGAAAAGACGGGGGTAACTCCAGCCGGAAGGAGACAGGATTGAGGACCTCAATGACCTTATACGGCCCAATAAACCGGGGAGCAAACTTCTTGGACGGAACCTTGAGACGCAAGTTCCTAGACGACAACCACACCAGATCCCCGACCATAAACAGGGGGTTAGCAGAACGTTTTTTATCAGCCTGAGTTTTTTGTACGCTCTGGGACACCTCTAGGTTTTTCTGAACCTGGGCCCAGACTGTGCACAGTTCCCGATGAACGACCTCTACCTCAGGATTGTTGGAACTACCAGGTGAAACGGAGGGGAACCGTGGATTAAACCCAAAATTACAAAAAAAAGGAGAGACCCCAGACGAGTTACTGACCCGGTTATTAAGGGAAAATTCGGCGAGGGGAATGAAAGAGACCCAATCAAATTGACAGTCAGAGACAAAACACCTTAAGTATTGTTCTAGAGACTGATTAGTCCTCTCCGTTTGGCCATTGGTTTCAGGATGGAAGGCAGAGGAGAAGGACAGATCAATCCCCAACTTCATACAGAAGGCTCTCCAAAACAATGAAACAAATTGTACCCCTCTGTCCGAAACAATATTGACAGGGACCCCATGGAGACGCAGGATGTGTTTGACAAACAAGGTAGCCAACGTTTTGGCGTTGGGTAGTTTCTTGAGGGGCACAAAGTGGCACATCTTACTGAAGCGGTCCACCACCACCCACACCACCGACTTGCCTTGGGATGGAGGCAAATCGGTGATAAAATCCATGGAGATATGTGTCCAAGGTCTCTGGGGAATGGGCAACGAACGCAGTAAGCCCGCTGGTCGGGACCTGGGAGTCTTGGACCTAGCACAAACCTCACAAGCGGCGACGTAGGCCTTAACGTCTTTAGGCAACCCAGGCCACCAATAATTTCTGGTAATGAGGTGTTTGGTACCCAGGATGCCTGGATGGCCAGATAGTGCGCAGTCATGATTTTCCCTAAGTACCCTTAGCCGGAATTGCAGGGGAACAAACAGCTTGTTCTCAGGAAGGTTCCCGGGAGCTGCACCTTGATCAGCAGCAATTTCAGAGACTAAATCAGAATCGATCGAGGAAATGATTATACCTGGAGGCAAAATACAAGCAGGATCTTCCTCCGAAGGAGGGCTGGCCATGAAGCTACGCGACAGTGCATCAGCCTTAATATTTTTAGACCCAGCCCTATAGGTAACCAAAAAATTGAATCTGGTAAAAAATAACGCCCATCGAGCTTGTCTCGGGTTTAGCCTCCGGGCAGATTCTAGGAACACCAGATTCTTGTGGTCGGTAAGGACCGTTACCTGGTGCCTAGCCCCCTCCAGGAAGTGGCGCCACTCTTCAAATGCCCATTTAATGGCTAAGAGTTCGCGGTTGCCAATATCATAGTTACTTTCAGTTGGCGAAAACTTCCTGGAGAAGTAGGCACAGGGGCGGAGATGGGTGAGGGACCTGGTACCCTGGGACAAGACAGCCCCCACTCCCACCTCAGATGCGTCAACTTCCACGATAAATGGCTCCATTTGGTTGGGCTGAACCAGCACCGGGGCCGAGACAAAGCACTTCTTAAGGACCTCAAAAGCCTGGACAGCCTCAGGAGGCCAGTGGAGGAGATCAGCACCTTTGCGAGTGAGGTCCGTAAGGGGCTTAGCGATGACCGAGAAGTTAGCAATAAATCTCCTGTAATAATTAGCAAACCCCAAAAAACACTGTAACGCCTTCAGGGAGGCAGGTTGGACCCATTCCGCCACAGCCTGAACCTTGGCTGGGTCCATGCGGAATTCATGAGGAGTGAGGATTTGACCCAAAAATGGAATCTCCTGTACCCCAAACACACATTTTTCGGTTTTGGCAAACAGTTTATTTTCCCGAAGGACCTGGAGCACCTTCCTGACATGCTCCACGTGGGAGGACCAGTCCTTGGAAAACACCAGTATGTCATCAAGGTACACTACCAGAAAAATCCCCAGGTAATTTCTCAAAATCTCATTTATGAAATTCTGGAAGACCGCAGGGGCATTACACAACCCAAAGGGCATGACGAGGTATTCAAAATGGCCTTCGGGCGTGTTAAACGCAGTCTTCCACTCATCCCCCTCTTTGATGCGAATAAGGTTATACGCCCCCCGTAGATCCAATTTAGAAAACCATTGGGCCCCCTGAACCTGATTAAAGAGATCAGGAATCAAAGGAAGGGGATACTGGTTCCTTACCGTGACCTTATTCAGGCTACGGTAGTCAATGCATGGCCTAAGACCACCATCCTTCTTCCCCACGAAGAAGAAGCCAGCACCTACCGGAGAAGAAGAGGGACGAATGTAACCCTTGGCCAGGGATTCCTGGATATACACTCTCATAGCTTCACGTTCGGGACAAGAAAGATTAAATATCCTACCCTTAGGAAGCTTAGCTCCTGGTACCAATTCGATAGCGCAATCGTATTCTCCTGGAGGCAACTAGCTGTGCAAAAAAAGACAGCCTGGCGGCTGGCTGTTGCAGTGTTGCCCTCTCAGGCAACACTGAGTGACTGACTGAGCCGCACCGTCTTATATAAAGTTCAGACGGGAACTTTGCACGTGTCATAGTGGAGCCCTGAGGAGCCAGAGCTAGCTTTCTGACATCATAATGGGGCCTCAGAGATAAAAGCCTGGGCCCAGGCAGTGTTGGTCAGTGCTGCTCAGCAGGCAGCACTGGACTGGACTGGATTACAGCTGATACAAGGTGTGAAGGAACAAGGGGTGGCTGTGGGCATGCACTTGCTGCCGCTGCCAGTGTTTATCTGCATGGCAGCAGGGCATTTGGGCGTTGCCAGGAAGGCGTTTTTATGTAGATTCCTCCTCTTTCAGCACTGCATTGTGGTGCAAGCAAAAGAAGCAAATCCTGTCTGGCTTCCTCTCCGGCCTTTATTCACCTCCCGTGTAGCTGTGAGTGTGTGAGCCTGCAGGGCCCCATGGAATTGCCTAGAAGTAGGCTGAATCGCTGCAAGGGCTGAACAGCAGTATCGGGCAGGCTCAGGCAACGCGCGGCCCGTTCGGGTTATCGCTTCTCGGCCTTTTGGCTCAGATCAGGTTTATTGCCTGGTTTGGGCTGGAGGTGCGAGTTTGGAGCGATCCTCCGTTTCCGTTTACGGGAAACTTTTTTTGCTGTGGTTTTGTACCGACAGGTTTATTGTGAAGAATGGCTGCCATCAAGAATACCATCCGGATTGAAGTGCCCCCGAGAGAAGCCAACAAGAACAACGTGAAATTTGTGGTTGCAGATCTTATCGAAAAAAAGGCTGGAGCAGAAAGGCAAGACATCTATGCTGTACAAGACTTTCCAAAAACAGGTGCGTACGATGTCACGTTCCATGAGGATTTTACTTGCCTTAATGTATATGAGTGGCTGAGAAACAACACTGAAGATCCCATGATGCAAGGAGTTAAAGTTACACCATTGTTTGGATTCAATGAAATTAACTTGCTTGTACATGTGTATAACCCTTACACCAAGATTGATCTGCTGGTGAATTTCCTGCTCAAGTACTGTGAGTATGTGAAAGGAGGAGTTGCACAGACCAACATCCTAGGGATTTTTAACTGTAAGTACAGATTTCAAGTCAAGCTGAAACGTGACTTAA
This sequence comes from Rhinoderma darwinii, assembly GCF_050947455.1. Lineage (NCBI taxonomy): Eukaryota > Metazoa > Chordata > Amphibia > Anura > Rhinodermatidae > Rhinoderma > Rhinoderma darwinii. The sequence continues at coordinate 209,615 of NW_027464290.1, read as the reverse complement.
ACTGTGTTGGGGGTTTTCAACACCCACCGTCAAGTTTCTCTGTCGCAGGGCACCGTGGTTTTCTAAGTTATCCAGGACAGCCAAGGTATTGCAGGAAATGTTTTTCCTTTGGTCACACACAGGTCTTCTGTGATAAATCAGTGTGTTGCAGAAATTGCAAACAAGAAGGCCACACTGCAGGTGAGTGCCCCACCCCAAAATCCTGTGATGCGTGTGGGGGGACTGACCACATGTACAAGTTTTGTCCTGTAGCAGATGCTCAAAGGGCTGCAAATGAGGAAAAAACCAAAGCAGCACAGCAGAGACAGGAGGAGCAAAGAAAGCAAAGACAAATGCAACAGGTAAAGTCTTATGCTAGTGTGGTGAAAGACTCGGGCGGAGCACAGAAGCTGAAAGTAAGTGAGCCACAGATTTTGCAACCAGGTGGGCCCCACCCTTTCTTACCCCTGATGAGGCACTTTGAGGAGCTGTTTGAAGAGGCAGGGGAGGCGGTGCATGAATCAGATCCAACGAATATTCATGAGTTCCCATCAAGCATAGAGACGGTAAAGAGTCAAAGGGAGGGTGGTGGGGATGAATCAGACGAAGATGGCCAAGCATTGTGCGTGCAGAGGAGGGTTTTCAAGAAAAGACGTAGTGAGGAGGGTGAAAACCAAACCCCGCAAGCCGGCTCTTCGTTGCAAACGCTGGAGGAAGACATTGCGGACGTTGTGGATGGTGGTGGAACTTTATAGATAATGTTTTTCCTTTGTTCTGTTTTTTCAGTGTTCTCCATGAGCTAAAAGTTTTTTGGCAATATGGGAGTCAAAATCGCTTCACAAAATGTGAGAGTGTTTAAAACTAAGAATAGAAGAACTGCCATATTAGAGTTTCTTGCACAAGAAAATGCAGTCATATATTGTTTGCAAGAATGTGGTTTGAATGAAGCAATTAGTAGTGATGAATGGGTGCATGGAAGTTCAATTTGGTCATGGAGTGTATCAAATGAAAATGATGGGCTGGGAATTTTAGTTAAGGGAAAAGAAGTGTCTCTTATTAGTTATACAGTTATAGAGGAGGGGAGGTGTATCTTGGCCTTTTTTAGCTATAAAAATGTTAAGTTTTGTATCATTAATGTTTATGCGTCAACGGACAAAGTTGAAAGAAAAAATTTGTTTGATAAAATTAAGTTTTTCGTTCCAGGAGGGCTACCGGTAATATTAGTTGGAGACATGAACTGTGATATTAGTAAAAGTACTGTCGATATTTCAGGGAAAGTATTATTAGAAATAATTAATGATTTTCATTTATCGGACATGCAGAAATTATGCAAAATCGATCCCAGGTTGAATACCTATCATGCAGATAGAGGTAGAATACATAGTTGTTTAGATTATTGTTTTATTTCTCGGAACTTAGTTCCTTTAAGTTACAGTCAACAGCAAGTGGTATTTTCTGACCATGAATTGGTTATATGTGAAGTAGATGTGGATGTAAACAATGTGTCTGGGCGTGGTTTATGGAAATTAAATGTTAATTTGATGGAAAGTGAAGATGTGAGAAAGGAGTATGCTAGAAAGTATGAGAGTTGGTGTAGACAAAAAGGAACTTTCAATAATATAGGTAAATGGTGGGATTGGGTTAAATGGAAAACAAAAATATTTTTTAGGAATCTTGGGTATAAAACTGCTGCAGTTAAAAGAGAGAAGTATGTGAGACTAAATGCACGTCTGAATTTATTGTATAAATTGAGAGAGAGCGGTGCGGAAGTGAATGAAGATATCTTGTGTGTAAGAAGAGAGATTAATGAATATTTGAATGATAGAGGAAAAAGTATTATTTATAGGGCAAAATTAGATAAAATGGAGTTTGATGAGAAGTGTAGCAGGTTTTTTTTCAAAAAAGTCTTTAGTAAAAGACAAAGTATGAATGTGTTGGTTGGAAGAGATGGCAATGAGGTGAGCGGTGATGGAGTAAGTGAAGAAGTTGCGAGTTTTTATGAGGATTTGTATGCAAATAAGTGGAGAGATGAAGATATGGAAAGTGATGTGCTAAAAGTTTTGGATGGTAAGTTGAGTGATGTAGAAAAACAAGGTGTCATGAAAGAGTTGGTGATAGAAGAATTATGGAAGGTAATAAATAGTATGGCGGTAAATAAAACGCCTGGTGAAGACGGATTACCAATAGAATTTTATAGACGTATGTGGGATGTGATAGGGCGTGATTTCTTCGAAGTATGTAAATATATGTGGACGAATGAAGAAATGGTTGCGAGTATGCGTGCAGGAGTAATTGTATTGATACCAAAAAAAGGGGATTTGAAAGATTTGAAGAATTGGCGTCCAATAACGTTGCTCAATTGTGATTATAAAATTTATGCAAAGGTGATCGCGAATAGGATGCGTGATGTGATAGAGAGTGTGATTGGGGAAGAACAGTGTTGTGCAGTGCCTGGAAGAAGATTGCATGAGAATGTGTGTATGCTGAGAGATTGTTTATGGGACTCTATGGAGAGGAAAAATGATGTCTTTTTATTAAGTTTAGACTTTGAAAAAGCCTATGACAGGTTATCTCATAGTTATTTATTTAAGGTTTTAGTTAGAATGGGGTTTCCAGTTGAGTTTGTCTGGCGTATTAGAAGCCTATATAAAGGGATATATAGTCGGGTGTTATTGAATGGGCATGTATGAAGGAAAGTGAATGTGTTGTCAGGCGTGCGTCAAGGATGTCCGTTGTCTGCGATTGTTTTTATTTGTTCAATTGAACCTTTGTTGTGTATGATAAGAAAGGACAAAGTTATTCGTGGTGTACATGTGCCAGGTGGAGGAGGGAAAGAATGGAAAGTAAGTGGTTATATGGATGATGTTTGTGTTTGGTGTGATTCTGAGTGTTCAGTGAGACGAGTGAAATTGCTAGTGTCCTTCTTTTGTAGCGTGTCTGCTTTTCGTGTGAATTGGGACAAGAGCGAATGTAAAAATTTTGGAAAAGGCGTTTTGAGGAGGGATATAGGAGTGAATGTAGTGAATGGACCAATTAAGGTTTTGGGTGTAAAGTTCAATGAAAGATTGGATGGTGCGGAATGTTGGGAAGATGCTAAGAAAAAAGTTGAAAACAAGTTAAATTTTTGGAAAATGAGGAGTTTATCCTTCTTTGGGAAAATCTTAGTAATCAAAAGCATTATTTTACCGATCTTTTTGTTTATTGCCATAGTCTTTCCACCAAGCTATATGGGTCTTAGGAGTCTAAATAGAATTTTGTTTGTTTTTTTATGGGGATCCAAAATGGAGAGGGCTAAAAGAGAAATTTTAGTGAAAAGTATAGATAAGGGAGGTCTTGGGTTTCCAAATTTAGAAATTTATTTTGGGGTAAATTTGGTTATCTTTCTATTGAGAGTAGTTAGATCAGATGGAAAGTACGCATATATGTGTAGATATTTATTTGGTACCTATTTGATTCGAATGAAGTGGTGTGTGCGAGATTTGCGTCGTCCTGTTTCCTTCGTCATTCCTGTGTGGTATGTATGGATGTACAAGTTCCTTGGTAAATATGAATTACGGGATGTGGATGTCAGAATGTTGCGAAATAAGAGTCTAGTGTATAGGATGATTGAATGTAGAGAGACTGAGTGTAGTATAAATATGGTGAGAGGAAGAGATGTAAGTAAAGTATGGAAGAAAGTAAGAATGGATGGCTTAACGAATAAACAGAGAGAGTTAGTCTGGCAAAGCCTTCACGGAGTACTACCGGTTAGAGAGTTCCAGAGGAATCGAGGTTTGGTCAGGAGTGATGCGTGCCCGAGGTCTGGCTGTAATGGAAAAGAGAGTATTGTTCATTTGTTTTGGAATTGCCAGTATGCAAGAGAAGTGATAAAGAGAATAGGACCGTTATGTAAAGAGTTGACTGGGGTAAGTTTGTTATCTTTTGAAATGTTTATGTTTGGTTTGTGTGCGTGTAATGGAGAAAAAGAGAGAGTGTTGTGGTTGCTGCTTGCATGTATAAAAGAAGTATTATGGGATGTTAGAAATGTGTATGTATTTAAAAGAAAAGAATTTCCTGTAAAAGACAGTGTAAGAATGGTGTTAGGAAAATTATATGTTTGTTTTTTGTGGGATAAAAGGAGAAGAGGAGAAGATGCTGAAGGAGTGTGGAAAGTGAGAAAGTGGATAGATGTAGTAAATTGTTCCTAATAGCTATTTTATGTTTATTTATGTGTATTATTTGTTGGAAATAAAGAAAGTCCACATGATGATGGGAAACAGTGCCCTATAACTGTTACTGATGTTCTAATGGTAGTTTTGGACCGTTGAATATCCCATCTGAGGATTTAATAAAAAAAATAAAAAAAAAATCTGTTCTTATCAGTTTAATATCTGATACGTCCCCTATCTGGGGACCATATATTAAATGGATTTTTAGAACAGGGAGATGGAAATAGAGCTTGCTCTGTCCACTCCACGCATTGACCTGGTATTGCAGTATTTCCAGGACCGGTGCACCCTTTCCTTATGTGTTGACTAAAATCAGATTCCAAAAGTGTTTTTTGTGTTTGCCATTGTTTCTGTCTTTCTGAAGTGATCTCCCCTTTTAATCCCATTATTTCAACACCTGTTGGACAATGCATGAGTGATAATGAGCTAATTGATTAATTGAAATTAATGAATACATTGCCACCTCTTGTTTTGTGTCGTCTGTGTGTCTGTGTTTCCGGCATTTCACATTGGAACAGCTCATTCACCTTCCTTGTCTTCTCTCCGCGAATCGAATGCAGCCAAGAGCGAGCGTCTGTGACTTACGGTTCAGGAGTTATTCACAGAAACATGGTTCTGAACATGCTGCCAATTGCTCGCCTGGGAAACATGCAGAGAAGTCCAAGATAGTGTTTTTTAGACTGGCTGCCACGAGCTGAATCGAATGCAGCCAAGAGCGAGCGTCTGTGACTTACGGTTCAAGAGTTATTCACAGAAACATGGTTCTTTTACTGCCAGCCGCGAAAGCGAAAATAACCAAGATCGAGCGTCTAGGATTTACTTGTCAATAACTCGCCTGGGAAACATCCAGAGAAGTCAAACACAGTGCTCCTATACTAATTGCCAGGCGCTGAGACGAATGCCGCCAAGATCGAGCGTCTAGGACTTACGGTTAAGGAATTAGCCTCAGAAACATGGTTCTGAACATGCTGCCAATTGCTCGCCTGGGAAACATGCAGAGAAGTCCAAGATAGTGTTTTTTAGACTGGCTGCCACGAGCTGAATCGAATGCAGCCAAGAGCGAGCGTCTGTGACTTACGGTTCAGGAGTTATTCACAGAAACATGGTTCTGAACATGCTGCCAATTGCTCGCCTGGGAAACATGCAGAGAAGTCCAAGATAGTGTTTTTTAGACTGACTGCCACGAGCTGAATCGAATGCAGCCAAGAGCGAGCGTCTGTGACTTACGGTTCAGGAGTTATTCACAGAAACATGGTTCTGAACATGCTGCCAATTGCTCGCCTGGGAAACATGCAGAGAGGTCCAAGATAGTGTTTTTAAGACTGGCTGCCACGAGCTGAATCGAATGCAGCCAAGAGCGAGCGTCTGTGACTTACGGTTCAAGAGTTATTCACAGAAACATGGTTCTTTTACTGCCAGCCGCGAAAGCGAAAATAACCAAGATCGAGCGTCTAGGATTTACTTGTCAATAACTCGCCTGGGAAACATCCAGAGAAGTCAAACACAGTGCTCCTATACTAATTGCCAGGCGCTGAGACGAATGCCGCCAAGATCGAGCGTCTAGGACTTACGGTTAAGGAATTAGCCTCAGAAACATGGTTCTGAACATGCTGCCAATTGCTCGCCTGGGGAACATGCAGAGAAGTCCAAGATAGTGTTTTTTAGACTGGCTGCCACGAGCTGAATCGAATGCAGCCAAGAGCGAGCGTCTGTGACTTACGGTTCAAGAGTTATTCACAGAAACATGGTTCTGAACATGCTGCCAATTGCTCGCCTGGGATACATGCAGAGAAGTCCAAGATAGTGTTTTTTAGACTGGCTGCCACGAGCTGAATCGAATGCAGCCAAGAGCGAGCGTCTGTGACTTACGGTTCAGGAGTTATTCACAGAAACATGGTTCTGAACATGCTGCCAATTGCTCGCCTGGGAAACATGCAGAGAAGTCCAAGATAGTGTTTTTTAGACTGGCTGCCACGAGCTGAATCGAATGCAGCCAAGAGCGAGCGTCTGTGACTTACGGTTCAGGAGTTATTCACAGAAACATGGTTCTGAACATGCTGCCAATTGCTCGCCTGGGAAACATGCAGAGAAGTCCAAGATAGTGTTTTTTAGACTGGCTGCCACGAGCTGAATCGAATGCAGCCAAGAGCGAGCGTCTGTGACTTACGGTTCAAGAGTTATTCACAGAAACATGGTTATTTTACTGCCAGCCGCGAAAGCGAAAATAACCAAGATCGAGCGTCTAGGATTTACTTGTCAATAACTCGCCTGGGAAACATCCAGAGAAGTCAAACACAGTGCTCCTATACTAATTGCCAGGCGCTGAGACGAATGCCGCCAAGATCGAGCGTCTTGGACTTACGGTTAAGGAATTAGCCTCAGAAACATGGTTCTGAACATGCTGCCAATTGCTCGCCTGGGAAACATGCAGAGAAGTCCAAGATAGTGTTTTTTAGACTGGCTGCCACGAGCTGAATCGAATGCAGCCAAGAGCGAGCGTCTGTGACTTACGGTTCAAGAGTTATTCACAGAAACATGGTTCTGAACATGCTGCCAATTGCTCGCCTGGGATAGATGCAGAGAAGTCCAAGATAGTGTTTTTTAGACTGGCTGCCACGAGCTGAATCGAATGCAGCCAAGAGCGAGCGTCTGTGACTTACGGTTCAGGAGTTATTCACAGAAACATGGTTCTGAACATGCTGCCAATTGCTCACCTGGGAAACATGCAGAGAAGTCCAAGATAGTGTTTTTTAGACTGGCTGCCACAAGCTGAATCGAATGCAGCCAAGAGCGGGCGTCTGTGACTTACGGTTCAGGAGTTATTCACAGAAACATGGTTCTGAACATGCTGCCAATTGCTCGCCTGGGAAACATGCAGAGAAGTCCAAGATAGTGTTTTTTAGACTGGCTGCCACGAGCTGAATCGAATGCAGCCAAGAGCGAGCGTCTGTGACTTACGGTTCAGGAGTTATTCACAGAAACATGGTTCTGAACATGCTGCCAATTGCTCGCCTGGGAAACATGCATCTGTTCTTATCAGTTTAATATCTGATACGTCCCCTATCTGGGGACCATATATTAAATGGGTTTTTAGAACAGGGAGATGGAAATAGAGCTTGCTCTGTCCACTCCACGCATTGACCTGGTATTGCAGTATTTCCAGGACCGGTGCACCCTTTCCTTATGTGTTGACTAAAATCAGATTCCAAAAGTGTTTTTTGTGTTTGCCATTGTTTCTGTCTTTCTGAAGGGATCTCCCCTTTTAATCCCATTATTTCAACACCTGTTGGACAATGCATGAGTGATAATGAGCTAATTGATTAAATGCAATTAATGAATACATTGCCACCTCTTGTTTTGTGTCGTCTGTGTGTCTGTGTTTCCGGCATTTCACATTGGAACAGCTCATTCACCTTCCTTGTCTTCTCTCCGCCCTCCCTTTTAGGTAAGTTAAAGAGCTGCACCTGAGCCAGCCACTGATTGATGCAGCACCACAGTCAAATAGTGGAGTGGAGTAGGGGAACAGCAAACAGCCATTAAAGCCGCCCGCCCGCCACAATGGACCTACCTGTGTACACTAGATGGATGTGATGGAATGTACTGTCGTCCCTACATTTCAAGAAGGAGTAAGAATTGCAGTTGCAACAAAGCCTTGCTTGCCTACAAAGAGAGCAGCAATTTGGATTTGTTACTATGTTACCTAGAAGAATAACAAACTGTGCAAGGATGGAGGTTGTAGGAGCAAGGAGAAGTTGTCTGTAAAGTTGGTGGATGCTTATTTTCCATTTTGCAGTCCCTTGTCTCCCTCTTGTGGCCTCCTGGAGGCAACTAGCTGTGCAAAAAAAGACAGCCTGGCGGCCGGCTGTTGCAGTGTTGCCCTCTCAGGCAACACTGAGTGACTGACTGAGCCGCACCGTCTTATATAAAGTTCAGACGGAACTTTGCACGTGTCATAGTGGAGCCCTGAGGAGCCAGAGCCAGCTTTCTGACATCATAATGGGGCCTCAGAGATAAAAGCCTGGGCCCAGGCAGTGTTGGTCAGTGCTGCTCAGCAGGCAGCACTGGACTGGACTGGATTACAGCTGATACAAGGTGTGAAGGAACAAGGGGTGGCTGTGGGCATGCACTTGCTGCCGCTGCCAGTGTTTATCTGCATGGCAGCAGGGCATTTGGGCGTTGCCAGGAAGGCGTTTTTATGTAGATTCCTCCTCTTTCAGCACTGCATTGTGGTGCAAGCAAAAGAAGCAAATCCTGTCTGGCTTCCTATCCGGCCTTTATTCACCTCCCGTGTAGCTGTGAGTGTGTGAGCCTGCAGGGCCCCATGGAATTGCCTAGAAGTAGGCTGAATCGCTGCAAGGGCTGAACAGCAGTATCGGGCAGGCTCGGGCAACGCGCGGCCCGTTCGGGTTATCGCTTCTCGGCCTTTTGGCTCAGATCAGAGTTTATTGCTCTGGTCTGGGTCGGGGGTGCGAGTGTTCCTGTGGTAGCAGGAGACCTTTTGAGTGGCGATCCTCCTATGGTCCTGGACCGATAGGCTGAAAAGATGGCAGGTATGGAATTTTCCTCAGGTATCCAGAAGACAGTCCGGCTGAAGGTGGAGATCTCTGACAGCGTGAAGAACAGCATCTCATATGTTGGACACAAAATTGTGGAGAAGATGGCTGGTATTTCCTTGGAAAATGATGTTTTTTGTATTCAAGAATCAAAAAAACAAGGTATCTATGACATTTCCTTTTATGTGGATGGGACCTGCCTGCTATTCTATGAATGTCTGAAGACCAATGCATCTAACCAGGTACTGAGGAATGTCATATTTGTTCCACTGTTTGAACTAGAAGAAAAAACTGTTTTTATCCATGTGTTTAACCCTTTCACGGATGTTAATATCCTAAAGAACTTTCTTGGACAGTACTGTTTAAGTGTGAAAGGAGGGGTAAGGCAGAAAAGTATCCTTAACATCTTTAATGGAACATATAAATTCTGGGTGAAATTAAGACCTGATGAAAGCTGTATTGGGGGAGTGAGACACCCACCTGCCAATTTTTCTGTGGCTGGAAACAGAGGCTATCTGTATTATCAAGGACAGCCATCCTTTTGCAGGAACTGCTTTAAATTTGGCCATTTAAAGGAGGATTGCCCAGGGGTTAAACTGTGTAGGAACTGTAAAAATCCTGGACATGAGGCTGGGGCGTGTCCACAGCCTAGAGCCTGTGATTTATGTGGATTGACTGGGCATATGTACAGAGACTGTCCTGAAGTGGTAAAGAGGAGGGAAGAAAGGAAGAAGCAGGAGGAGGCTAGGAATCAAATGGATCTTGATAGGAAGAGGGAGGAAGGAGCAAGATTCTTGAGGATGTCTGAGGAGGCTGAAAAAAGACAAAATGAAGCTGTCCAAGACCAGCAGCAGGTGGAGATGGGGGAGGGGTTGATTAGCCCAGCTGTGGAATCTCCCATGAGCATTTTGATTGATGAGTCAGCAAGAATAGACTGGTCTCTCTCCGAGGAAGATGAACCTCCTGGGGGGGAAGTGACTGTCACAGGTGCAGAATGTTTTCGTCCCCCTAGGAAAACGGCAAAAAAGCCACGTTTTGAGAAGGTGGAAGAAGAGGCGATTTTGTTGGAGAACCCATTCGAATGTTTATTTGAGGCCCATATGGATACAGGCTCTGGCGGAGAAGGTTCTTCCAAAGTACTCCAGAGGAAAATCTTAAAATAATGGCGTTGCTAAATTTTCTTCCTTTGGGTTGTTTTAGATTATGTCTTTGAAGTTTTTGTCATCCAATGTGCGTATGTTTAGGAGTAGAGCCAGAAGAGCTCTTATACTAGATATATTAGCAAATCAAAATGTTGATGTCATTTGTGTTCAAGAGTGTGGATTGGATTTTGTGGTGGGGCAGGAGGAGTGGGTGCACGGGCCTGCAATATGGTCAGTGTCAAACAAAAATAGAAATGATGGTGTGGGGATTTTATTCAAAAACAAAAAAATAGAAATTTGTAGTCATACTGTTATTGAGGAGGGAAGGTGTGTGATGGTGGTGGTGAGATTTAATAGAGTGAATGTTCGTATAATTAATATATATGCTCCAGTTAATAAGAATGAAAGAGTGGAATTGTTTGAAAAAGTTAAAATGTTTTTGCCTGGGAAGGATCCGGTTGTGTGGATAGGGGACTTTAATTGTGAGATTGATGGAAAAAATGTGGATGTGTCTGGTAATGTGGTTAAAAATATATTGTTTGATTTTCAGTTGAAGGATGTGATAAAATTATGTGGAGTAGACCCCCAAGATACATATTTTTCAGACAGGGGTATTTATAGTTCGAGACTAGATATGTGTTTTGTGTCGAAAGGTATTATGGGTAAAAATTATATGCAAATGAGGGTAATATATTCGGATCATGAGTGTGTGATGTGTGAACTGGTTTTGGATGTGGAATGTATAAGTGGGAGGGGTTTATGGAAATTAAATGTTAATTTGTTAGAAGATGAGGAGGTGTATGGGAAATATGTTAATTTGTATGGGAGTTGGTGTAGAAGGAAGAATGAGTTTGTAGATGTGTTGGAGTGGTGGGATTGGGTGAAGGAAAAGACAAAAGTATATTTTAAGAAAGTTGGTTATAGAAGAGCAGCTGGTAGAAGGAGAAAGTATGAGTGCTTGTATAAAAGATTGGGGTTTTTGAGAAGTTTGAAGAAGAATGGTTGGGAGGTGGATGAGAAGATTGAGGAAGTTAAGAAGAATATGAAAGAATGGATGGTGAAAAAGGGTAAGGAAATTATGTATCAAGCAAGATTGGATAAGTTAGAAAAGAATGAGAAATGTTCGAGATATTTTTTTAAAAAAGTGATTGGGAGAAAAGAGGATTTGGTATGTGTGTATGATAAGGATGGGAATGTGGTAAAAGGGAAAGTGGTGTTAGGAGTGGTTGAAGAGTTTTACAGAGAATTGTATGCAGTAAAGGAGTGTGATAGAGATTTGGAGTCGGAGGTGGTGGCTGTGATTGAGAAGCAGGTGGACAGAGTGGAGTATGATAGGCTGGTGAGAGGAGTTGGGGAGGAAGAGGTTAAATCAGCTATTGAAAGCATGTCAGTGAATAGAACACCGGGAGAGGATGGGTTGCCAGTGGAGTTTTATAAGCGAATGTGGGATGTGATTAAGTTAGATATGATTGAGATATATGTTTTTATGCGGGAAAAGTGTAGATTGGCGGAGAGTATGAAGAGTGGAGTGGTTGTGCTGATTTATAAGAAAGGGGATGAGAAGGATGTAAGGAATTGGAGACCTATAACTTTGTTGAATGTGGATTACAAGATTTTTGCTAAAATGATTGCCAATAGAATGAGAGATGTGATCGATCAGGTGATTGGGGAGGATCAAGTGTGTGGAATTCCTGGGAGAAGGATTGGGGAGAATCTTTGTTTATTGAGAGATGTGTTGTGGGATGCAAGGGAGAGAAAGCAAGAGCTTAGTGTGTTATCTATTGATTTTGAAAAAGCGTTTGATAGGTTGTCGCATGATTTTTTGTTTAGAGTGTTGGTGAGGATGGGGTTTCCTGGAGAGTTTGTGAATATGGTGAGGATGTTGTATAAGGGTGTGGGCAGTAAGATTTTGATAAACGGATGGGTGAGTGAAGAAGTGAAGGTGTGTTCGGGTGTAAGGCAGGGATGCCCTTTGTCCCCTATAATCTTTGTGTGTGCTTTAGAACCATTATTAGAGATGATTAGGAAGGATAAGTGTATGAGAGGAGTGCAGATTCCAGGGAGTGGTGGGAAAGAGCTGAAAGTGTTGGCGTATATGGACGATGTGTGTGTGCTGTGTGATTCTTTTGCAGTTTTGAGGAGGGCAAAATTATTGGTGTCTTTGTTTTGTGGTGCGTCAGCTTTTAGGGTAAATTGGAAGAAAAGTGAGTATAAGAGGTTTGGATGTTCAGGTATGAATGAGGACTTGGGGGTGAAAAGAGTGGACGGTGCGATTCAAATTTTGGGGGTTAAAATGGATGAAAAATTGGATGGAAGTGAGAGTTGGGTAGATGTGGAGAAAAGAGTGAGTAGGAAGTTGAGATTTTGGAGTTTGAGAGAGTTGACGTTTGAAGGAAAGATAATGGTGATAAAAAGTGTGATTTTGCCGATTTTTCTGTATCTTGCTGTGGTGTTTCCTCCGGGGTATATGGTTGTAAGGAAATTGAATAGAATTGTGTTTGTGTTTTTTTGGGGAACGACAATGGAGAGAGTGAGAAGAGAGACTGTGCTGAAGGAGTGGGTGAATGGGGGTATGAATTTTCCTAATATTGAAGTGTATTTAGGGGTGAATGTGATGTTTGCAGTGAAGAGGATGCTGGGAGGTGATTGGAAATTTGCATGCATGGTGAGATTTCTGGGTGGGAAGGTGTTAGGGAAAATAGGATGGATAAAAAGAGATTTAAGGAAGCCGTATGCGTTTGTGAGTCCTAAATGGTATGAGTTTATTGAGAATTTTATCAGGAAGTTTGGATTGACAGCGGTGAAGAAAGAATGTTTGAAAGATAAGAAGAGTGTGTTTAAGTGTATAAAAGATATGGAAGTCCAATGTAATATAAATATGGTGAGAGGTCAGTGTGTTGGTAAGGTGTGGAAGGGGTTGAGGACAGATGGTATTACAAATAGACAGAGAGAGATTGTATGGCAGAGTTTGCATGGTGGGTTGTCAGTTAGAGAGTTTCAGAAAAATCGTGGAGTTGTGAGGAGTGATTTGTGTCCAAGAGAGAATTGTGGTGGGAGTGAAAGTATAGTGCATCTGTTTTGGAATTGTGGGGTGGCACAGGGAGTTTGGAGGGGTATGGGTCCGTTACTTAAGGAGTTGGTTGGGATTAATAGGTTATGCATGGAAATAGTTTTGTTTGGGCTTGCGAATGTAAGTCAGAAAAATCAAAGGGTATTATTTGTCATATTAGCAATTATAAAAGAGGTTTTGTGGGATGTTAGGAACCTGTATGTGTTTAGAAAGAAAGATGTAACTGTGGAAGGATGTTTGAGAATGGTATTGGATAGGATGTATACAGTGTATTTGGTAGATAAGGAAAGGTTGGGGGAGGTGGATGCAGAAGGGATTTGGAAGGTTTTGAAGTGGAGGTATATGGTGAGAGTGTAGTGGAGGGGTGGAATTTTTTATATTGTTTCTGTATTTGCTTTGTGTTATATGAAAATTTAAAAAACCAAAATGAAAAAGCCTGATGATGATTGGATGGAATCGTTCAGAAATGTCTAGGATACTGATAGTAAGTATCGACAGGATATGAACGAGTGTTTTTAAAAATAATTAATCCAAACCTGAAGGTTTTAAAAAAAAAAAATAAAAAAAAAAATCTGTTCTTATCAGTTTAATATCTGATACGTCCCCTATCTGGGGACCATATATTAAATGGATTTTTAGAACAGGGAGATGGAAATAGAGCTTGCTCTGTCCACTCCACGCATTGACCTGGTATTGCAGTATTTCCAGGACCGGTGCACCCTTTCCTTATGTGTTGACTAAAATCAGATTCCAAAAGTGTTTTTTGTGTTTGCCATTGTTTCTGTCTTTCTGAAGGGATCTCCCCTTTTAATCCCATTATTTCAACACCTGTTGGACAATGCATGAGTGATAATGAGCTAATTGATTAAATGCAATTAATGAATACATTGCCACCTCTTGTTTTGTGTCGTCTGTGTGTCTGTGTTTCCGGCATTTCACATTGGAACAGCTCATTCACCTTCCTTGTCTTCTCTTCGCCCTCCCTTTTAGGTAAGTTAAAGAGCTGCACCTGAGCCAGCCACTGATTGATGCAGCACCACAGTCAAATAGTGGAGTGGAGTAGGGGAACAGCAAACAGCCATTAAAGCCGCCCGCCCGCCACAATGGACCTACCTGTGTACACTAGATGGATGTGATGGAATGTACTGTCATCCCTACATTTCAAGAAGGAGTAAGAATTGCAGTTGCAACAAAGCCTTGCTTGCCTACAAAGAGAGCAGCAATTTGGATTTGTTACTATGTTACCTAGAAGAATAACAAACTGTGCAAGGATGGAGGTTGTAGGAGCAAGGAGAAGTTGTCTGTAAAGTTGGTGGATGCTTATTTTCCATTTTGCAGTCCCTTGTCTCCCTCTTGTGGCCTCCTGGAGGCAACTAGCTGTGCAAAAAAAGACAGCCTGGCGGCCGGCTGTTGCAGTGTTGCCCTCTCAGGCAACACTGAGTGACTGACTGAGCCGCACCGTCTTATATAAAGTTCAGACGGAACTTTGCACGTGTCATAGTGGAGCCCTGAGGAGCCAGAGCCAGCTTTCTGACATAATAATGGGGCCTCAGAGATAAAAGCCTGGGCCCAGGCAGTGTTGGTCAGTGCTGCTCAGCAGGCAGCACTGGACTGGACTGGATTACAGCTGATACAAGGTGTGAAGGAACAAGGGGTGGCTGTGGGCATGCACTTGCTGCCGCTGCCAGTGTTTATCTGCATGGCAGCAGGGCATTTGGGCGTTGCCAGGAAGGCGTTTTTATGTAGATTCCTCCTCTTTCAGCACTGCATTGTGGTGCAAGCAAAAGAAGCAAATCCTGTCTGGCTTCCTCTCCGGCCTTTATTCACCTCCCGTGTAGCTGTGAGTGTGTGAGCCTGCAGGGCCCCATGGAATTGCCTAGAAGTAGGCTGAATCGCTGCAAGGGCTGAACAGCAGTATCGGGCAGGCTCGGGCAACGCGCGGCCCGTTCGGGTTATCGCTTCTCGGCCTTTTGGCTAAGCTCAAGTGGCTTGTCAGAGGGTCTCCTAGCCTGTCATACCCTTGGCCTTAGAGCATTGGCAGTTTACTGTCTTAAGCTCTATGCTGCTATAAGGGGAAGACCACGGAGAACAAGAAGGCGATCGACTGAGTTCCCAGACAGGGATACAGATAATATGGTTTCTTATGGCCGAATCCGATTCCTGGAGCGTGGACAAAATTTTGTGAAGAACGGCATCCGAATTGATATTGGAGAAGATTATCGGGAGGAATTCGGATTGAAACATCTGGCTACAGAGATCCTGTTTGGACTTCTTCTGGTGGAAAAGAATGACATTCTCTGCCTACAACATCCGGCAAAAGACTATTATATCCTGGTCTTGGAGACAACAGCTGCCTGCCAGAACTTCTACCAGACTCTGAAATTGAAAGAGGGGAGTCCAGAGCTGGAAGGACTTAAATTCACCTTGCTGTACTCCTATGGTGAAGCGTATGTGACTGTCTTCATGTACAATCCGTATGTCACCATGGACAATATTGCTCGGTTCCTGCTGCGGTATTGTACGGACATTAAAAATGGCCAGAAGGTGATGGACGAAGTTGGCCTATGGACAGGCAAATACAAATTTTTGGTGAAGTTTGGAGCAGACCCAGATGGGATTGGGGGAGTTCACCATCAGCCTTCCAATTTCACCATTGGCCGTGACAGAGGCTATCTGTTCTACAACAATATGCCCTCCTATTGTAGGAAATGTAGGAAGTTTGGGCACAAGCCAGATGGATGCAAAGCAGAGGCGGCTGACACACGCTTCTGCAGTCACTGTGGGAAACTTGGCCACAATAGAGACGGGTGTCAGGAGGAGATCACATGTAATCTGTGTGGTGGGAAGAGACACACGTTCAAAGATTGCCCAGATAGGGTAAAGACTTGGGCGCAGGTTGCAGCGTCAGCTCAACAACAACCTGAACTGACTATTCTATCCAAGGAGCCTGCTGCTGGGCCACCTGTTGCTGGCCTCATACGGAAGGTGGCCCCAGTATCAGAGGGAAAAAAGAACCTATCCGTTATCCTGAGTCCTTCCGTAATGGTGGCAGGTCCTGTAGCAGTTACAGAGTCCGATGTCCCATCCGAGGCCGAGGGTCTGCCATCTAGCGGTTCTCGTGTGACTGATGTCCGCTCTCCCGGTCTTCCTGATGGCCAAGAGGATGACTGGGGTGAAGTGATGGAGCTGGAGGAGAAAAGAAAAAGGAAAAAGGTTGAGTCGGCTGAGTCTAGTAGTGTCAAGTCGAAAAAGACTATGAAGGCAAAATTAAAAGACGTACAGCCAGTGCTGGCAATGGAGACACCGCAGCCAGTATCGGCAATTGAAATGTCTCAACCTATCCAGCCCACCATGGATATCCAGGAGTTCGCAACTCCAAGCCTGGGGGATATACTTCCTGAACTTTCTGATTCTGATGGGTCACCATGAAGTCTGAATGATGTCCTGTCTGAAGTTGCTCTCGCTGAATGTGAGGAGTGTGAGGAGCTCTGCCAGAAGGGCTGCCTTTTTTTCGTTTTTGAGCACATTGAACTTTGATATTGTTTTTCTGCAAGAATGTGATATAGATCACAGTATGGACTATAAAGAGCTGAGAGACAGTTGGCCTCACGGACAATCGGTTTGGTCAGGCGAAAATTCAAATAAGTCAACAGGAGTAGGTGTTTTATTGAAAGGGCAGAATTGCCGAATTATTTCCTTTGTTGAACTTATCCCCGGGAGGGCGCTTTTAGTTATTGTTGACTATAATGGGAGTGAAGTGAAACTCCTCAATGTGTATGCCTCACCTGATACTAATGAAAGGTCAGAATTGATTGAAGATATCCAGCCATTTATTGCCGGCTCAACATCGCTTGTAGTAGCAGGTGATCTCAATTGTGCACTCGAAAGTGAAGATCGAACTGGAGGTGCTGCAAGAAGAGTAGATAAAACCGTGCAACAGTGGAAAAATTTCATTTGCGATTTTGAATTGTCTGATGTATGGAGGAGTCTGAAGAGGTCTGAACCAGGTTATACCTGGGAGAACATTACAGTCAAGTCCAGACTGGATTATGTACTCACATACAAAAATATGAAGCCAGTGGATATTAAGATTGAAGACAATATCTTCTCTGACCATAAAATGCTCAGTGCAACTATTCATATCCCTGCAAATGAAAGAGGAAGAGGAGTATGGAGATTAAATACCAGCTTTCTGGAAGACAAAGTGATGCAGGAGGAATTCATTGTAGCCTATAAAAAATGGGCAACTGCTAAAGGAAAATTTCCATCAATCCTAGAATGGTGGGACAATACTAAAGAGAAGATCAAGAACTTCTTCTTAGATTATGGGATTAAAAGAGCCCGAGAGAAGAAAAGGTGGTACAAGAGACTCAACACAAAATTACAGACTTACCTGAGTTTGAAGAACGCTGGTGTTGATGTCGCTGACCTGGTGGGAAAAATTAAAAAAGAAATTAAAGAGGTCATCCATCAAAAAGGACAAGAAGTGATCTTTAATACTAAAGTGCAACAGTTGGAAAATAACGAGAAATGTTCACGCTTCTTTTTCAAGAAAAGTATGGAACAGAAAAATATCATGACCAATATCGCTGGTCAAACCAGCAAAGAAGGTATGCTTCAAGAGGCCAAGAAATTCTATCAGACTCTCTTTGAAAAAAAGAAGATAGATATGTCTTTTGTCTCACACGCCCTAGAAGCGCTAGAACTTAAGCTTGGCCAAGCTGAGAAAGAAGACTTATGCAAGGAACTTACCTTGGGAGAACTCCTGAGTGTAATCAAGAGTTTCGCAAGTTTCGGAAGGCTCCAGGATCAGATGGTCTATCAGTGGAGTTCTTTTCAACATTCTGGAACACTCTGAAGGAAGACCTGCTGGAGATCTTCAAAGCAGCAATGAAGAGCGAGCTGTTACCTGAGTCATGGAGGAGAGGAATAGTTACTTTGCTGTTCAAGAAAGGAGACAAGACCAGCCTTGAAAATTGGAGGCCAATAACCCTCCTCAATGTCGATTACAAGGTGTTATCCAAAATCTTGGTCAATAGAATTAAGAAACACATCGACAAGGTCATCCACCAAGACCAAGTTTGTGGGGTACCGGGTAGAAGTATCGCAGATAACCTAAATACCATCAGGGACTGCATCTGGTACTCCAAAGACAGAAAGCAAGATTTGGCCGTGTTGTCACTGGACTTTCAGAAGGCCTATGACCGAGTCTCGCACGAGTTTCTGTGGCTTGTGCTGAAGAAAATGAATTTTCCTGAGACAGTGATCAAACAAGTCGCATTACTGTACAAAGAATCCTATAGCCAAGTTACCATTAATGGCTTCTTGTCTGGAAAAGTGGATCTGATGTCTGGGGTAAAACAAGGATGCCCCCTGTCGCCCATCCTCTTCATCTGTGTCCTCGAACCCCTGCTCACGCTGTTGAGGAAAGAGAAGATCATTAGAGGGGTGCCGATTCCAGGAGGAGGTGGGCAGTCAGTGAAAGTAAGTGCCTATATGGACGATGTCAATATTCTATGCTCCAATAAACAATCTGTGAGGAGGGCGCTACTGCTAACAGACTTCTTCTGTCAAGCATCAGGATTCAGATTGAATAAGAATAAGTGCGACTGCTTCACACTGAAGGAATGGAGGGATTTCGACTTACCTGAGGTCAATACCCAGTGCGACAGAATCAAAATTCTTGGTGTCATATTCACGCCCCAGAATGATGGAAAAGAAAGCTGGGAGCTGATAAGTGAAAAGGTGAAGAAGAAGATTGAGTTTTGGAAACTCAGACAGCTAACAATTGAAGGGAAGAACTTGGTCATCAAGGCATTAGTACTACCTCTGCTGTTGTACTTGAGCCAGGTTTTTCTACCAAGCGAAAATCGTCTTAAGGAACTCCAAAGGATATGTTTCCATTTCATCTGGAATTCAAAAATGGAGAAAGTTAGACGAGAGATAATGTACAAGCAGAAGAAGAATGGAGGAAAGGAGATTATCTTCTTTAAACGCTTTCTATATCTGCAGTATTTCTCCTTGTGTTTCAAGAACATCAAGATGAATAAAACCTGGGCCTACTTTCTAAGGTATGCCGCTGGACACGTGTTCAGAAAGAGAAAGTGGATAGAGCTGCCCCTTACAAAGCCTACCCTGCTGCTACCACCTGTGCAGTATGTATGTTTGGAAAGAACCATCCATGTCTACCAACTGGAAGGTATGGAACAGGAACATCTTAAGAATGCCAGAAAGCTGAGAATGTTGCTGGACAGTCACCAAGAGACAACAAATGTGAGTAACTTCACAACATCAAAGTCTATGGAGCTATGGAGAATCACCAACGCTCCTTACCTATCCAATGTTCTTAAAGACTTGTCTTGGATGATTCTACACGAAAGTCTCCCTACCAGGGCATTTCAGTATAGAAGAGGGCTCGTCTCCACTCCAAGATGCCCAAGAGCTGGGTGTCCTGGAGAAGAAAGCGTCATGCACTTAATGTGGAACTGTGCCTATGCTCAGAAGGTATGGAAAACTGTTGGCATTCTACTGAAATTTACCTGTGAATTAAGGTTCCTGAACCATGAAGTGGTGCTGTATGGAGACTTCAAGCATCCTGTGGGAGAGAAGAAGAGAGTGTTGTGGATTATCTTGAACTGTTTAAAAAATGCCCAATGGAAGGTGCGCAACATCTTACTGTTCAGAAGAGACACCATTTCCGAGAAAGACTGTATAAAGCTGGCCCTAAGTGAAATTTACGTCTTCTATTTGTTGGACAGGAAGAGAGTGGGTCCAAAAGCCTCAAGCTGGTGGAATTTAAGAAGTTGGAACGTCCTGTTGGAACATGTTTGAACTGAAGCTTTTTTCTGTTTCGCAGATTTTATAAGAAATAGCTGAATAAGAACTAAAAAAATTAAAATGTAAAAAAAAAATCTGTTCTTATCAGTTTAATATCTGATATGTCCCCTATCTGGGGACCATATATTAAATGGATTTTTAGAACAGGGAGATGGAAATAGAGCTTGCTCTGTCCACTCCACGCATTGACCTGGTATTGCAGTATTTCCAGGACCGGTGCACCCTTTCCTTATGTGTTGACTAAAATCAGATTCCAAAAGTGTTTTTTGTGTTTGCCATTGTTTCTGTCTTTCTGAAGGGATCTCCCCTTTTAATCCCATTATTTCAACACCTGTTGGACAATGCATGAGTGATAATGAGCTAATTGATTAAATGCAATTAATGAATACATTGCCACCTCTTGTTTTGTGTCGTCTGTGTGTCTGTGTTTCCGGCATTTCACATTGGAACAGCTCATTCACCTTCCTTGTCTTCTCTCCGCCCTCCCTTTTAGGTAAGTTAAAGAGCTGCACCTGAGCCAGCCACTGATTGATGCAGCACCACAGTCAAATAGTGGAGTGGAGTAGGGGAACAGCAAACAGCCATTAAAGCCGCCCGCCCGCCCGCCACAATGGACCTACCTGTGTACACTAGATGGATGTGATGGAATGTACTGTCGTCCCTACATTTCAAGAAGGAGTAAGAATTGCAGTTGCAACAAAGCCTTGCTTGCCTACAAAGAGAGCAGCAATTTGGATTTGTTACTATGTTACCTAGAAGAATAACAAACTGTGCAAGGATGGAGGTTGTAGGAGCAAGGAGAAGTTGTCTGTAAAGTTGGTGGATGCTTATTTTCCATTTTGCAGTCCCTTGTCTCCCTCTTGTGGCCTCCTGGAGGCAACTAGCTGTGCAAAAAAAGACAGCCTAGCGGCCGGCTGTTGCAGTGTTGCCCTCTCAGGCAACACTGAGTGACTGACTGAGCCGCACCGTCTTATATAAAGTTCAGACGGAACTTTGCACGTGTCATAGTGGAGCCCTGAGGAGCCAGAGCCAGCTTTCTGACATCATAATGGGGCCTCAGAGATAAAAGCCTGGGCCCAGGCAGTGTTGGTCAGTGCTGCTCAGCAGGCAGCACTGGACTGGACTGGATTACAGCTGATACAAGGTGTGAAGGAACAAGGGGTGGCTGTGGGCATGCACTTGCTGCCGCTGCCAGTGTTTATCTGCATGGCAGCAGGGCATTTGGGCGTTGCCAGGAAGGCGTTTTTATGTAGATTCCTCCTCTTTCAGCACTGCATTGTGGTGCAAGCAAAAGAAGCAAATCCTGTCTGGCTTCCTCTCCGGCCTTTATTCACCTCCCATGTAGCTGTGAGTGTGTGAGCCTGCAGGGCCCCATGGAATTGCCTAGAAGTAGGCTGAATCGCTGCAAGGGCTGAACAGCAGTATCGGGCAGGCTCGGGCAACGCGCGGCCCGTTCGGGTTATCGCTTCTCGGCCTTCTGGCTGAGATCAAGTGTAGTTCTGATTACTTGTAGTCAGTGCTGCCTGGTCTTGGTTAGGAGGTGCTCAGGTACCCTCTCTCTCGGCCTCGGGGGATCGTCCAGGTTCGCCTGGACTTCACCCCCGTGCTGCTATTTGGGAGAGAGGCTTAGTCCTGAGCAACGAGTTGCGATCCACATATCCCCCGTGTAGGCTTCGGCCGAAAAGGGGAAAAGCTGCGTAGACGTTACGTCACCAACTGGTGGCGTAACTTTCCTTGAAAACCCCTCACCATGGACGAAAGTCCTGGTGAGATACCGGCGTATGCCCGGATAAAGAATACAATCCGTGTAATTGTATCAGAAGAGAAGGCGACGACCTGCGGCCTGAAGTTCTTGGTGGAGACCGTGCTTGTTGGCATTTTCAACATTCAGAAGCGGGAGATATTGGCGGTACAAGACTATCCTAGGAGAAGAACATACGACATAACTTTTGTACAGAATGGAGTGTTCCAAGATCTGCTGGCGGCATACATGGTAAAAAACGATCCGAGACTGGACGGTATTGAATTTTACGAACATGTGTTGGACATCACTAAGATGATTGTGATAAAAATGTACTGCCCGTTTGCTGATTTAAAAGATGTGATGTCCTTTTTATCCCCCTATTTCAAAAGTGTAAAATGTATTGGCAAAATAATGAACGAAGTTGGAGTTTGGACGTCAAAGTGGAGATTTTTAGTAACTTGTTATAGAGATGCCAATACAGCAGGGGGGATAATGTTGCCGCCAGCACGCTTTAAATTAGGTGATATGGCAGGAGATCTTTTTTATACAGGAATGCCTCCATTCTGTAGAAAATGTCAAAAGTACGGTCACACCAAAGAGTTCTGCGAAAGCACCTGTAGGAACTGTGGCAGCTCTGAGCACGAGGCCAAAACTTGCCCTCTGGGGAAAAGGTGTCGTTTTTGCAGCCGAGTTGGTCATCTATATGCTACTTGTCCCCACAGATCGGAACAACCCGAGGTCCGGCCGAGGCGTCCAGAGCAGCCAGCAGGCCAGATCGCCCCCGCACAAGGAGAGGAACCAAGAGGTGAAGAGGCAGATGACATGGACACCTCCAGCAGACCCCCCCAAACAGGTGACCCAAAGGAGCAAAGGCGGTTTAAGAGAAGAGCCAGTGATCAGCGGACGAAAAAGCCCCCTCAGGAAACGGAGGAGATGGGTAGTTCGGATGAAGCTGATCCGCCTGGGCCGCAGGAGGTGCTGGGTCAGCCTGTACCTGAGGCAGAGGACCCGGGCGGAGCGGCAGCAAGGACTAAAAGGCGTAGGGCGTACTCAGAGGTGGCAGCGGGGGTGCCGATGGGAGTACCTGCTAGAGCGAAAGCAGGGAAACCAGTTGACGCGCCCCCGGAAGCACCAGCTGAAGGTCTCCCCCCTTCTCGCCAGTTGGGGGAGACAAGCATAGCTACCTCTGAGGTGACAGAAGTCCCGGAAACGGCCGCGAGTGCGTTTCCTGCCCCTATCGTAGGGGAGGAGGCTGCCATACAATATGCTCCAGAAACCTTGCCCGTGGAGTCCATCTGGGACCCATTTGCGATAAGTGCCTCAGGTATGGCGGGGGGTCAGCTGTCTGACATGAGTTCCTCTCCAATCTCCTCAAGTTATACAGTCGGTTTGAAGTCGGAGGGCGATGAGAGTTCGAGTGAGGTCTCTGGTAACGCCGAGGACTGCTGAGGCCACCTCGGGTAAGATTACATAAGACTGTCTCTTTTCCCTTTTCCTCATGGCAGAGTTAGGTGGCATTTCCTTAAATGTTAGGAGCGTGCATTCTAAGACGAGAAGAGCTGCCCTGTTTGACTATCTTTCTATTTTTTCCGCCACCGTTTTTTTCCTACAGGAATGCTGTATCCCACATCGCACGAACTACAACAAATATAAGGAAGACTGGAGACTCGGACCTTCAGTGTGGTCCGGGTCTAACGATTCCAGAGCCGCAGGTGTCGCCATTTTATTTAAAGGGAACGTTTTAATTGACAGTTTTAATGAAATTTTACCAGGTAGAATTTTATTGGTCAAAGCTTTTATAGACGGTATTAGATGGCAGTTTTTAAATTTTTATGGGTCCTCGGACAAGAATGAAAGAGCTAGAATGCTAGAGATTTTACCCCTTTTTTTAAACGATTCAGAGCCACTTGTTTTAGCGGGTGATTTTAATTGTATTTTAAAGGGGGAACGCCGGTTCTCTAACTCAGTAAGCAGGAATTATGACAAAACCTCCTCATTATTAAAAGATATAGTTACTGATTTTAAACTTACTGATGTTTTTAAGAAATGTAACAGCAATTTATCTGCAGAGGCCGGCGTCACCTGGAGCAATGTGAACTGTAGCTCCAGGATCGATTTTATATTCTGCTCTTATCAAGTACTGCCTTTTAAATGTGATCTTAATCCCAATGTTTTATCTGATCATAAATTATTGTATTTTAAAGTTAAAAATGATATTGGGAAAAATACTGTCAAAAAAGCCTGGAAAATGAACGTTTCCCTTTTAGATGATCCGCAAATTTTATCTGATTTTATTACCTTTTATAAGGGCTGCAGACGGGTAAGACATCCAAATATGTCCATAGTCTCATGGTGGGAGAAAATAAAAATAAAAATAAGAGACTTTTTCATAAAAATCGGAAGGAGAAAAGCAAAAGAAAAACAGGATTTTTTTGCTAATTTGAATACCCGTCTGCAGACCCAATACAAGTTCAGAGAACAGGGTATGCAGGTGGAGGAGGAGATTATGGAGATTAGGAAGGAGATCTCCCAGTGCCTGGAGCAGAGAGGTAAGGAAATTGTCTTTCGTTCAAAAATGAAACACCTCGAGGAAAATGAGACCTGCTCCAGGTACTTTTTTAAGAAAATTAACGATAAGCATACCCTGTTAGACAATGTTGATGGAGATACAAACACTGACAATATTTTAAAAAAGGTACACAGATTTTATGCGGATCTTTTTAATATAAAGCTTGTTAATGTTGATTTGATGAACGACTCATTGAAGGAGGTTGACGCTGTTTTAAATCCTGTCTCCAAAGATTTTTTATTACAGGATATTACGGAACAGGAGATTTTAGATACCATCAAGAGTTTTAAAACAGGTAAAGTCCCTGGCCCTGATGGTATACCCATAGAGTTTTATGTCACATTTTATGGAGTTTTAAAAGAGGATCTCTATTCCCTTTTTACTCAAGTTTTTAGAACAAAAGCCCTCCCGGGGTCCTGGAAGAAAGGTGAGGTGTCCCTGCTTTATAAAAAGGGGGACAAAACAGATATTAAAAACTGGAGGCCTATCACCTTACTGAACACAGACTACAAAATAATGGCCAAGATTTGCGCGAATAGGCTAAAGGCTGTTATAGAGAAAATCGTCCACTCCAACCAAGTCTGTGGGATACCTGGGAGGAGCATATGGGACAATTTAAACCTTTTAAAAGATGCTATTGGTGATACGAAGGAGAGAAAAGGCAGATTGGCGGTTTTATCCATAGATTTCGAGAAAGCCTTTGATAGAGTATCACATTTTTATCTTTTTAAGGTTTTAGAAAAGATGGGTATACCAGAAGGCTTTTTACAGTCTCTGAAGGCCTTTTATGAAAATTGTACGAGCAAGATTTTAGTAAAGGGTTTTAAGACACAGGATGTCCTTTTAAACTCCGGAGTGAAGCAGGGGTGTCC
The DNA here is from genome assembly GCF_050947455.1 of Rhinoderma darwinii. Lineage (NCBI taxonomy): Eukaryota > Metazoa > Chordata > Amphibia > Anura > Rhinodermatidae > Rhinoderma > Rhinoderma darwinii. The sequence goes on along the minus strand of NW_027464290.1, from coordinate 184,641 downwards.
CTTGTCCCCACTACTTTTTATATGTGCGATCGAGCCTCTACTCTGCAGATTGAGGAATGACAAGCAGATATGTGGAGTCCCCCTGCCGGGCGGGGGGGGACTAGAGGCAAAAGTAGTGGGGTACATGGATGATGTCGCGGTCCTGTGCAGGGACGCCCCGTCACTGCAAAAAGCATTACAACAGATATACCAATTTTGCTGCTCCTCCGGTTTTAAAGTCAATTTTAATAAAAGTAATATTTTAAATATTGGCAATATGATTTTACAGGACATTCCAGTCCCTGTGTCGGAGTCTGTACAGATTTTAGGGGTCTCCTTCAATGAGTCAAACAATGGTTTTATCAGTTGGGACTTGGTGGCACAAAAAGTTAATAAGAAAATTTGTTTATGGAATCTTAGAAAACTGACAATGGAGGGAAAAATTTTAATCACAAAAATGGTGATTTTACCAATTTTATTATATCTAAGTATGGTTTTCCCTCCCCCTGATATTTTATTAAAAAAGATTACCAAGGCATGTTTTACATTTTTATGGAATTCTAGGATGGAGAAGCTCAGGAGAGAAAAAGTGATGTTACCAAAGCTAATGGGTGGTAAAGATTTTCCAAATATAAAAGCATTTCTTTTAATCCATTTTTTTACACTGTGTCTTAATACTGTTTTTAAGGAACACTACTGGTCTTATTTTATCCGTTTTAACACTGGCTATTTTATGAGGAGGTACGGATGGTTCTCTACGGTTTTAAGCTCGCCATATGCTTTTAACCTGCCAGACCAGTATAAGATTTTAGAAAAAATAGTGAACCTTTTTAACCTAAAAGACAAAAGAATAGAAGATGTAAAAAATAGTAAATATGTTTTAAAGGAAATAAAAGAAAATGTTTTAATAGCCCCCATTAGCAATTTTAATGAAAACAAATGCAAAATTATCTGGAGCATGGTTAATGCTAAATTCATTTTTAATTCACAGAAGGATCTGGCCTGGAGCTGCGCCCACGAGTGTCTTCCATGCCGGGCATTCCAGCATCGAAGGGGACTGACCAACTCGGCTGCGTGTCCAAGGGGAGGATGCCGCGATGACGAGACAGTCTTACATCTCTTTTGGCAATGTTATTTTTCACAACTTATATGGACAAAAATCCTCCCCTTGATGAAGAAGATAACCGGAATAAAGAGAATTACAAGTGAAGGCGTTTTTTACGGATGTCTGGAGTGCCCAACAAGGACTCAGAAAATTATGGCATGGAAGATTACTAACTGCGTTAAAGCAGCTCTGTGGGCGGCCAGGAATATTCTTTTATTCAAACATGAAATTTTATCTGTGAATGATATTTTAGGAATTTGTTTTTATGAAATGCACAAGTATTATCTTTTAGACAAAAAATTCTCTCCTGTTTTAAGTAGAAAATGGTTTTTTAGCGAATGGAATTCTATAATATGATGCCACCAAGTGCCCTTTTATAAATTGTATGATTTTAATCTGACAATTTGTATTTATTTTTTTAACCATTGTTGTAAAATTTGAATCCCTGTAAAAATGTTGAAAAATGTTAATTTATTGTAAAACCTGAAAAATTTTAAATAAACGGTTACCCCCAAAGTTGGGGTAGTCAACTTAAAAAAAATCTGTTCTTATCAGTTTAATATCTGATACGTCCCCTATCTGGGGACCATATATTAAATGGATTTTTAGAACAGGGAGATGGAAATAGAGCTTGCTCTGTCCACTCCACGCATTGACCTGGTATTGCAGTATTTCCAGGACCGGTGCACCCTTTCCTTATGTGTTGACTAAAATCAGATTCCAAAAGTGTTTTTTGTGTTTGCCATTGTTTCTGTCTTTCTGAAGGGATCTCCCCTTTTAATCCCATTATTTCAACACCTGTTGGACAATGCATGAGTGATAATGAGCTAATTGATTAAATGCAATTAATGAATACATTGCCACCTCTTGTTTTGTGTCGTCTGTGTGTCTGTGTTTCCGGCATTTCACATTGGAACAGCTCATTCACCTTCCTTGTCTTCTCCCCGCCCTCCCTTTTAGGTAAGTTAAAGAGCTGCACCTGAGCCAGCCACTGATTGATGCAGCACCACAGTCAAATAGTGGAGTGGAGTAGGGGAACAGCAAACAGCCATTAAAGCCGCCCGCCCGCCACAATGGACCTACCTGTGTACACTAGATGGATGTGATGGAATGTACTGTCGTCCCTACATTTCAAGAAGGAGTAAGAATTGCATTTGCAACAAAGCCTTGCTTGCCTACAAAGAGAGCAGCAATTTGGATTTGTTACTATGTTACCTAGAAGAATAACAAACTGTGCAAGGATGGAGGTTGTAGGAGCAAGGAGAAGTTGTCTGTAAAGTTGGTGGATGCTTATTTTCCATTTTGCAGTCCCTTGTCTCCCTCTTGTGGCCTCCTGGAGGCAACTAGCTGTGCAAAAAGAGACAACCTGGCGGCCGGCTGTTGCAGTGTTGCCCTCTCAGGCAACACTGAGTGACTGACTGAGCCGCACCGTCTTATATAAAGTTCAGACGGAACTTTGCACGTGTCATAGTGGAGCCCTGAGGAGCCAGAGCCAGCTTTCTGACATCATAATGGGGCCTCAGAGATAAAAGCCTGGGCCCAGGCAGTGTTGGTCAGTGCTGCTCAGCAGGCAGCACTGGACTGGACTGAATTACAGCTGATACAAGGTGTGAAGGAACAAGGGGTGGCTGTGGGCATGCACTTGCTGCCGCTGCCAGTGTTTATCTGCATGGCAGCAAGGCATTTGGGCGTTGCCAGGAAGGCGTTTTTATGTAGATTCCTCCTCTTTCAGCACTGCATTGTGGTGCAAGCAAAAGAAGCAAATCCTGTCTTGCTTCCTCTCCGGCCTTTATTCACCTCCCGTGTAGCTGTGAGTGTGTGAGCCTGCAGGGCCCCATGGAATTGCCTAGAAGTAGGCTGAATCGCTGCAAGGGCTGAACAGCAGTATCGGGCAGGCTCGGGCAACGCGCGGCCCGTTCGGGTTATCGCTTCTCGGCCTTTTGGCTAAGCTCAAGTGGCTAACCAGAGGCGTCCAGTGCTGAACTCTCGGCCCTGCAGCATCGCCCTTTGGGGCTTAAGCTGCTTGTTGCTATAGGGAGACAGCCAGTGGCAGGAAGGCGATCGACAATGGGCGTAATTGTGCGCCATGCTATGGCCGGGGAAACCCGGGTCAAATATGGAGTTCGTATTGAAGTGGATGCTGGATTGGAGAAAACCCTGGATATGCGATATTTGGTACGCAATGTCATTTTCGGAATTTTGAAGGTGGAACGGACGAAGATTCTCTGTCTGCAGGAGCACAAGGTTGGTCATTATACTTTGATCTTGACGGATTTACCTGCTTGCCATAATCTGCATTTCAACTTGATGGAAAATGTTAATAACCCTGAGCTTGCTGGACTCTCTTTTGTTTTACTCTATGATGAAGGAGAAGTCTTCTTGGTGGTTTTTTTGTATAATGCACATGTACCACTGCAGGATATTGTGGCCTTTTTGTCCAGGCATTGTGCATATGTCAAGTATGAAAACAAAATCTTGAATTCTGAACTGCTATGGACCGGGAAATACAAATTTCGTGTCCGTTTTCGCCAAAGCATTGAGGAACCAGGAGGTTTTCATTTCCCTCCTTCAAATTTCTCCATTGGAAGAGATAGGGGATATTTGTTCTTTCCCAGGTGTCCACCATTTTGTAGAAACTGCAAGGTTTTTGGCCATACAAAAGAAGGGTGTCAGAAAACGGGCAGGTGCTCCAAGTGCAATCAGGAGGGGCATGCAGCAAAGGAATGTGTTAATCGCATTGTCTGTAACCTGTGTGAGGTGAAAGGTCACGCCTTCAAAGACTGCCCTCTGCGAAAAAAATCATATGCAGATGCAGCCAGAATCAGAGTGCCTGGGATGGCGGGGCTGATGGGATATGCAAATGAGGCAACTATTGTCCATCATGCCTCTGGAGTTGCAACTTTAGCAGAAGTACAAGTGGAGGAAGGGGCAGGTATGGAGGCAGCCCCTGTCGAGGAAGATCTCCCTCACCCAACTGATGTCCAGACTGGGCTGCAGGGTGAGGGTGAGGGTGAAATTGATGATGATGTGCCTGTGAATCCCGATGTCTCTTGGTGTCTGGATGAGGTGTTCCCAGAGGAATTTGGAGAGCAAGGGGACTTCACTACAGTTACCAGACCTGCTGATGAGATTCTGGACATGGGAGCCAAGAGGGCCAGGTTGACTGCGTCACCTCCGGTTACCCCTGGAAGAGATGCTGAATATCCTTCATCCATGATATCTTTGGATCAGCCTTTTCTGGAAGAAGGTCAAGGGACTCATCTCTTCATCTTAAATTGCCCGCCTCCAGAAGGCAAAGGCTGAGAAATAAATGGACAGTTTGTGGATATTTGGTTGCTAAAATCAAAGTATGGCCACCAAAACTCTATGTAATGTCGTATCCTTAAATGTGCGACAAATTAAATCTAAGCCCAGGAGGGCTGCAGTCCTTGATTTTTTTTAAAATATAGGAGCTGATATTTATGCTTTGCAGGAATGTGGAATAGCAGAACCTGTGCCTGAGCAGGAGTGGCCACATGGCCAATGTATATGGTCTGGTTCCTCTATGAATAAAAATGATGGTGTAGGAATTTTGCTAGGGAATAGGAATTTAAAGTTAGAGAGCTATACTGTGGTGGAGGTGGGGAGGTGTATTTTGGCAGAGATTAATGTCAGAGGATGGAGGGTAAGGGTAATTAATATATATGGAGCAACAAAAAAAGAAGAAAGGTTAGAGCTCCTAGAGAAATTGTCTTTTTTTTTGCCAGGGAGAATTCCCACGATTTGGGTTGGGGACTTTAACTGTGTGACGGAGGGGGAAAAAATGGATGTATCTGGTAAAAAGTTGTACCAAATAATCAAAGATTTTTCTTTTATAGATGCTGCTGAGGTTCATTTGGGAAAGCCACCACCCGACACTTATAGATCTGATAGAGGAGGGGTAACATCAAGGATAGATCGGGTGCTCTTCTCAAAAAATGTGGGGTGTATAAGTTTGCAGCAGCGTGATGTGACCTTTTCTGACCATGTGTGTATGTGTGCAACCTTTGAAGGGGATGCTCGTTTAGTGCGTGGTGCAGGCGTATGGAAGCTAAATGTAAGTTTGTTAGAGGATGAAAGAATTGTGAAGGCTTTTATATATGCTTATAAAGGATGGAAATTGCGGCAGGAATTTTTTGGGAATGTGTTGGAGTGGTGGGACTGGATGAAGAATGAATGTAAAAAATTTTTTAAAAAATGGGGCCATAAAAAAGCAGCTATGCTAAGAAACCAATATAATGAGTTGAATGTTAGAATAGAATGGTTAAGAAATCTTAGCGAGCTAGGGGTGGATGTGAGTGATTTGATGAGGGACGCAAGGAGTGAAAGTAGACGTTTACTAGAGGAAAAAGGGAAAAAAATTATATATACATCAAAAGTGGAAAACTTAGACAAAGACGAAAAATACACACGATTCTTTTTCAAAAAAATATGTGGTAAAAAGGATGATATGGATGAATTATTGAATGATAGGGGTGAGTGTGTTTCTGGAAAGGATGTGATGAGTGAAGTTGAAGGTTTTTATACCCAGTTGTATGGAGAGAAGTGGTATGATAAGGATTTGATGAATGAGGTTTTGAATGGGTTGGAAAATAAACTTGGAGAGGAAGATCGTGAGTCTCTGTGTGGTGATATTACCATGGATGAAGTGAGAAATGTGGTGATGAGTGCAAATAAAAATAAAACACCTGGGAAGGATGGGATCCCAATTGAATTATATGTGAGGATGTGGGATATAATGGGTGGGGATTTGCTTGAGGTATGTCAGTATATGTGGAAGCATGGTGTGCTGAGCGAATCTATGAAAGAAGGTGTGGTTGTGCTGATATATAAAAAAGGTGAGAAGAAAAACTTGGCAAACTGGAGGCCAATTACTTTGTTGGCTTCTGATTATAAGTGTTTTAGTAAAGTATTGGCCAATAGGATGCGTGAGGTTGTTGGTGAAGTGGTGAATGAAGATCAAGTGTGTGCAGTGCCTGGTAGAAGTATGACTGATAATTTGTTGTTACTAAGGGATATGATTGGGGACTGTATGGATAGAAAGCAGAAATGTATGGTCCTATCTGTGGATTTTGAAAAGGCATTTGATAGGGTGTCGCATGAGTTTATGTTTAGTGTGCTGTGTAAAATGGGTTTTCCAAGAAAGTTTGTGTATGCAGTGTAAGGTTTGTATAGGAACGTAACAAGTGAGTTTCTCGTAAATGGGTTTCTGAGTGGAAAAGTGGGGATAAGGTCAGGTGTCAGGCAGGGTTGCCCTATGTCCCCTGTCCTGTTCATTAGTGCGATTGAAGTATTGTTGTGTATGGTTAGAAGGGAAAAATTTATGAGGGGGTTATTAATCCCTGGGAGTAATGGGAAATTTGTGAAAGTGTTGGGTTATATGGATGATGTGGTGATTGTTAGTGAAAGAGAGGCGGAGATAAATAGAGCGAGATTGTTGTTGAGTTTGTTTTGTAGTGCGTCTGCGTTTAAAGTGAATTGGGGTAAATGTAGCTTTAAGTGTTTTGGTGACAGGTGTGTGAGAATGGATGGGGTTAATTGTGAGATGGGTGCTATTAAAATATTGGATGTGCAATTTAATGAGGATCTGAGAGGGACTGAAAGTTGGGATGAATGTGGTATGAGAATAGAACGAAAGCTGAACTTTTGGAGCCTGAGAAGTTTGACACTGACGGGAAAAATTCTGATAGTTAAAGCTGTTATATTACCAATTTTACTTTTTTGTGCAGTTGTTTTCCCTTTTGCTACCCATAAAATTAAGAAGACGGAAAAGATGATTTTTACCTTTTTTTGGGGGAGTAGAATGGAAAAATTGAAGAGAGAGTATGTGTATAAGATGTGTGTGAATGGTGGTTTAGATTTCCCAAATGTTGAGCTATTTTTCGGTTTGAATTATATCAAAGTGGTGTCTGTGTTAGTGCAGAGGAATAACAAGACTGGTTTCATGATTAGATACTTGGCTGGTTGGATGTTGTATGGTCTGAATTGGGTACAGAGAGATGCAAGTGTGCCTGTGGCTTTCAAGTGTCCAGTGTGGTATATGAGGATTGAGGTTTTTGTGAGGAAAAATGACTTGCTTGCTGTGCCAATGAGTGAGTTTAAAAATAAGAATGCGGTGATGAAGAGAATACGTGCGAAGGAAATCCCATGTGAAATTGTAGGCTTGAGGTCTAATGAAGTGCAGAGTGTATGGAGTAAATTGAAGGTGAGTGGTATGTCAAACAGACAGCGTGATATTGTATGGATGTCGCTGCATAATATCCTACCTGTTAGGCAAGTGCAGAAAAGAAGGGATCTTATTAGGTCTGAGGTTTGCCCGAGGGATGGATGTGGTGCAAGTGAGAGTGTGAGACATATGTTGTGGGATTGTGACTATTCGTATGAAGTATGGAAAGGGGTGGGTGGTTTGTGTAAAGAACTGGCGGGGGTAAAATTAGTTAATTGGAAAGTAGCGATGTTTGGAATGGGTGCAAGTAGTCGTATGAAAGATAGAATTATGTGGTTAATTATGGCATGTGTGATGGAAAGTTTGTGGGATGTGAGAAACTTGTTAGTGTTTAAAAGGAAATTAGTGCCTGAAAATGAGTGTATTAGGATGATTTTGTCTAGACTTTACGTCATGTAGTTGTGGGATAGACAGCATGGTGGTGGCTTAGATTCAGAGGGGATATGGAAGTTCAAAAAATGGAAATTCCTGATACGACGTAGGTAATATTGTTCTGTTTTTTTGTGTGATTGTTTATGTGAATTGATTATGAATAAAGAACAAACCAGAATGATGCTAAGTTTGAAGCAACGTGGTTTTGATTTTCAAGTTTTGAGAAACATTATAAGTTGCTTATAACTAACTGAAATGGTTTTAAAAAAAAAAAAAAAAAAAAAAAAATCTGTTCTTATCAGTTTAATATCTGATACGTCCCCTATCTGGGGACCATATATTAAATGGATTTTTAGAACAGGGAGATGGAAATAGAGCTTGCTCTGTCCACTCCACGCATTGACCTGGTATTGCAGTATTTCCAGGACCGGTGCACCCTTTCCTTATGTGTTGACTAAAATCAGATTCCAAAAGTGTTTTTTGTGTTTGCCATGGTTTCTGTCTTTCTGAAGGGATCTCCCCTTTTAATCCCATTATTTCAACACCTGTTGGACAATGCATGAGTGATAATGAGCTAATTGATTAAATGCAATTAATGAATACATTGCCACCTCTTGTTTTGTGTCGTCTGTGTGTCTGTGTTTCCGGCATTTCACATTGGATCAGCTCATTCACCTTCCTTGTCTTCTCTCCGCCCTCCCTTTTAGGTAAGTTAAAGAGCTGCACCTGAGCCAGCCACTGATTGATGCAGCACCACAGTCAAATAGTGGAGTGGAGTAGGGGAACAGCAAACAGCCATTAAAGCCGCCCGCCCGCCACAATGGACCTACCTGTGTACACTAGATGGATGTGATGGAATGTACTGTCGTCCCTACATTTCAAGAAGGAGTAAGAATTGCAGTTGCAACAAAGCCTTGCTTGCCTACAAAGAGAGCAGCAATTTGGATTTGTTACTATGTTACCTAGAAGAATAACAAACTGTGCAAGGATGGAGGTTGTAGGAGCAAGGAGAAGTTGTCTGTAAAGTTGGTGGATGCTTATTTTCCATTTTGCAGTCCCTTGTCTCCCTCTTGTGGCCTCCTGGAGGCAACTAGCTGTGCAAAAAAAGACAGCCTGGCGGCCGGCTGTTGCAGTGTTGCCCTCTCAGGCAACACTGAGTGACTGACTGAGCCGCACCGTCTTATATAAAGTTCAGACGGAACTTTGCACGTGTCATAGTGGAGCCCTGAGGAGCCAGAGCCAGCTTTCTGACATCATAATGGGGCCTCAGAGATAAAAGCCTGGGCCCAGGCAGTGTTGGTCAGTGCTGCTCAGCAGGCAGCACTGGACTGGACTGGATTACAGCTGATACAAGGTGTGAAGGAACAAGGGGTGGCTGTGGGCATGCACTTGCTGCCGCTGCCAGTGTTTATCTGCATGGCAGCAGGGCATTTGGGCGTTGCCAGGAAGGCATTTTTATGTAGATTCCTCCTCTTTCAGCACTGCATTGTGGTGCAAGCAAAAGAAGCAAATCCTGTCTGGCTTCCTCTCCGGCCTTTATTCACCTCCCGTGTAGCTGTGAGTGTGTGAGCCTGCAGGGCCCCATGGAATTGCCTAGAAGTAGGCTGAATCGCTGCAAGGGCTGAACAGCAGTATCGGGCAGGCTCGGGCAACGCGCGGCCCGTTCGGGTTATCGCTTCTCGGCCTTCTGGCTGAGATCAAGTGTAGTTCTGATTACTTGTAGTCAGTGCTGCCTGGTCTTGGTTAGGAGGTGCTCAGGTACCCTCTCTCTCGGCCTCGGGGGATCGTCCAGGTTCGCCTGGACTTCACCCCCGTGCTGCTATTTGGGAGAGAGGCTTAGTCCTGAGCAACGAGTTGCGATCCACATATCCCCCGTGTAGGCTTCGGCCGAAAAGGGGAAGCTGCGTAGACGTTGCGTCACCAACGGGTGGCGTAACTTTCCTTGAAATCCCCTCACCATGGACGAAAGTCCTGGTGAGATACCGGCGTATGCCCGGATAAAGAATACAATCCGTGTTATTGTATCAGAAGAGAAGGCGACGACCTGCGGCCTGAAGTTCTTGGTGGAGACCGTGCTTGTTGGCATTTTCAACATTCAGAAGCGGGAGATATTGGCGGTACAAGACTATCCTAGGAGAAGAACATACGACATAACTTTTGTACAGAATGGAGTGTTCCAAGATCTGCTGGCGGCATACATGGTAAAAAACGATCCGAGACTGGACGGTATTGAATTTTACGAACATGTGTTGGACATTACTAAGATGATTGTGATAAAAATGTACTGTCCGTTTGCTGATTTAAAAGATGTGATGTCCTTTTTATCCCCCTATTTCAAAAGTGTTAAATGTATTGGCAAAATAATGAACGAAGTTGGAGTTTGGACGTCAAAGTGGAGATTTTTAGTAACTTGTTATAGAGATGCCAATACAGCAGGGGGGATAATGTTGCCGCCAGCACGCTTTAAATTAGGTGATATGGCAGGAGATCTTTTTTATACAGGAATGCCTCCATTCTGTAGAAAATGTCAAAAGTACGGTCACACCAAAGAGTTCTGCGAAAGCACCTGTAGGAACTGTGGCAGCTCTGAGCACGAGGCCAAAACTTGCCCTCTGGGGAAAAGGTGTCGTTTTTGCAGCCGAGTTGGTCATCTATATGCTACTTGTCCCCACAGATCGGAACAACCCGAGGTCCGGCCGAGGCGTCCAGAGCAGCCAGCAGGCCAGATCGCCCCCGCACAAGGAGAGGAACCAAGAGGTGAAGAGGCAGATGACATGGACACCTCCAGCAGACCCCCCCAAACAGGTGACCCAAAGGAGCAAAGGCGGTTTAAGAGAAGAGCCAGTGATCAGCGGACGAAAAAGCCCCCTCAGGTAACGGAGGAGATGGGTAGTTCGGATGAAGCTGATCCGCCTGGGCCGCAGGAGATGCTGGGTCAGCCTGTACCTGAGGCAGAGGACCCGGGCGGAGCGGCAGCTAGGTCTAAGAGGCGTAGGGCGTACTCAGAGGTGGCAGCGGGGGTGCCGATGGGAGTACCTGCTAGAGCGAAAGCAGGGAAACCAGTTGACGCGCCCCCGGAAGCACCAGCTGAAGGTCTCCCCCCTTCTCGCCAGTTGGGGGAGACAAGCATAGCTGCCTCTGAGGTGACAGAAGTCCCTGAAACGGCCGCGAGTGCGTTTCCTGCCCCTATCGTAGGGGACGAGGCTGCCATACAAAATGCTCCAGAAACCTTGCCCGTGGAGTCCATCTGGGACCCATTTGCGATAAGTGCCTCAGGTATGGCGGGGGGTCAGCTGTCTGACATGAGTTCCTCTCCAATCTCCTCAACGTATACAGTCGGTTTAAAGTCGGAGGGCGATGAGAGTTCGAGTGAGGTCTCTGGTAACGCCGAGGACTGCTGAGGCCACCTCGGGTAAGATTACATAAGACTGTCTCTTTTCCCTTTTCCTCATGGCAGAGTTAGGTGGCATTTCCTTAAATGTTAGGAGCGTGCATTCCAAGACGAGAAGAGCTGCCCTGTTTGACTATCTTTCTATTTTTTCCGCCACCGTTTTTTTCCTACAGGAATGCTGTATCCCACATCGCACGAACTACAACAAATATAAGGAAGACTGGAGACTCGGACCTTCAGTGTGGTCCGGGTCTAACGATTCCAGAGCCGCAGGTGTCGCCATTTTATTTAAAGGGAACGTTTTAATTGACAGTTTTAATGAAATTTTACCAGGTAGAATTTTATTGGTCAAAGCTTTTATAGACGGTATTAGATGGCAGTTTTTAAATTTTTATGGGTCCTCGGACAAGAATGAAAGAGCTAGAATGCTAAAGATTTTACCCCTTTTTTTAAACGATTCAGAGCCACTTGTTTTAGCGGGTGATTTTAATTGTATTTTAAAGGGGGAACGCCGGTTCTCTAACTCAGTAAGCAGGAATTATGACAAAACCTCCTCATTATTAAAAGATATAGTTACTGATTTTAAACTTACTGATGTTTTTAAGAAATGTAACAGCAATTTATCTGCAGAGGCCGGCGTCACCTGGAGCAATGTGAACTGTAGCTCCAGGATCGATTTTATATTCTGCTCTTATCAAGTACTGCCTTTTAAATGTGATCTTAATCCCAATGTTTTATCTGATCATAAATTATTGTATTTTAAAGTTAAAAATGATATTGGGAAAAATACTGTCAAAAAAGCCTGGAAAATGAACGTTTCCCTTTTAGATGATCCGCAAATTTTATCTGATTTTATTACCTTTTATAAGGGCTGCAGACGGGTAAGACATCCAAATATGTCCATAGTCTCATGGTGGGAGAAAATAAAAATAAGAGACTTTTTCATAAAAATCGGAAGGAGAAAAGCAAAAGAAAAACAGGATTTTTTTGCTAATTTGAATACCCGTCTGCAGACCCAATACAAGTTCAGAGAACAGGGTATGCAGGTGGAGGAGGAGATTATGGAGATTAGGAAGGAGATCTCCCAGTGCCTGGAGCAGAGAGGTAAGGAAATTGTCTTTCGTTCAAAAATGAAACACCTCGAGGAAAATGAGACCTGCTCCAGGTACTTTTTTAAGAAAATTAACGATAAGCATACCCTGTTAGACAATGTTGATGGAGATACAAACACTGACAATATTTTAAAAAAGGTACACAGATTTTATGCGGATCTTTTTAATATAAAGCTTGTTAATGTTGATTTGATGAACGACTCATTGAAGGAGGTTGACGCTGTTTTAAATCCTGTCTCCAAAGATTTTTTATTACAGGATATTACGGAACAGGAGATTTTAGATACCATCAAGAGTTTTAAAACAGGTAAAGTCCCTGGCCCTGATGGTATACCCATAGAGTTTTATGTCACTTTTTATGGAGTTTTAAAAGAGGATCTCTATTCCCTTTTTACTCAAGTTTTTAGAACAAAAGCCCTCCCGGGGTCCTGGAAGAAAGGTGAGGTGTCCCTGCTTTATAAAAAGGGGGACAAAACAGATATTAAAAACTGGAGGCCTATCACCTTACTAAACGCAGACTATAAAATAATGGCCAAGATTTGCGCGAATAGGCTAAAGGCTGTTATAGAAAAAATCGTCCACTCCAACCAAGTCTGTGGGATACCTGGGAGGAGCATATGGGACAATTTAAACCTTTTAAAAGATGTTATTAGTGATACGAAGGAGAGAAAAGGCAGATTGGCGGTTTTATCTATAGATTTCGAGAAAGCCTTTGATAGAGTATCACATTTTTATCTTTTTAAGGTTTTAGAAAAGATGGGTATACCAGAAGGTTTTTTACAGTCTCTGAAGGCCTTTTATGAAAATTGCACGAGCAAGATTTTAGTAAAGGGTTTTAAGACACAGAATGTCCTTTTAAACTCCGGAGTGAAGCAGGGGTGTCCCTTGTCCCCACTACTTTTTATATGTGCGATCGAGCCTCTACTCTGCAGATTGAGGAATGACAGGCAGATATGTGGAGTCCCCCTGCCGGGCGGGGGGGGACTAGAGGCAAAAGTAGTGGGGTACATGGATGATGTCGCGGTCCTTTGCAGGGACGCCCCGTCACTGCAAAAAGCATTACAACAGATATACCAATTTTGCTGCTCCTCCGGTTTTAAAGTCAATTTTAATAAAAGTAATATTTTAAATATTGGCAATATGATTTTACAGGACATTCCAGTCCCTGTGTCGGAGTCTGTACAGATTTTAGGGGTCTCCTTCAATGAGTCAAACAATGGTTTTATCAGTTGGGACTTGGTGGCACAAAAAGTTAATAAGAAAATTTGTTTATGGAATCTTAGAAAACTGACAATGGAGGGAAAAATTTTAATCACAAAAATGGTGATTTTACCAATTTTATTGTATCTAAGTATGGTTTTCCCTCCCCCTGATATTTTATTAAAAAAGATTACCAAGGCATGTTTTACATTTTTATGGAATTCTAGGATGGAGAAGCTCAGGAGAGAAAAAGTGATGTTGCCAAAGCTAATGGGTGGTAAAGATTTTCCAAATATAAAAGCATTTCTTTTAATCCATTTTTTTACACTGTGTCTTAATACTGTTTTTAAGGAACACTACTGGTCTTATTTTATCCGTTATAACACTGGCTATTTTATGAGGAGGTACGGATGGTTCTCTACGGTTTTAAGCTCGCCATATGCTTTTAACCTGCCAGACCAGTATAAGATTTTAGAAAAAATAGTGAACCTTTTTAACCTAAAAGACAAAAGAATAGAAGATGTAAAAAATAGTAAATATGTTTTAAAGGAAATAAAAGAAAATGTTTTAATAGCCCCCATTAGCAATTTTAATGAAAACAAGTTCAAATTCATCTGGAGCATGGTTAATGCTAAATTCATTTTTAATTCACAGAAGGATCTGGCCTGGAGCTGCGCCCACGAGTGTCTTCCATGCCGGGCATTCCAGCATCGAAGGGGACTGACCAACTCGGCTGCGTGTTCAAGGGGAGGATGCCGCGATGACGAGACAGTCTTACATCTTTTTTGGCAATGTTATTTTTCTCAATTAATATGGACAAAAATCCTCCCCTTGATGAAGAAGATAACCGGAATAAAGAAAATTACAAGCGAAGGCGTATTTTACGGATGTCTGGAGTGCCCAACAAGGACTCAGAGAATTATGGCATGGAAGATTACTAACTGCGTTAAAGCAGCTTTGTGGGCGGCCAGGAATATTCTTTTATTCAAACATGAAATTTTATCTGTGAATGATGTTTTAGGAATTTGTTTTTATGAAATGCACAAATATTATCTTTTAGACAAAAAATTCTCTCCTGTTTTAAGTAGAAAATGTTTTTTTAGTGAATGGAATTCTATAATATGATGCCACCAAGTGCCCTTTTATAAATTGTATGATTTTAATCTGACAATTTGTATTTATTTTTTAACCATTGTTGTAAAATTTGAATCTCTGTAAAAATGTTGAAAAATGTTGATTTATTGTAAAACCTGAAAAATTTTAAATAAACGGTTACCCCCAAAGTTGGGGTAGTCAACTTAAAAAAAAAATCTGTTCTTATCAGTTTAATATCTGATACGTCCCCTATCTGGGGACCATATACTAAATGGATTTTTAGAACAGGGAGATGGAAATAGAGCTTGCTCTGTCCACTCCACGCATTGACCTGGTATTGCAGTATTTCCAGGACCGGTGCACCCTTTCCTTATGTGTTGACTAAAATCAGATTCCAAAAGTGTTTTTTGTGTTTGCCATTGTTTCTGTCTTTCTGAAGGGATCTCCCCTTTTAATCCCATTATTTCAACACCTGTTGGACAATGCATGAGTGATAATGAGCTAATTGATTAAATGCAATTAATGAATACATTGCCACCTCTTGTTTTGTGTCGTCTGTGTGTCTGTGTTTCCGGCATTTCACATTGGAACAGCTCATTCACCTTCCTTGTCTTCTCTCCGCCCTCCCTTTTAGGTAAGTTAAAGAGCTGCACCTGAGCCAGCCACTGATTGATGCAGCACCACAGTCAAATAGTGGAGTGCAGTAGGGGAACAGCAAACAGCCATTAAAGCCGCCCGCCCGCCAGCCCGCCCGCCACAATGGACCTACCTGTGTACACTAGATGGATGTGATGGAATGTACTGTCGTCCCTACATTTCAAGAAGTAGTAAGAATTGCAGTTGCAACAAAGCCTTGCTTGCCTACAAAGAGAGCAGCAATTTGGATTTGTTACTATGTTACCTAGAAGAATAACAAACTGTGCAAGGATGGAGGTTGTAGGAGCAAGGAGAAGTTGTCTGTAAAGTTGGTGGATGCTTATTTTCCATTTTGCAGTCCCTTGTCTCCCTCTTGTGGCCTCCTGGAGGCAACTAGCTGTGCAAAAAAAGACAGCCTGGCGGCCGGCTGTTGCAGTGTTGCCCTCTCAGGCAACACTGAGTGACTGACTGAGCCGCACCGTCTTATATAAAGTTCAGACGGAACTTTGCACGTGTCATAGTGGAGCCCTGAGGAGCCAGAGCCAGCTTTCTGACATCATAATGGGGCCTCAGAGATAAAAGCCTGGGCCCAGGCAGTGTTGGTCAGTGCTGCTCAGCAGGCAGCACTGGACTGGACTGGATTACAGCTGATACAAGGTGTGAAGGAACAAGGGGTGGCTGTGGGCATGCACTTGCTGCCGCTGCCAGTGTTTATCTGCATGGCAGCAGGGCATTTGGGCGTTGCCAGGAAGGCGTTTTTATGTAGATTCCTCCTCTTTCAGCACTGCATTGTGGTGCAAGCAAAAGAAGCAAATCCTGTCTGGCTTCCTCTCCGGCCTTTATTCACCTCCCGTGTAGCTGTGAGTGTGTGAGCCTGCAGGGCCCCATGGAATTGCCTAGAAGTAGGCTGAATCGCTGCAAGGGCTGAACAGCAGTATCGAGCAGGCTCGGGCAACGCGCGGCCCGTTCGGGTTATCGCTTCTCGGCCTTTTGGCTAAGACCAAGTGTACTTGTACAGGAGGTTTTTAGTCAGAAGGTGCTCAGGTACCCTCTCTCTCGGCCTCGGGGGATCGTCCAGGTTCGCCTGGACTTCACCCCCGTGCTGCTATTTGGGAGAGAGGCTTAGTCCTGAGCAACGAGTTGCGATCCCCCCCCAGCCCTTTGGTAAGTCTCAGGACCCCATAGGGCGCAGCAATTGCTGTGCGGTTCGGCCTGGCCACGGAAATGGCAGGCGAGCCTGATGCGGTGCCGGTGTATGCCCGGCTAAGGAACTCTGCCCGATTTATCGTGGCAGAGGGTGGAGGCGGTCCACGTGGCGTAAAGTTCTTGGTCCACAAGATCTTGGAAGAACTACTGGCGGTCCACAAGAATGAGATTCTGGCTATCCAGGACTACCCGAAACGAGGAATTTTCGACGTCACCTTTATGGGAGAAGGAATCCTCCATGATGCCATGGACCGAGCTGAGAGGAGAAAAGGTGAACTCGTGGTAGCGGGAGTCCAGGTAGTAGAACATGCCTTCGAAATTACCAAACTCGTTGTGATTAAAATGTACTCCCCATATGTGAAGGATATGGAAGTGGCAGCATTCTTAGCTGCCTACTTCAAGAATGTCAAACTGTTGGGGAGAGTTATGAACGAGTGTGGAGTGTGGACCGTCAAGTGGAAGTTTTTAGTAACATTGATAAAGGACCCCTCCACCCAAGAAACGAGATTACCACCGGCTCGTTTTAAAATTGGAAATGTGAATGGCGACCTCTATTTTTCAGGGATGCCAAACTTCTGCAGGGCCTGCGGTACCTATGGACATACCAGTTTTAACTGCGATGTCACCTGTAGAAACTGTGGAAGCAAAGAGCACAATATGAGAGAATGCTCACAAGAGAAAAAATGTAATTTTTGCCAAAAAACTGGTCATCTGTACTATTCTTGTCCCCATAGGTACCGAGGCGAAGAAAATGAGCAACCCGAGGCGCCCCCACGTGCTCCACCAGCGGACCAGTCCCACCCCCGGGGAGAGGAGCATGCCGGGGCCGCGAAGGAGCAGCCAGCAACCGCTGAGGAAAGGATGGAGTCCAGCGCCAAAGATAAAAGGCAAGCTAAGAGGAAGGCGGAAAAGGAGCAGGCCACCAATGATACTGTGGCATCCCAGAGGGCTGGTTGTCCAGTGGGTGCCGGGCCTGCTCCTGCACCTGGGTCTCAGGAGTCTGACTCCGAGCAGGAGAACTGGGTAGCGGTGGGTCCCCGAAAAAAGGGAAAACAGGAGCGTGCTGGTAGGAGGGAATCAGGGGAGGAGCAGATGGACACGTCCGTGAAGAAAAGTGAGGCTCCTCCTAGGACCACCTCCTCGCCTGACCTGGTGAGGAGGGTGGGCACTGTTCCCTCCCAGATACCGGACACCCCGCCGTGTGCGCAACCTCCCCCTCTAAGATGGCGTCAACAGAGCCTGGGGGGAGAGGCGGGGCCCTTGGGGGACCCACCCGAAATGGACCTACGTGGTCACCCAGTTGAGACCCAGGTGACGCTAAGCGAGAGTGGGCTCCCCTTGTACGAGATAAGAGTTGCTGGCACGGCTCTCAGTGAAGGTAGTTCCTCTCCCTTTTCGTCCCTCTTTGCAGGCGATTCGGACGAGGGTGAGGATATGAGCGCAAACGAGAATTCTGGTAATGCTGGTGGAGGAAATGTCTGATTTTAAGTTCCACGAATATTTATTATTTTAAAATCAAGACGTTATTTTAATCTCCACAATGTCTGAAGTAAAGGGAATCTCCCTCAACGTGAGGGGCGCCAAGTCCAAAGTTAGAAGGGTTGCTCTCTTCAGCTTTTTAGCTGGCCTGGCAGCCTCTGTTTTTTTCCTGCAGGAGTGCGGCATTCCCCATACGATGAAGTACCATAAATACCAAGAGGATTGGAAGTATGGTCCATCAGTCTGGTCTGGATCTAACGAGTCCAGATCAGCAGGGGTCGCCATTCTTTTTAAGGGAAACGTTTTAATCGATTTTATCCAAGAGATTCTTCCAGGACGTATTTTATTGGTTAAGGCTTTTATTGACAGTGTGAAATGGCAGTTTTTAAATTTTTACGGCTCACCAGACAAAAATGAAAGAGCAGAAATGTTAGCGATTTTACCTCTTTTTATTAACACGACTGAGCCTTTTATCCTCGCAGGTGATTTTAATTGTATCCTGAGAGGGGAACGCCGGCTTACCAGCGCTACAAGCAGAAACTATGACAAGACCTCTGGACTGCTCAAAGATATGGTGGGTGATTTTAAATTAAAAGACGTTTATAAAGAATGTAACAGGAGCAGTCCAGAGGAAGCCGGCGTTACCTGGAGCAACGCCACCTGTAGCTCCAGGATAGATTTAATATTTTGTAACGAGAATCTACTGCCTTTTAAATGTGAAGTTTTAACCAATGTTTTTTCCGATCACAAGCTTTTATCATTTTATGTAAAGCGTGATTTTAATAACATTATTAGTAAAAAGTCCTGGAAGTTAAATGTTTCCCTTTTAGATGATCCACAGGTTTTTACAGATTTTATTGAATTTTACAAAGAGAGTAGGCGGGTGAGAGACACACGGGCTCCCATCACTGAATGGTGGGAGAAAATGAAAAGAAAAATAAAAGAATTTTTATTAAAAAAAGTGTGGCAAAAGCCAGAGAGAAGAAAGCTTTTTTTAAAATCCTCAACACCCGCCTACAGACCCTGTACAAGATGAGAGAGCATGAGATAGATGTAAAAGACGACATCACCAACTTAAAAAAAGAGATAGCTCAGTGCCTGGAGCAGAAAGGCAAAGAAATTATTTTTCGTTCCAGGATACAACACGTGGAAGAGAACGAGACCTGCTCCAGGTACTTTTTTAAGAAGATGAACAATAAAAAAGCTATTCTTAAAAACATTGATGGGGTGTCGGATGTACAGGGTCTTTTAAGTAAAGTTCATGAGTTTTATACTGACCTTTTTAATGTGAAAACTGTGGATCGTGATTTTATGCGTGACTCGCTGAAGGAGATTACCACTGTTTTAGACCCTGTCTCCCAGAATTTTTTATTGCAGGAACTGTCGGAGCAGGAGATTTTAGAAACAGTGAAGAGTTTTAAAGCAGGTAAAGTTCCTGGCCCGGACGGTATACCCAGCGAGTTTTATGTCAAATTTTATGACATTTTAAAAGATGATCTCTTAAACCTTTTTACCGAAGTCTTTCATTCCAAGATGCTGCCTAAGTCCTGGCGGAAGGGTGAGGTCTCCTTGCTATACAAGAAAGGTGACATCGCAGTTTTAGAGAATTGGAGACCAATAACCCTTCTGAATAGTGACTACAAAATAATGGCAAAACTATGCGCAAACCGTTTAAAAGCCATAGTACCCCACATCATACACTCTAACCAGGTGTGTGGGGTGCCAGGCCGCAGCATCTGGGATAATATTAATTTAATAAAAGATGCGATTGAAGACACAAAATCTAGAAACGGAAAATTAGCAATTTTATCCATAGATTTTCAAAAAGCTTTCGACCGAGTATCGCACTTTTATCTTTTTAAGGTTTTAGAGCGGATGGGTATACCAGAAGGTTTTTTATTATCTATTAAAGCCTTTTATAAAGATTGCACAAGCAAAATTTTAGTAAATGGTTTTAAGACACAGGACGTTCTTTTAAACTCTGGGGTGAAGCAGGGGTGTCCCTTGTCCCCACTGCTTTTCATATGTGCACTAGAGCCTCTGCTATGCGCAATACGCCGTGATAAACAAATACGTGGAGTCCCCCTGCCAGGGGGAGGCGGCATAGAGGCTAAAGCAGTGGGGTACATGGATGATGTGGCGATACTTTGTAGGGACACCCTGTCGCTTCAGAAAGCCCTAAAACAAATTGAGTTTTATTGCTGTGCTTCCGGTTTTAGAATAAATTTCAGCAAAAGTAATATTTTAAGAATAGGAAGCATGGTTTTTAGAGACGTACCCGTTCCTGTGTCAGATACTATTAAAGTTTTAGGTATCTCCTTCAGTGAGCACGACAATGGTTTTATAAGTTGGGACATGGTGGCGCAGAAGGTAAACAATAAAATTTGTATGTGGAATATGAGGAAACTCACTATGGAGGGAAAAATTTTAATCATAAAAATGGTCATTTTACCCCTTCTTTTATACACAAGCATGGTGTTCCCTCCCCCAACAGTTTTATTACGAAAAATAACAAAAGCATGTTTTACCTTCTTTTGGAGTTCCAGGATGGAGAAATTGAAACGAGAAACGGTAATAAAGTCCAAACCAAAGGGTGGCAAAGATTTTCCTGATTTTAATAGGTTTCTTTTAATTAAGTTCTTTAGTTTCTGTTTTAATTCCCTTTTTAAAGAGCACTATTGGTCTTACTTTTTACGTTTTAATACTGGGTTTTTTATGCGGAGGTTTGGTTGGTTCAACATAATTTTATCCTCACCATACGCTTTTAAATTACCAGCGAATTACGTAATTTTAGAAAAAATAGTGGCTCTCTTCAATTTAAAAGGGAAGACCGTGAACGAACTTAAAAACAGCAAGAAAATAATTAAAGACCTGAGAGAGAGCGAGACGGTCAGCAATGTAGAGAATTTTAATACGCAACGATGTGCTTTTATTTTCAAAATGATTAATGTGTTTTATCTTTTTAATGCACAGATGGACCTGGCCTGGAGCTGCGTTCATCAATGTCTTCCATGCCGGGCATTCCAGTACAGAAGAGGATTCGCGAGGTCTGCCGTCTGCCCGAGGGAAGGCTGCCAGGCCGAGGAAACTATAAGACATATTTTTTGGACATGTGACTTTGCAAAACAATTTTGGAAAAAAATATTCCCTCTTTTGGTGAAGATGGCAGACCTAAAGGACTTAAACTATGAAGATATTTTATATGGACTTTTTGGATGCCCAACCGCGAGTCAGAAGATAATTGCATGGAAGACGATGAATTGCGCCAAAGAAGCTCTATGGAAGGCCAGGAACATCCTCCTTTTTAAGCACGACGTTTTATCGGTTGATGATGTTTTGGGTCTTTGTTTTAGTGAGATGTATATTTATTTTTTACTAGACAAAAAAAGGAATGCCACCCTTCTAAATAAATGGTTTGTGACTGACTGGAACTCCAAATAAATAAAGATTTGCCCCATGTCCCTCTACATAAATTTTATGAAAATTTGATTTTACTATTGTTACAATGTAAAAATTCTTTGTATATTATCTATGTAACTAAAATGTGTTTTATTGTAAAATTGAAATTTTTATAAATAAATCATTGACACCCCCGCGAGGGGGTAGCCAACTGAAAAAAAAATCTGTTCTTATCAGTTTAATATCTGATACGTCCCCTATCTGGGGACCATATATTAAATGGATTTTTAGAACAGGGAGATGGAAATAGAGCTTGCTCTGTCCACTCCACGCATTGACCTGGTATTGCAGTATTTCCAGGACCGGTGCACCCTTTCCTTATGTGTTGACTAAAATCAGATTCCAAAAGTGTTTTTTGTGTTTGCCATTGTTTCTGTCTTTCTGAAGGGATCTCCCCTTTTAATCCCATTATTTCAACACCTGTTGGACAATGCATGAGTGATAATGAGCTAATTGATTAAATGCAATTAATGAATACATTGCCACCTCTTGTTTTGTGTCGTCTGTGTGTCTGTGTTTCCGGCATTTCACATTGGAACAGCTCATTCACCTTCCTTGTCTTCTCTCTGCCCTCCCTTTTAGGTAAGTTAAAGAGCTGCACCTGAGCCAGCCACTGATTGATGCAGCACCACAGTCAAATAGTGGAGTGGAGTAGGGGAACAGCAAACAGCCATTAAAGCCGCCCGCCCGCCCGCCCGCCACAATGGACCTACCTGTGTACACTAGATGGATGTGATGGAATGTACTGTCGTCCCTACATTTCAAGAAGGAGTAAGAATTGCAGTTTCAACAAAGCCTTGCTTGCCTACAAAGAGAGCAGCAATTTGGATTTGTTACTATTTTACCTAGAAGAATAACAAACTGTGCAAGGATGGAGGTTGTAGGAGCAAGGAGAAGTTGTCTGTAAAGTTGGTGGATGCTTATTTTCCATTTTGCAGTCCCTTGTCTCCCTCTTGTGGCCTCCTGGAGGCAACTAGCTGTGCAAAAAAAGACAGCCTGGCGGCCGGCTGTTGCAGTGTTGCCCTCTCAGGCAACACTGAGTGACTGACTGAGCCGCACCGTCTTATATAAAGTTCAGACGGAACTTTGCACGTGTCATAGTGGAGCCCTGAGGAGCCAGAGCCAGCTTTCTGACATCATAATGGGGCCTCAGAGATAAAAGCCTGGGCCCAGGCAGTGTTGGTCAGTGCTGCTCAGCAGGCAGCACTGGACTGGACTGGATTACAGCTGATACAAGGTGTGAAGGAACAAGGGGTGGCTGTGGGCATGCACTTGCTGCCGCTGCCAGTGTTTATCTGCATGGCAACAGGGCATTTGGGCGTTGCCAGGAAGGCGTTTTTATGTAGATTCCTCCTCTTTCAGCACTGCATTGTGGTGCAAGCAAAAGAAGCAAATCCTGTCTGGCTTCCTCTCCGGCCTTTATTCACCTCCCGTGTAGCTGTGAGTGTGTGAGCCTGCAGGGCCCCATGGAATTGCCTAGAAGTAGGCTGAATCGCTGCAAGGGCTGAACAGCAGTATCGGGCAGGCTCGGGCAACGCGCGGCCCGTTCGGGTTATCGCTTCTCGGCCTTTTGGCTAAGCTCAAGTGGCTAACCAGAGGCGTCCAGTGCTGAACTCTCGGCCCTGCAGCATCGCCCCTTGGGGCTTAAGCTGCTTGTTGCTATAGGGAGACAGCCAGTGGCAGGAAGGCGATCGACATGGGCGTTATTGTACGTCACGCTAAGGCCGGGGAAACCCGGGTCAAGTACGGCATTCGGATCGATGTTGATGTTGGATCGGAGAAGACCCTGGACCTACGACACCTGGTGAACAACGTCTTGTTTGGAATTTTGAAAGTAGAGCGGAAGAAAATCCTTTGTCTTCAGGAGCATAAGGTTGGTCATTTTACCTTGATATTGACGGATTTACCTGCCTGCCATACTTTCCATTACAATTTGATGCAAAATGTGAACAATCCTGAGCTTGGAGGACTTACTTTTATCCTGCTGTATGATGAAGGAGAAGTCTTCCTGGTTGTTTTTCTCTACAATGCACATGTACCTTTGCAAGATATCACAGCATTCCTGTCTAGACATTGTGCATATGTTAAGTTTGAGAATAAAATCTTGAACACTGAAATGATCTGGAATGGGAAATATAAATTTCGGGTCCGGTTTCGGCAAGATATTGAGGAACCAGGAGGCTTCCATTTCCCTCCATCGAATTTCTCCATTGGAAGAGACAGGGGATATCTGTTTTTTCCCAGGTGTCCTCCCTTCTGCAGGAATTGTAACGTTTTTGGCCACACAAGGGAAGGATGTCAAAATTCAGGGAAGTGTTCCAGATGTAACCAGGAGGGTCACAAAGCAAAAGAATGTGTCAACCGCATTGTTTGTAATCTCTGCGAGGTGGAAGGGCATACATTCAAAGACTGCCCTCTGCGGAAGAAGTCATATGCAGAGGCAGCCAGGAGCCAAGTGGCTGAGATGATAGCGAGAACTGGACGGTTGGGCGAGGAGGTACCCGCTGACTATCTGGCTTCTTTAAGCACATCTCCAGTAGAAGTACGTGTGGAGGAAGGGGCAGGCATGGAGGTAGCCCCGGTCGAGGAGGATCTTCCTCACCCATCCTGTAGCCCAGACTGGGCTACAGGGTGAGGGAGAAATTGAGGGCGATGTCCCCGTGACTCCTCCTGTTTCTTGGAGTCTGGATGAAGTGTTTCTGGAAGGAGTTGGAGGTCAAGGGGATTTTACCACTGTAGGCACCCGACCTGCAGACGAAATTCTGGATATGGGGGCTAAGAGAGCCAGGCTGGCCGCGTCACCCCCTGTAACCCCTGGAAGGGAGGCGGAATACCCCTCATCAGTGATTTCGTTTGATGAGCCTTTTCTAGAAGATCAAGGGACCAGTTTCTTCACATTAGGTTGCCAGCCTCCAGAAGGCAAAGGCTGAAGTGCAAATGGACAACCTGCGGTTATCTGGTTATGAAAATTAAAATATGGCATCCAAACCTACATTTGATGTCGTATCCTTAAATGTACGACTGATTCAATCTAAGCCCAGGAGGGCTGCAGTTCTGGATTTTTTAAAAAATTTAGGAGCTGATGTATATTGTTTGCAAGAATGCGGTATTAGGGAACCTGTGCCAGAACAGGAATGGCCATATGGCCAATGTATATGGTCTGGTTCTTCTATAAATAAAAATGATGGGGTAGGAATATTGCTAGGGAATAGGAATTTAAAATTAGAAAGTTATATTGTGGTGGAAGTGGGGAGGTGTATTTTGGCAGAGATAAATGTCAGAGGGTGGAGGGTAAGGGTAATTAATATATATGGAGCAACAAAAAAAGAAGAGAGGTTAGAGCTCCTAGAGAAGTTGTCCTTTTTTTTGCCAGGGAGAATTCCTACGATTTGGGTTGGGGAGTTTAACTGTGTGACGGAAGGGGAAAAAATGGATGTATCTGGTAAAAAGTTGTACCAATTAATCAAAGATTTTTCTTTTATAGATGCTGCTGAGGTTCATTTGGGAAAGCCACCACCCGACACTTATAGGTCTGATAGAGGAGGGGTAACATCAAGGATAGATCGGGTGCTTTTCTCAAAAAATGTGGGGTGCATGAGTTTGCGGCAGCGCGATGTGACCTTTTCTGACCATGTGTGTATGTGTGCAACTTTTGAAGGGGATGATCGTTTAGTGCGTGGTGCAGGGGTATGGAAGTTAAATGTAAGTTTATTAGAGGATGAAAGAATTGTGAAGGCTTTTATATATGCGTATAAAGGATGGAAATCGCGGCAGGAATCTTTTGGGAATGTGTTGGAGTGGTGGGATTGGATGAAGAATGAATGTAAAAAATTCTTTAAAAAATGGGGCTATAAAAAAGCAGCTATGCTAAGAAACCAATATAATGAGTTGAATGTTAGAATAGAATGGTTGAGAAAACTTGGCGAGCTTGGTGTGGATGTCAGTGATTTGATGAGGGACGCAAGGAATGAAAGTAGGCTTTTTTTAGAGGAAAAAGGGAAAAAAATTATATACAGATCAAAAGTTGAGAACTTAGACAAAGATGAAAAATGTACAAGATTTTTTTTCAAAAAAATATGTGGTAAAAAGGATGATATGGATGAATTATTGAATGATAGGGGTGAGTGTGTTTCTGGAAAGGATGTGATGAGTGAAGTTGAAGGTTTTTATACCCAGTTGTATGGAGAGAAGTGGTATGATAAGGATTTGATGAATGAGGTTTTGAATGGGTTGGAAAATAAACTTGGAGAGGAAGATCGTGAGTCTCTGTGTGGTGATATTACCATGGATGAAGTGAGAAATGTGGTGATGAGTGCAAGTAAAAATAAAACACCTGGGAAGGATGGGATCCCAATCGAATTATATGTGAGGATGTGGGATATAATGGGTGGGGATTTGCTTGAGGTATGTCAGTATATGTGGAAGCATGGTGTGTTGAGCAAATCTATGAAAGAAGGTGTGGTTGTGCTGATATATAAAAAAGGTGAGAAGAAAAATTTGGCAAATTGGAGGCCAATTACTTTGTTGGATTCTGACTATAAGTGTTTTAGTAAAGTATTGGCCAATAGGATGCGTGAGGTTGTTGCTGAAGTGGTGAATGAAGATCAAGTGTGTGCAGTGCCTGATAGAAGTATGACTGATAATTTGTTGTTACTAAGGGATATGATTGGGGACTGTATGGATAGAAAGCAGAAATGTATGGTCCTATCTGTGGATTTTGAAAAGGCATTTGATAGGGTGTCGCATGAGTTTATGTTTAGTGTGCTGTGTAAAATGGGTTTTCCGAGAAAGTTTGTGTATGCAGTGAAAGGTTTGTATGGGAACGTAACAAGTGAGTTTCTCGTAAATGGGTTTCTAAGTGGAAAAGTGGGGATAAGGTCAGGTGTCAGGCAGGGTTGTCCTATGTCCCCTGTCCTGTTCATTAGTGTGATTGAAGTATTGTTGTGTATGGTTAGAAGGGAAAAATTTATGAGGGGGTTATTAATTCCTGGGAGTAATGGTAAGTTTCTGAAAGTATTGGGTTATATGGACGATGTGGTGATTGTTAGTGAAAGAGAGGCGGAGATAAATAGAGCGAGATTGTTGTTGAGGTTGTTTTGTAGTGCGTCTGCGTTTAAAGTGAATTGGGGTAAATGTAGCTTTAAGTGTTTTGGTGATAGGAGTGTGAGAATGGATGGGGTTAATTGTGAGATGGGTGCTATTAAAATATTGGGTGTGCAATTTAATGAGGATTTGAGAGGGAATGAAAGTTGGGATGAATGTGGTATGAGAATAGAACGAAAACTGAACTTTTGGAGACTGAGAAGTTTGACACTGACGGGAAAAATTTTGATAGTCAAATCTGTTGTGTTACCAATTTTACTTTTTTGTGCAGTTGTTTTCCCTTTTGCTACTCACAAAATTAAGAAGACGGAAAAGATGATTTTTACATTTTTTTGGGGGAGTAGAATGGAAAAATTGAAGAGAGAGTATGTGTATAAGATGTGTGTGAATGGTGGTTTGGATTTTCCAAATGTTGAGGTATTTTTGGCTTTGAATTATATCAAAGTGGTGTCTGTGTTAGTGCAGAGGAATAACAAGACTGGTTTCATGATTAGATACTTGGCTGGTTGGATGTTGTATGGTCTGAATTGGGTAAAGAGAGATGCAAGTGTGCCTGTGGCTTTCAAGTGTCCAGTGTGGTATATGAGGATTGAGGTTTTTGTGAGGAAAAATGACTTGCTTGCTGTGCCAATGAGTGAGTTTAAAAATAAGAATGCGGTGATGAAGAGAATACGTGCGAATGAAATTCCATGTGAAATTGCAGGTTTGAGGTCTAATGAAGTGCAGAGTGTAAGGAGTAAATTGAAGGTGAGTGGTATGTCAAACAGACAGCGTGATATTGTGTGGATGTCGCTGCATAATATCCTACCTGTTAGGCAAGTGCAGAAAAGAAGGGATCTTATTAGGTCTGAGGTTTGCCCGAGGAATGGATGTGGAGCAAGTGAGAGTGTGAGACATATGTTGTGGGATTGTGACTATTCGTATGAAGTATGGAAAGGGGTGGGTGGTTTGTGTAAAGAACTAGCGGGGGTAAAATTTGTTAATTGGAAAGTAGCAATGTTTGGAATGGGTGCAAGTAGTCGTATGAAAGATAGAATTATGTGGTTAATTATGGCATGTGTGATGGAAAGTTTGTGGGATGTCAGAAACTTGTTAGTGTTTAAAAGGAAATTAGTGCCTGTAAATGAGTGTATTAGGATGATTTTGTCTAGACTTTACGTCATGTATTTGTGGGATAGACAGCGTGGTGGTGGCCTAGATTCAGAGGGGATATGGAAGTTCAAAAAATGGAAATTCCTGATACGATGTAGGTAATATTGTTCTGTTTTTTTTTTGTGATTGTTTATGTAAATTGAAGAAAAAATAAAGAACAAACCAGAATGATGATAAGTTTGAAGCAACGTGGATTTGATTTTCAAGTTTTGAGAAACATTATAAGTTGCTTATAACTAACTGAAATGGTTTTAAAAAAAAACCCCGCGAGGGGGTAGCCAACTGAAAAAAAATCTGTTCTTATCAGTTTAATATCTGATACGTCCCCTATCTGGGGACCATATATTAAATGGATTTTTAGAACAGGGAGATGGAAATAGAGCTTGCTCTGTCCACTCCACGCATTGACCTGGTAATGCAGTATTTCCAGGACCGGTGCACCCTTTCCTTATGTGTTGACTAAAATCAGATTCCAAAAGTGTTTTTTGTGTTTGCCATTGTTTCTGTCTTTCTGAAGGGATCTCCCCTTTTAATCCCATTATTTCAACACCTGTTGGACAATGCATGAGTGATAATGAGCTAATTGATTAAATGCAATTAATGAATACATTGCCACCTCTTGTTTTGTGTTGTCTGTGTGTCTGTGTTTCCGGCATTTCACATTGGAACAGCTCATTCACCTTCCTTGTCTTCTCTCCGCCCTCCCTTTTAGGTAAGTTAAAGAGCTGCACCTGAGCCAGCCACTGATTGATGCAGCACCACAGTCAAATAGTGGAGTGGAGTAGGGGAACAGCAAACAGCCATTAAAGCCGCCCGCCCGCCCGCCACAATGGACCTACCTGTGTACACTAGATGGATGTGATGGAATGTACTGTCGTCCCTACATTTCAAGAAGGAGTAAGAATTGCAGTTGCAACAAAGCCTTGCTTGCCTACAAAGAGAGCAGCAATTTGGATTTGTTACTATGTTACCTAGAAGAATAACAAACTGTGCAAGGATGGAGGTTGTAGGAGCAAGGAGAAGTTGTCTGTAAAGTTGGTGGATGCTTATTTTCCATTTTGCAGTCCCTTGTCTCCCTCTTGTGGCCTCCTGGAGGCAACTAGCTGTGCAAAAAAAGACAGCCTGGCGGCCGGCTGTTGCAGTGTTGCCCTCTCAGGCAACACTGAGTGACTGACTGAGCCGCACCGTCTTATATAAAGTTCAGACGGAACTTTGCACGTGTCATAGTGGAGCCCTGAGAAGCCAGAGCCAGCTTTCTGACATCATAATGGGGCCTCAGAGATAAAAGCCTGGGCCCAGGCAGTGTTGGTCAGTGCTGCTCAGCAGGCAGCACTGGACTGGACTGGATTACAGCTGATACAAGGTGTGAAGGAACAAGGGGTGGCTGTGGGCATGCACTTGCTGCCGCTGCCAGTGTTTATCTGCATGGCAGCAGGGCATTTGGGCGTTGCCAGGAAGGCGTTTTTATGTAGATTCCTCCTCTTTCAGCACTGCATTGTGGTGCAAGCAAAAGAAGCAAATCCTGTCTGGCTTCCTCTCCGGCCTTTATTCACCTCCCGTGTAGCTGTGAGTGTGTGAGCCTGCAGGGCCCCATGGAATTGCCTAGAAGTAGGCTGAATCGCTGCAAGGGCTGAACAGCAGTATCGGGCAGGCTCGGGCAACGCGCGGCCCGTTCGGGTTATCGCTTCTCGGCCTTTTGGCTACGATCAAGTGCAGTACTGACGTAGTCAGAGGTGCGTGGCTTCTGGCTTGTCCAGGAGCGTTCCTTGAGGAGGGATACATTTTGTTTCTGTGGGAAAACGACAGATTTGAAGATGGCTGGAATCAGGAACACCATTCGTCTGCAGGTGGATCCAAACGATGGAAGAAGGAACAACGTGGTGTACTTGATCTGGGATATCGTGGAGACAAGGGCTGGAGCATCCCGGAAGGATATTTTCAGTGTCCAGGAGTTCCCAAGGCAGGGTCTGTATGACGTAACCTTTGTGGATGAAGGTATGTGCCTGACAATTTATGAGTGGATGCGGGGACATGCTGAGGATCAGGTAATGACCGGGATCCGTTTCCAACCGCTGTTTGGTCTTCAGGAGAAGGTAATCACTGTACATGTGTATAACCCCTTCACTGAGGTGGAAGTCCTGATGAACTTTCTGCGCCAGTACTGCGAGTATGTGCATGCGGGAGTACCACAGACAAATGTGTTGGGAATTTTTAATTGCAAGTATAAATTTAGGGTCAAGTTCAGACTGGATGCTGGGTGTATTGGAGGATGCAGACATCCCCCAGCAAATTTTACTGTGGCTGGGCATAGAGGGTTCCTGACTTACCCAGGTCAGCCCCAGTATTGCAGAAATTGCTTTATGTTTGGGCATACCAAGGCTGACTGTGCAAAAAAGCAGTGTTGCAGGAATTGCAAACAGGAGGGTCATTTGGCGGGAAATTGCCCAAGTCCCAAAGCGTGTGATATGTGTGGACAGACAACTCACATGTATAGAGACTGCCCTAATGTGCATAAAGAAAAAGCAGAGAGGGAGGAAAAGCAGCAGGAAGCAGAAAGAAGTCGCAAATCCTATGCTGAAATGGCTAAGGAAGTGGCCAGACTGGAGAAAGAGCTGCGTGTACCAGTTCAGAGGCCAGGAGTGAGAGTGTTGGTTGCTCCAGAGTTGCCTCCTATGAGAAACCTGGAGGAATTAATTGAGGAGACCATAAGCCCAGTTCACCTCTCTGACCCTGTTAATATTGAGGTGTTTCCATCTGGTGAACCTGGAGGTGGAAAGTGTCCCAGGGAGGGTGGAGGGAATACTGTTTCAGAGGAGGAGGAGGAGGACTTTGTGCAGGTTGAAGGGAAGAAGGCCTTCAAAAAGAGAAGATGTGAGAGGAGTGAAACAAGCACTACAAAAACCAGCAATGTCTATCAAGCGCTGGAGGAGAACAGTATGGACTCTGGTGGAGGTGGCTCTACAGTATAGATAGCCATGTGCTGGTTGTATGGCCTTACTTTCTGGCTTCATGTAAAATGAAGGCCTGTTTCCTTTTTTAGCTATGAAAAAGTGGAGTAACATGTGCTTTAAAAGTTGTAACATGTGCTTAACATGTGCTTGTGTCTATGTACTGCTTTGCCTTGCCTCATTTGTGTTTGCAGGTGTTCCAGCAATGAAGAAAGGGCTGGGGGTTGGAAAATGCTCCACCTGTATTTTTTTTGTCTGTCTTAGGCTTCCTAATCAAAGGGAAAAGAAAGTGGTTGCTGCTGGAATGCTGGGAAGTATGCAAATTATGCAAATTTTATGTTCCCCTTAGGTTTGTGGGTTTACACCAGAGTGTGATATTTTGTTTTTGTGCATTTGCTTCTTTTTAGGATGGTTTTTTCTATTTGCTCTCAGAATGTTAGAGTGTTTAAGAGCAAGGTTCGGAGGAGTGCAATTTTGGAATTTTTAGCACAAGAAAATGCTTCAATATATTGTTTACAGGAGTGTGGACTGTGTGAATGTATTGGAAGTGATGAATGGGCGTATGGTAGTACAGTATGGTCAGGTAGTACATTGAATAAAAATGATGGGGTGGGTATTTTAGTAAAGGGGAGGGAAGTGTCTTTAGTTAACTATACAGTAATAGAGGAGGGTAGGTGTATATCTGCAATTTTTGAATATAGAAATATTAAGTTTTGTGTTATAAATGTTTATGCCTCAACAGATAAATTAGAGAGGAAGTTATTATTTGAAAAAATTAAGTTATTTATCCCAGGGAGAATGCCCTTAATTGTAGTGGGGGATTTGAATTGTGATATCACAAAAAGTCATGTGGATGTGTCTGGGAAAACTTTTTTGGAGATTGTTAGCGACTTTAATTTGGGAGATATGCAGAAATTATGTAAAGTAGATCCGATGTTAGACACATATCATGCAGACAGAGGGAAAATTCACAGTCGTTTAGATTATTGTTTTGTGTCCCAGAATGTGGTACCTGTAAATTATAAACAAAAAGGTGTTTTTTTTTCTGATCATGAGTGTGTAATGTGTGATTTGGATCTGGATGTAAAGGGTGTGTATGGGCGGGGTTTATGGAAACTGAATGTGAGTCTGTTAGAAAGTGAGGATGTGAGGCGGGAATATGCAAATCGGTATGAATGTTGGGTAAGGAAGAAAAGTGAGTTTACTGATATCTGTAGGTGGTGGGATTGGGTGAAGATGAAAACAAGATCCTTTTTTAAGACTATTGGGTATAAAGTTGCCGCAATAAAGAGGGAGAAGTATGTGAGGTTGAATGCTCAGTTAAGTTTGTTGTATAAGTTAAGGGATGGAGGTGCGGAGGTGAGTGAAGATATAATAATTGTTAAAAGAGAAATTAATGAGTTTTTGTCTGAAAGAGGTAGAAGTATTATTTATAGGGCTAAGTTGGAAAGAATGGAGTTTGATGAGAAATGTACTCGTTTCTTTTTCAAGAAGGTTTTTGGTAAAAAGCAAAGTATGAATGTGTTAATTGGATTGGATGGTAGTGAGGTGAGTGGTGATGATGTGAGTGAGGAAGTTGCAAAGTTCTATGAAGAATTGTACGCAGAAAAATGGAGGGATGATACTTTGGAGAGTGAGGTGTTGAATGGAATGGACAAAAATTTGAGTGAGGCTGAGAAAGAAGGTGTTATGAAGGATGTGACTATGGATGAAGTATGGAAGGTAATAAATAGTATGGCTGTGAATAAGACACCAGGGGAAGATGGACTCCCTATAGAGTTCTATAGGCTAATGTGGGATGTGATTGGAAAAGATGTGATAGAATTGTGTAAGTATATGTGGGTGAATGAAGCAATTACTGAAAGTATGCGTGCGGGTGTGATTGTGTTGATTCCGAAAAAGGGAGATCTGAAAAACTTGAAGAATTGGCGCCCGATTACGTTACTTAATTGTGATTACAAGATTTATGCGAAGGTGATAGCCAATAGGATGCGTGATGTGATTGAGAGTGTGGTTGGGGATGAGCAATGTTGTGCGGTGCCTGGGAGAAGAATACATGAGAATTTGTGTATGTTAAGAGATTGCTTGTGGGATTGTATGGGAAGGAAGAAGGATGTGCATTTGTTAAGTTTGGATTTTGAAAAAGCCTACGATAGGTTGTCTCATAAATTTTTGTATAAGGTGTTGCTGAAAATGGGGTTTCCAGCTGAGTTTGTATGTAGAATCAGGAGTTTGTATGGTGGGATATATAGTCGTGTGTTATTGAATGGTTGTGTGGGTAGGAGAGTGATTGTGTCTTCTGGTGTGCGTCAAGGATGTCCGTTGTCGCCGGTTGCTTTCATTTGTGCGATTGAGCCATTATTGTGTTTGTTAAGGAAGGATAAGGTTGTACGTGGTGTTCAGGTTCCAGGGAGTGGGGGGAGAGAGTGGAAGGTAAGTGGCTATATGGATGATGTGTGTGTTCTATGTGATTCTGAATGTACTATAAAACGTGTGAAATTGCTAGTGTCGTTTTTTTGTGGCGCGTCTGCTTTCCGTGTTAATTGGAATAAGAGTGAATGTAAAAGCTTTGGGAATGGTAGATTGAGGGGTGATATAGGTGTAAATGTGGTGGATGGACCTATCAAAGTTTTGGGAGTGAAATTTACAGAAAAATTAGATGGGAAAGAATGTTGGGATGATGTGAAGAAGAAAGTGGAAAGTAAATTATGTTTTTGGAAGATGAGAAGTTTATCGTTTATTGGGAAGATTTTGATTATTAAGAGTGTTGTCTTGCCAATATATTTGTATATTGCTTTAGTGTTTCCACCAAATTATATGTCTTTGAGGAGCTTAAATAGGATTCTGTTTGTTTTTTTGTGGGGCTCGAAAATGGAGCGAGCGAGGAGGGAGGTGGTAATTAAATCTGTGAGGAATGGTGGATTGGGTTTTCCTAACTTAGAAGTATTCTTTGGGGTAAATATGTGTATCTTTCTTCTAAGAGTAGTCAGGGCAGATTTAAAATATTCTGTTATGTGTAGATATTTGTTTGGGACTTACCTGATTCGGATGAAGTGGTGTGCGAGAGATTTACGTAGGCCAGTCGCGTTTGTTGTGCCTGTGTGGTATGAGTGGATGTATAAGTTTCTTGTGAAATATAAGTTGCATGGTGTGGATGTTAGGATGTTGCGCAATAAGAGTTTGGTGTATAGGATGATTGAGTGTGCGGAGACTGAGTGCGGTATAAATATGGTGAGAGGAAGAGATGTGGGGAAAGTATGGAAGAAAGTAAGAATGGATGGTTTGACAAATAAGCAGAGTGAATTGTTGTGGCAAAGTTTGCATGGAGTGTTGCCAGTAAGAGAATTCCAGAGGAATCGTGGGCTAGTCAGGAGTGATATGTGTCCAAGGTCTGACTGTAATGGAAGGGAGAGTGTTACTCATCTGTTCTGGAATTGTAAGTATGCAAGAGAAGTGATAAAGAGAATGGGACCGTTATGTAAGGAGTTGACTGGGGTGAGTTTGTTGTCTTTTGAAATGTTTATGTTTGGTTTGTGTGCGTGTAGTGGAGAAAAAGAGAGAGTGTTGTGGTTGTTGCTTGCATGTATAAAAGAAGTACTATGGGATGTTCGGAATGTATATGTGTTTAAGAGAAAAGAATTAGCTGTTAGAGATAGTGTGTGAATGGCATTGGGAAAATTGTATGTTTGTTTTTTGTGGGATAAAAAAAGAAAAGGGGAAATGGACGCAGAGGGGGTGTGGAAGGTGATGAAGTGGATAGATATTGTTGATTATTCATCATGATATTGTTTTCTGTATTTTCTATGTGAAGACATTGTTTGTTTTTCTTGTACATATTAAAGAAAAGAGTAATGAACGCTGTCTAGATGATGATGGGGACAATTGATGGAAATTGTCTTGGATTGAATATGGTTGGTTTTTGATCGTATTAATTCCCATCTGAGGGATAGCAAAAAAAAAAAAAATCTGTTCTTATCAGTTTAATATCTGATACGTCCCCTATCTGGGGACCATATATTAAATGGATTTTTAGAACAGGGAGATGGAAATAGAGCTTGCTCTGTCCACTCCACGCATTGACCTGGTATTGCAGTATTTCCAGGACCGGTGCACCCTTTCCTTATGTGTTGACTAAAATCAGATCCCAAAAGTGTTTTTTGTGTTTGACATTGTTTCTGTCTTTCTGAAGGGATCTCCCCTTTTAATCCCATTATTTCAACACCTGTTGGACAATGCATGAGTGATAATGAGCTAATTGATTAAATGCAATTAATGAATACATTGCCACCTCTTGTTTTGTGTCGTCTGTGTGTCTGTGTTTCCGGCATTTCACATTGGAACAGCTCATTCACCTTCCTTGTCTTCTCTCTGCCCTCCTGTAAAGGATCTGCCAGGCACTGCGGGGTTAACTCCCAGAACTAATCAGTCAGCACCTGAGAATACATCCCTGAGACTGACTCCTGCTTCCACCATTCAGGCTGGCAGGCTTAGGAGTGGGAGAGCCTATCGTAACCTGGCCAGACTCAGCTAGCTCCCGCCCTCGGTCTATTTAAGCCTGCACTTCCTGTCCCTCGGTGCTTGTTATTGCTTTTGTTTCCTTCCTTGTGGTTCCTGGCCCAGCTACAGCTCCTGCTATTTTTGATCCTGCTCCATACCGACCCTGGCTTACCGACTACTCTTCTGCTTTTCGTTTTGTACCTCGCACACTCCTGGCTTGACTCGGCTCGTTCACCACTCTGGTTGCTCACGGTGTTGCCGTGGGCAACGGCCCCTTTTCCTTGCTTGTGTTCCTTGTATGTTTGTCGTGTTTGTCGTGCACTTACTGAGCGCAGGGACCGCCGCCCAGTTGTACCCCGTCGCCTAGGGCGGGTCGTTGCAAGTAGGCAGGGACAGAGTGGCGGGTAGATTAGGGCTCACTTGTCCGTCTCCCTACCCCCTGCCGTTACATAATAACAAGCCCATACCTAGTCTACCCCTGGTCCCTGACACCACTATGGATCCCCGTGAGACCCTGGCTCAGCAAATGCAGGGTCTCTCCCTACAGGTCCAGGCCCTGGCTCAGAGGGTCAACCAGCCTGATGCTACCCTGGTAGTTCCCCGCACCGCACCTCTTGAACCCCACCTCAAGTTGCCCGACCGGTTCTCAGGGGACCGGAGGACTTTTCTCTCCTTTCGGGAGAGTTGTAGGCTTTACTTTCGTTTAAAGCCTCATTCCTCAGGTTCTGAGAGCCAGCGGGTGGGTATAATTAGGTCCCGGCTCCAGGAAGGGCCCCAAGAGTGGGCCTTCTCCTTGGCTCCTGACGCCCCTGAACTTTCCTCCGTTGATTGTTTCTTTTCTGCTCTCGGACTTATTTATGACGAGACTGACAGGACTGCCTTTGCCGAGAGTCAGCTGGTGACCTTAAGTCAGGGTAAGAGACCTGTTGAGGAGTATTGCTCTGACTTTCGGAAGTGGTGCGTAGCTTCTCGGTGGAATGACCCTGCCTTAAGGTGCCAGTTTAGGTTGGGTCTGTCGAATGCCCTGAAAGACCTGCTAGTTAGCTATCCCTCTTCTGACTCCCTAGACCAGGTTATGGCTTTAGCGATACGACTTGACCGACGTCTCAGGGAACGACAACGTGAACGTTTATGTGTTTTCTCCTCCGACTCCCCCATGATGCCTCCCAAAGCTCCGTTGCTTCGTTCCTCCCCGAAAGATTCAGAGATACCTATGCAACTCGGGGCCTCCGTGTCCCCCCAACAACGTAGAGAATTCCGCAGGAAGAATGGTCTCTGCTTCTACTGTGGGGACGACAAGCATCAAGTGAACAACTGTCCTAAGCGTAAGGTTGCAGCCAGAGAACTTCCGCGTCTAAGTGATCATCGGGGAGGTCACTTGGGCGCACAGGTATTTCCCGTAAATATGAAACGTACTAAGATCTTGCTTCCCTTTCAGGTCTCTTTTGGTGGTAGGTCTGCTACCGGCAGTGCTTTCGTGGATTCAGGGTCCTCTACTAATATCATGTCTGTGGAATTTGCTATGTCCCTTGCTATGCCTCTTATTGATTTGCCTAAACCTGTCCCGGTAGTGGGTATCGACGCCACTCCTCTTGCTAATGGTTATTTTACACAGCATACCCCTGTTTTTGAACTCCTTGTTGGCTCCATACATTTGGAGCAATGCTCTGTACTGTTGATGCAGGGATTATCGTACGATTTGGTGCTAGGTCTTCCCTGGTTGCAGTTGCATAATCCTACGTTTGACTGGAATACTGGGGAGCTAACCAAATGGGGTAATGAATGTTGTACGTCATGTTTTTCTGTTAATTCTATTTCTCCCCCTAAGGAGGCGAATACGCTACCCGAGTTTGTTCAGGACTTCGCTGATGTTTTCTCTAGGGAGGCCTCCGAAGTGTTACCTCCTCATAGAGAATACGATTGCGCTATCGAATTGGTACCAGGAGCTAAGCTTCCTAAGGGTAGGATATTTAATCTTTCTTGTCCCGAACGTGAAGCTATGAGAGTGTATATCCAGGAATCCCTGGCCAAGGGTTACATTCGTCCCTCTTCTTCTCCGGTAGGTGCTGGCTTCTTCTTCGTGGGGAAGAAGGATGGTGGTCTTAGGCCATGCATTGACTACCGTAGCCTGAATAAGGTCACGGTAAGGAACCAGTATCCCCTTCCTTTGATTCCTGATCTCTTTAATCAGGTTCAGGGGGCCCAATGGTTTTCTAAATTGGATCTACGGGGGGCGTATAACCTTATTCGCATCAAAGAGGGGGATGAGAGGAAGACTGCGTTTAACACGCCCGAAGGCCATTTTGAATACCTCGTCATGCCCTTTGGGTTGTGTAATGCCCCTGCGGTCTTCCAGAATTTCATAAATGAGATTTTGAGAAATTACCTGGGGATTTTTCTGGTAGTGTACCTTGATGACATACTGGTGTTTTCCAAGGACTGGTCCTCCCACGTGGAGCATGTCAGGAAGGTGCTCCAGGTCCTTCGGGAAAATAAACTGTTTGCCAAAACCGAAAAATGTGTGTTTGGGGTACAGGAGATTCCATTTTTGGGTCAAATCCTCACTCCTCATGAATTCCGCATGGACCCAGCCAAGGTTCAGGCTGTGGCGGAATGGGTCCAACCTGCCTCCCTGAAGGCGTTACAGTGTTTTTTGGGGTTTGCTAATTATTACAGGAGATTTATTGCTAACTTCTCGGTCATCGCTAAGCCCCTTACGGACCTCACTCGCAAAGGTGCTGATCTCCTCCACTGGCCTCCTGAGGCTGTCCAGGCTTTTGAGGTCCTTAAGAAGTGCTTTGTCTCGGCCCCGGTGCTGGTTCAGCCCAACCAAATGGAGCCATTTATCGTGGAAGTTGACGCATCTGAGGTGGGAGTGGGGGCTGTCTTGTCCCAGGGTACCAGGTCCCTCACCCATCTCCGCCCCTGTGCCTACTTCTCCAGGAAGTTTTCGCCAACTGAAAGTAACTATGATATTGGCAACCGCGAACTCTTAGCCATTAAATGGGCATTTGAAGAGTGGCGCCACTTCCTGGAGGGGGCTAGGCACCAGGTAACGGTCCTTACCGACCACAAGAATCTGGTGTTCCTAGAATCTGCCCGGAGGCTAAACCCGAGACAAGCTCGATGGGCGTTATTTTTTACCAGATTCAATTTTTTGGTTACCTATAGGGCTGGGTCTAAAAATATTAAGGCTGATGCACTGTCGCGTAGCTTCATGGCCAGCCCTCCTTCGGAGGAAGATCCTGCTTGTATTTTGCCTCCAGGTATAATCATTTCCTCGATCGATTCTGATTTAGTCTCTGAAATTGCTGCTGATCAAGGTGCAGCTCCCGGGAACCTTCCTGAGAACAAGCTGTTTGTTCCCCTGCAATTCCGGCTAAGGGTACTTAGGGAAAATCATGACTGCGCACTATCTGGCCATCCAGGCATCCTGGGTACCAAACACCTCATTACCAGAAATTATTGGTGGCCTGGGTTGCCTAAAGACGTTAAGGCCTACGTCGCCGCTTGTGAGGTTTGTGCTAGGTCCAAGACTCCCAGGTCCCGACCAGCGGGCTTACTGCGTTCGTTGCCCATTCCCCAGAGACCTTGGACACATATCTCCATGGATTTTATCACCGATTTGCCTCCATCCCAAGGCAAGTCGGTGGTGTGGGTGGTGGTGGACCGCTTCAGTAAGATGTGCCACTTTGTGCCCCTCAAGAAACTACCCAACGCCAAAACGTTGGCTACCTTGTTTGTCAAACACATCCTGCGTCTCCATGGGGTCCCTGTCAATATTGTTTCGGACAGAGGGGTACAATTTGTTTCATTGTTTTGGAGAGCCTTCTGTATGAAGTTGGGGATTGATCTGTCCTTCTCCTCTGCCTTCCATCCTGAAACCAATGGCCAAACGGAGAGGACTAATCAGTCTCTAGAACAATACTTAAGGTGTTTTGTCTCTGACTGTCAATTTGATTGGGTCTCTTTCATTCCCCTCGCCGAATTTTCCCTTAATAACCGGGTCAGTAACTCGTCTGGGGTCTCTCCTTTTTTTTGTAATTTTGGGTTTAATCCACGGTTCTCCTCCGTTTCACCTGGTAGTTCCAACAATCCTGAGGTAGAGGTCGTTCATCGGGAACTGTGCACAGTCTGGGCCCAGGTTCAGAAAAACCTAGAGGTGTCCCAGAGCGTACAAAAAACTCAGGCTGATAAAAAACGTTCTGCTAACCCCCTGTTTATGGTCGGGGATCTGGTGTGGTTGTCGTCTAGGAACTTGCGTCTCAAGGTTCCGTCCAAGAAGTTTGCTCCCTGGTTTATTGGGCCGTATAAGGTCATTGAGGTCCTCAATCCTGTCTCCTTCCGGCTGGAGTTACCCCCGTCTTTTCGGATACACGACGTGTTTCATGCCTCCCTCCTCAAACGCTGCTCCCCGTCCTTGGCTCCCTCGAGGAGACCTCCTGTTCCCATCCTCACCCCGGAGGGGGTGGAATTCGAGGTGGCCAGGATTGTGGACAGCAAGATGGTCCAAGGCTCCCTCCAGTACCTGGTCCATTGGAGAGGATACGGGCCCGAGGAGAGGACTTGGGTACCCGCCCGGGATGTTCACGCTGGGGTATTGGTCAGGAAGTTCCACCTGCGTTTCCCCAGTAAGCCAGGTCCACTTAGAAAGGGTCCGGTGGCCCCTCATAAAAGGGGGGGTACTGTAAAGGATCTGCCAGGCACTGCGGGGTTAACTCCCAGAACTAATCAGTCAGCACCTGAGAATACATCCCTGAGACTGACTCCTGCTTCCACCATTCAGGCTGGCAGGCTTAGGAGTGGGAGAGCCTATCGTAACCTGGCCAGACTCAGCTAGCTCCCGCCCTCGGTCTATTTAAGCCTGCACTTCCTGTCCCTCGGTGCTTGTTATTGCTTTTGTTTCCTTCCTTGTGGTTCCTGGCCCAGCTACAGCTCCTGCTATTTTTGATCC
Organism: Rhinoderma darwinii; assembly: GCF_050947455.1. Classification (NCBI taxonomy): domain Eukaryota; kingdom Metazoa; phylum Chordata; class Amphibia; order Anura; family Rhinodermatidae; genus Rhinoderma; species Rhinoderma darwinii. The sequence goes on along the minus strand of NW_027464290.1, from coordinate 144,709 downwards.
TGCTCCATACCGACCCTGGCTTACCGACTACTCTTCTGCTTTTCGTTTTGTACCTCGCACACTCCTGGCTTGACTCGGCTCGTTCACCACTCTGGTTGCTCACGGTGTTGCCGTGGGCAACGGCCCCTTTTCCTTGCTTGTGTTCCTTGTATGTTTGTCGTGTTTGTCGTGCACTTACTGAGCGCAGGGACCGCCGCCCAGTTGTACCCCGTCGCCTAGGGCGGGTCGTTGCAAGTAGGCAGGGACAGAGTGGCGGGTAGATTAGGGCTCACTTGTCCGTCTCCCTACCCCCTGCCGTTACACCTCCCTTTTAGGTAAGTTAAAGAGATGCACCTGAGCCAGCCACTGATTGATGCAGCACCACAGTCAAATAGTGGAGTGGAGTAGGGGAACAGCAAACAGCCATTAAAGCCGCCCGCCCGCCGGCCCGCCCGCCCGCCACAATGGACCTACCTGTGTACACTAGATGGATGTGATGGAATGTACTGTCGTCCCTACATTTCAAGAAGGAGTAAGAATTGCAGTTGCAACAAAGCCTTGCTTGCCTACAAAGAGAGCAGCAATTTGGATTTGTTACTATTTTACCTAGAAGAATAACAAACTGTGCAAGGATGGAGGTTGTAGGAGCAAGGAGAAGTTGTCTGTAAAGTTGGTGGATGCTTATTTTCCATTTTGCAGTCCCTTGTCTCCCTCTTGTGGCCTCCTGGAGGCAACTAGCTGTGCAAAAAAAGACAGCCTGGCGGCCGGCTGTTGCAGTGTTGCCCTCTCAGGCAACACTGAGTGACTGACTGAGCCGCACCGTCTTATATAAAGTTCAGACGGAACTTTGCACGTGTCATAGTGGAGCCCTGAGGAGCCAGAGCCAGCTTTCTGACATCATAATGGGGCCTCAGAGATAAAAGCCTGGGCCCAGGTAGTGTTGGTCAGTGCTGCTCAGCAGGCAGCACTGGACTGGACTGGATTACAGCTGATACAAGGTGTGAAGGAACAAGGGGTGGCTGTGGGCATGCACTTGCTGCCGCTGCCAGTGTTTATCTGCATGGCAGCAGGGCATTTGGGCGTTGCCAGGAAGGCGTTTTTATGTAGATTCCTCCTCTTTCAGCACTGCATTGTGGTGCAAGCAAAAGAAGCAAATCCTGTCTGGCTTCCTCTCCGGCCTTTATTCACCTCCCGTGTAGCTGTGAGTGTGTGAGCCTGCAGGGCCCCATGGAATTGCCTAGAAGTAGGCTGAATCGCTGCAAGGGCTGAACAGCAGTATCGGGCAGGCTCGGGCAACGCGCGGCCCGTTCGGGTTATCGCTTCTCGGCCTTTTGGCTAAGATCAAGTGTAGTATCTGTTCTTATCAGTTTAATATCTGATACGTCCCCTATCTGGGGACCATATATTAAATGGATTTTTAGAACAGGGAGATGGAAATAGAGCTTGCTCTGTCCACTCCACGCATTGACGTGGTATTGCAGTATTTCCAGGACCGGTGCACCCTTTCCTTATGTGTTGACTAAAATCAGATTCCAAAAGTGTTTTTTGTGTTTGCCATTGTTTCTGTCTTTCTGAAGGGATCTCCCCTTTTAATCCCATTATTTCAACACCTGTTGGACAATGCATGAGTGATAATGAGCTAATTGATTAAATGCAATTAATGAATACATTGCCACCTCTTGTTTTGTGTCGTCTGTGTGTCTGTGTTTCCGGCATTTCACATTGGAACAGCTCATTCACCTTCCTTGTCTTCTCTCCGCCCTCCCTTTTAGGTAAGTTAAAGAGCTGCACCTGAGCCAGCCACTGATTGATGCAGCACCACAGTCAAATAGTGGAGTGGAGTAGGGGAACAGCAAACAGCCATTAAAGCCGCCCGCCCGCCCGCCACAATGGACCAACCTGTGTACACTAGATGGATGTGATGGAATGTACTGTCGTCCCTACATTTCAAGAAGGAGTAAGAATTGCAGTTGCAACAAAGCCTTGCTTGCCTACAAAGAGAGCAGAAATTTGGATTTGTTACTATGTTACCTAGAAGAATAACAAACTGTGCAAGGATGGAGGTTGTAGGAGCAAGGAGAAGTTGTCTGTAAAGTTGGTGGATGCTTATTTTCCATTTTGCAGTCCCTTGTCTCCCTCTTGTGGCCTCCTGGAGGCAACTAGCTGTGCAAAAAAAGACAGCCTGGCGGCCGGCTGTTGCAGTGTTGCCCTCTCAGGCAACACTGAGTGACTGACTGAGCCGCACCGTCTTATATAAAGTTCAGACGGAACTTTGCACGTGTCATAGTGGAGCCCTGAGGAGCCAGAGCCAGCTTTCTGACATCATAATGGGGCCTCAGAGATAAAAGCCTGGGCCCAGGCAGTGTTGGTCAGTGCTGCTCAGCAGGCAGCACTGGACTGGACTGGATTACAGCTGATACAAGGTGTGAAGGAACAAGGGGTGGCTGTGGGCATGCACTTGCTGCCGCTGCCAGTGTTTATCTGCATGGCAGCAGGGCATTTGGGCGTTGCCAGGAAGGCGTTTTTTTGTAGATTCCTCCTCTTTCAGCACTGCATTGTGGTGCAAGCAAAAGAAGCAAATCCTGTCTGGCTTCCTCTCCGGCCTTTATTCACCTCCCGTGTAGCTGTGAGTGTGTGAGCCTGCAGGGCCCCATGGAATTGCCTAGAAGTAGGCTGAATCCCTGCAAGGGCTGAACAGCAGTATCGGGCAGGCTCGGGCAACGCGCGGCCCGTTCGGGTTATCGCTTCTCGGCCTTTTGGCTAAGATCAAGTGTAGTATCTGTTCTTATCAGTTTAATATCTGATACGTCCCCTATCTGGGGACCATATATTAAATGGATTTTTAGAACAGGGAGATGGAAATAGAGCTTGCCCTGTCCACTCCACGCATTGACCTGGTATTGCAGTATTTCCAGGACCGGTGCACCCTTTCCTTATGTGTTGACTAAAATCAGATTCCAAAAGTGTTTTTTGTGTTTGCCATTGTTTCTGTCTTTCTGAAGGGATCTCCCCTTTTAATCCCATTATTTCAACACCTGTTGGACAATGCATGAGTGATAATGAGCTAATTGATTAAATGCAATTAATGAATACATTGCCACCTCTTGTTTTGTGTCGTCTGTGTGTCTGTGTTTCCGGCATTTCACATTGGAACAGCTCATTCACCTTCCTTGTCTTCTCTCCGCCCTCCCTTTTAGGTAAGTTAAAGAGCTGCACCTGAGACAGCCACTGATTGATGCAGCACCACAGTCAAATAGTGGAGTGGAGTAGGGGAACAGCAAACAGCCATTAAAGCCGCCCGCCCGCCACAATGGACCTACCTGTGTACACTAGATGGATGTGATGGAATGTACTGTCGTCCCTACATTTCAAGAAGGAGTAAGAATTGCAGTTGCAACAAAGCCTTGCTTGCCTACAAAGAGAGCAGCAATTTGGATTTGTTACTATGTTACCTAGAAGAATAACAAACTGTGCAAGGATGGAGGTTGTAGGAGCAAGGAGAAGTTGTCTGTAAAGTTGGTGGATGCTTATTTTCCATTTTGCAGTCCCTTGTCTCCCTCTTGTGGCCTCCTGGAGGCAACTAGCTCTGCAAAAAAAGACAGCCTGGCGGCCGGCTGTTGCAGTGTTGCCCTCTCAGGCAACACTGAGTGACTGACTGAGCCGCACCGTCTTATATAAAGTTCAGACGGAACTTTGCACGTGTCATAGTGGAGCCCTGAGGAGCCAGAGCCAGCTTTCTGACATCATAATGGGGCCTCAGAGATAAAAGCCTGGGCCAAGGCAGTGTTGGTCAGTGCTGCTCAGCAGGCAGCACTGGACTGGACTGGATTACAGCTGATACAAGGTGTGAAGGAACAAGGGGTGGCTGTGGGCATGCACTTGCTGCCGCTGCCAGTGTTTATCTGCATGGCAGCAGGGCATTTGGGCGTTGCCAGGAAGGCGTTTTTATGTAGATTCCTCCTCTTTCAGCACTGCATTGTGGTGCAAGCAAAAGAAGCAAATCCTGTCTGGCTTCCTCTCCGGCCTTTATTCACCTCCCGTGTAGCTGTGAGTGTGTGAGCCTGCAGGGCCCCATGGAATTGCCTAGAAGTAGGCTGAATCGCTGCAAGGGCTGAACAGCAGTATCGGGCAGGCTCGGGCAACGCGCGGCCCGTTCGGGTTATCGCTTCTCGGCCTTTTGGCTAAGATCAAGTGTAGTACCTGCTCAAGCTGAGGTTAGTAATCATCCCTGCCGGTGGTACGTGGGCCATCGTAGGGGGATGACAGTACGCCGAGGTGAGGGCAGGGAACCACAACGGTCATCGCTCTGGTGTACGCATTTGGTTTAAAGGTACCATTTGTAGGTGACCAGGCGACCGCCGGATCGAGGTCAGGAGGTCGGGTAGTTTGAAAGCCCGAGTTGCTATGTGCCCCAGGGCTGGTGACCCTGGGGTGCCCTAACTCACTGGGGGTGGGATCCCACTGAGTGAAGGCACACTTGCACGCACTCTCTTTCACGCTATATGAGCACACACCTTTTTTCTCCCGGCCTTCTGGCTGGGAGATGAGGAATTTTTTTATACCTGGCGGATGTCCAGGCTGTATCACAGCGCACATCCACTTATTTAATTTTGTTTTTCACTGTGTGTTTGTCACGTTTGTCACAGGATTGCGGATGCGGTGCCCTTTTGGGACCCGTCCAAGGTCTAGGGGGAAAATGTGTGGCCTTCTGGTTCCTTTTTCCCCTGCAACCCGGCCTCCCTTCTTCGGAAGGGAGGTGCAAGTAGAAGCAGGCTCCAAGGTGGACACTGGGGTGGCAGCCCAGGTAGAAGCCTTGGAGTGTTGTTGGGTCTCCCTAAGCTTTGGCAAGGGGGGATCATCGATCCTCGATCCTCTTGGCCTAAGGCTTGGAGGGTCGGGGAATGGTTATGCGGGGCCTCTCTCTCTTTTAAGAGAAGGGCTGCGATAGACCGCATCCTTGTGCACTTTTTGTGTGGCACCCCTGCACTTTTTTTTGCACTTGGGTGATAGAAAGCACGACTCGGAAGAAAAAAAAAAAAAAAAAAAAAAAATCTGTTCTTATCAGTTTAATATCTGATACGTCCCCTATCTGGGGACCATATATTAAATGGATTTTTAGAACAGGGAGATGGATATAGAGCTTGCTCTGTCCACTCCACGCATTGACCTGGTATTGCAGTATTTCCAGGACCGGTGCACCCTTTCCTTATGTGTTGACTAAAATCAGATTCCAAAAGTGTTTTTTGTGTTTGCCATTGTTTCTGTCTTTCTGAAGGGATCTCCCCTTTTAATCCCATTATTTCAACACCTGTTGGACAATGCATGAGTGATAATGAGCTAATTGATTAAATGCAATTAATGAATACATTGCCACCTCTTGTTTTGTGTCGTCTGTGTGTCTGTGTTTCCGGCATTTCACATTGGAACAGCTCATTCACCTTCCTTGTCTTCTCTCCGCCCTCCCTTTTAGGTAAGTTAAAGAGCTGCACCTGAGCCAGCCACTGATTGATGCAGCACCACAGTCAAATAGTGGAGTGGAGTAGGGGAACAGCAAACAGCCATTAAAGCCGCCCGCCCGCCCGCCACAATGGACCAACCTGTGTACACTAGATGGATGTGATGGAATGTACTGTCGTCCCTACATTTCAAGAAGGAGTAAGAATTGCAGTTGCAACAAAGCCTTGCTTGCCTACAAAGAGAGCAGCAATTTGGATTTGTTACTATGTTACCTAGAAGAATAACAAACTGTGCAAGGATGGAGGTTGTAGGAGCAAGGAGAAGTTGTCTGTAAAGTTGGTGGATGCTTATTTTCCATTTTGCAGTCCCTTGTCTCCCTCTTGTGGCCTCCTGGAGGCAACTAGCTGTGCAAAAAAAGACAGCCTGGCGGCCGGCTGTTGCAGTGTTGCCCTCTCAGGCAACACTGAGTGACTGACTGAGCCGCACCGTCTTATATAAAGTTCAGACGGAACTTTGCACGTGTCATAGTGGAGCCCTGAGGAGCCAGAGCCAGCTTTCTGACATCATAATGGGGCCTCAGAGATAAAAGCCTGGGCCCAGGCAGTGTTGGTCAGTGCTGCTCAGCAGGCAGCACTGGACTGGACTGGATTACAGCTGATACAAGGTGTGAAGGAACAAGGGGTGGCTGTGGGCATGCACTTGCTGCCGCTGCCAGTGTTTATCTGCATGGCAGCAGGGCATTTGGGCGTTGCCAGGAAGGCGTTTTTTTGTAGATTCCTCCTCTTTCAGCACTGCATTGTGGTGCAAGCAAAAGAAGCAAATCCTGTCTGGCTTCCTCTCCGGCCTTTATTCACCTCCCGTGTAGCTGTGAGTGTGTGAGCCTGCAGGGCCCCATGGAATTGCCTAGAAAGCTGGCTCTGGCTCCTCAGGGCTCCACTATGACACGTGCAAAGTTCCGTCTGAACTTTATATAAGACGGTGCGGCTCAGTCAGTCACTCAGTGTTGCCTGAGAGGGCAACACTGCAACAGCCGGCCGCCAGGCTGTCTTTTTTTGCACAGCTAGTTGCCTCCAGGAGGCCACAAGAGGGAGACAAGGGACTGCAAAATGGAAAATAAGCATCCACCAACTTTACAGACAACTTCTCCTTGCTCCTACAACCTCCATCCTTGCACAGTTTGTTATTCTTCTAGGTAACATAGTAACAAATCCAAATTGCTGCTCTCTTTGTAGGCAAGCAAGGCTTTGTTGCAACTGCAATTCTTACTCCTTCTTGAAATGTAGGGACAACAGTACATTCCATCACATCCATCTAGTGTACACAGGTAGGTCCATTGTGGCGGGCGGGCGGCTTTAATGGCTGTTTGCTGTTCCCCTACTCCACTCCACTATTTGACTGTGGTGCTGCATCAATCAGTGGCTGGCTCAGGTGCAGCTCTTTAACTTACCTAAAAGGGAGGGCGGAGAGAAGACAAGGAAGGTGAATGAGCTGTTCCAATGTGAAATGCCGGAAACACAGACACACAGACGACACAAAACAAGAGGTGGCAATGTATTCATTAATTGCATTTAATCAATTAGCTCATTATCACTCATGCATTGTCCAACAGGTGTTGAAATAATGGGATTAAAAGGGGAGATCCCTTCAGAAAGACAGAAACAATGGCAAACACAAAAAACACTTTTGGAATCTGATTTTAGTCAACACATAAGGAAAGGGTGCACCGGTCCTGGAAATACTGCAATACCACGTCAATGCGTGGAGTGGACAGAGCAAGCTCTATTTCCATCTCCCTGTTCTAAAAATCCATTTAATATATGGTCCCCAGATAGGGGACGTATCAGATATTAAACTGACAAGAACAGATACTACACTTGATCTTAGCCAAAAGGCCGAGAAGCGATAACCCGAACGGGCCGCGCGTTGCCCGAGCCTGCCCGATACTGCTGTTCAGCCCTTGCAGCGATTCAGCCTACTTCTAGGCAATTCCATGGGGCCCTGCAGGCTCACACACTCACAGCTACACGGGAGGTGAATAAAGGCCGGAGAGGAAGCCAGACAGGATTTTCTTCTTTTGCTTGCACCACAATGCAGTGCTGAAAGAGGAGGAATCTACATAAAAACGCCTTCCTGGCAACGCCCAAATGCCCTGCTGCCATGCAGATAAACACTGGCTGCGGCAGCCAGTGCATGCCCACAGCCACCCCTTGTTCCTTCACACCTTGTATCAGCTGTAATCCAGTCCAGTCCAGTGCTGCCTGCTGAGCAGCACTGACCAACACTGCCTGGGCCCAGGCTTTTATCTCTGAGGCCCCATTATGATGTCAGAAAGCTGGCTCTGGCTCCTCAGGGCTCCACTATGACACGTGCAAAGTTCCGTCTGAACTTTATATAAGACGGTGCGGCTCAGTCAGTCACTCAGTGTTGCCTGAGAGGGCAACACTGCAACAGCCGGCCGCCAGGCTGTCTTTTTTTGCACAGCTAGTTGCCTCCAGGAGGCCACAAGAGGGAGACAAGGGACTGCAAAATGGAAAATAAGCATCCACCAACTTTACAGACAACTTCTCCTTGCTCCTACAACCTCTATCCTTGCACAGTTTGTTATTCTTCTAGGTAACATAGTAACAAATCCAAATTGCTGCTCTCTTTGTAGGCAAGCAAGGCTTTGTTGCAACTGCAATTCTTACTCCTTCTTGAAATGTAGGGACGACAGTACATTCCATCACATCCATCTAGTGTACACAGGTAGGTCCATTGTGGCGGGCGGGCGGGAGGCTTTAATGGCTGTTTGCTGTTCCCCTACTCCACTCCACTATTTGACTGTGGTGCTGCATCAATCAGTGGCTGGCTCAGGTGCAGCTCTTTAACTTACCTAAAAGGGAGGGCGGAGAGAAGACAAGGAAGGTGAATGACCTGTTCCAATGTGAAATTCCGGAAACACAGACACACAGACGACACAAAACAAGAGGTGGCAATGTATTCATTAATTGCATTTAATCAATTAGCTCATTATCACTCATGCATTGTCCAACAGGTGTTGAAATAATGGGATTAAAAGGAGAGATCCCTTCAGAAAGACAGAAACAATGGCAAACACAAAAAACACTTTTGGAATCTGATTTTAGTCAACACATAAGGAAAGGGTGCACCGGTCCTGGAAATACTGCAATACCAGGTCAATGCGTGGAGTGGACAGAGCAAGCTCTATTTCCATCTCCCTGTTCTAAAAATCCATTTAATATATGGTCCCCAGATAGGGGACGTATCAGATATTAAACTGATAAGAACAGATAAGGTTTCAACAAAATTTTATTGACAAATATTCACATACATAGAATGCAATTTTTACAAAATAAAATTCAGTAATGAAATGCTGTTAAATAAAATTCCGTAATAATAAATTTGTTTATACATTCAATTGTCCAATAAGATTAGTAATAAAACGTTTTTAATACATTTCATTAAAAAACCTTTTTATAGCATAAAATTCGGTACTAAAAATGTTTATTTTTAATACATTTCATTAAAACGATAAAGGCAATATATTTTCAACGAGAAGAAGGTTTCTTTAAAAGTATGACAATGGCAGGATAAAACATCATAAAACAAGCAATAAAATCACAATTATAAATACATGGATAATTTACATAATAATTGTGTTCCATAGAGACAGACACCACATGGATGCCGCCTCTTTTGCTCCGAGATGTTTTTTGTCTCTTAGATAATATACATATAATTCACTCAACGCGATTTTAACACAATCTTTAATATCAATAAAATCACGTTTAAAAAGAAGAATGTTCCTAACCTTCCAGATGGCATTTTTAAAACAATTAATAATCATCCAGCAGATCATCTGCTGTCTGAATGATGGGCAGGTAAAAAGGCCATAAAAAACGTACTCGTATTTAAAATCGTTAAGACCGCAAATCCATTTTAATAAAAGGCCAGCTTTCCTCCAAATCTCCTGTGCATAGTGGCAGTTCCAGAATAAGTGCATTACCGTCTCATCATTTCTGCACATATCTCTCGGGCACTTGGCTCTCGCCACCAGTCCTCGCCTGTGTTGGAACTCACGTGTAGGGAGGCACTGGTGCACGATCGCCCAGGCAAGGTCCTTATGCACATATGCAAGGTATTTCCCAAAAACATTCCGCCACACTTGCTTGGACCTTGCCTGTGAGAGATTGGAAACTGCCACCATTTCTTCTCTGTGTCTACACGCCACTGACACCTTCCTCTGGTCCCCCAATATATCAGGCTCCAACTCATGGAGGCTCAGGAGCCTGACAGTCTTCTCCAGCACCACGTAGTGTTCTGGGGGACACAGGAGCACAGGAGAATTTAGGGAGATACGAAACCAACGCTTAAAAACCATGCCCGCTGCATATTTTAAAAAGCAGCTAAAAATGCCATCGGATTTAAACATTTTAAAACAGAAGCAGAAATATTTGATATAAAAAAATGTAAAAAGGTTAGGAACATCTCTCCCGCCATTGTCCTTACATTTATACATAAAATCACGTTTTAATTTTTCCATCTTGGAGCCCCACAGAAACATAAAACAAATGCGTGTTAGCTTTTTAATATATAAAATGGACGGAGGGAAAACCATGGCAACATAAAGCATTATTGGGATTAAAACCATTTTTATAATTAAAATTTTCCCCTCCATCGTGAGGCTCCTAAGATTCCACATTAAAACCTTCTTCTCTATTTTTGCTATCACTGAGTCCCAGTTAGAGGTCCCATTGTTCGCCTGATTAAAAACAATGCCTAAAATTTTAATCTGGTCCTTCTGCATTCTGACTCCTGGGGTCAGGGAGGAATCCCAGCCTCCTATATTAAAACAATCACATTTATCAATGTTTAGTTTAAAACCAGAAGCCTCACAGAAAAAGGTGGTGTTCCTCAGCGCCCTCCTCATGGATGTTGAATCAGGGCATAAAATTGTTACGTCATCCATGTAGCCCAATACCTTTATTTGGTTACCCCTCCCACCAGGTATCGGGGCGCCTCTGACTACTTTGTCACTTCTGAGCATAGCTAACAGGGGCTCCATTGCGCATATAAATAGTAGGGGAGACAATGGGCACCCTTGCTTGACTCCAGATAAAAGAGGAACACCTTTAGTTAAAAATCCATTTACAGAAATTTCACTAAAACAGGACCGATATAAAAGCATAACACGACTTATCATAAAATCAGGCACCGCCATCTTTTTAAGAACCATAAAAAGGAACTCATGGGACACTCTATCAAAGGCCTTTTCAAAGTCTAGTGATAAAATAGCAAGATTTTGGCCTCGATCTTTAAAATACCAAATAACATCTCTTAAAATATTAAGGGACTCAGTGATAGATCTACCAGGTACCCCACAGACCTGGTTTGGGTGGATTAGCTTACTGATAAAAGGTTTAAAGCGGACCGCTATCAATTTGGCTAAAATCTTGTAGTCTACATTTAAAAGTGTAATGGGACGCCAATTTTTCAGTTGGTCCTTTTCACCTTTTTTAAAAATTAAAGACACGATCCCCCTTCTCCAGGAAGGGGGCAGCTCTTCAGTGATAAAAACCTCTTTGTACAGTAAAATCATATCCTCTTTTAAAACATCCCAAAAAGTTAGATAAAATTCAATAGGCAACCCATCCTCCCCAGGGGCCTTTCCCGCTGAAAAACTTTTAAAAACAGATAAAAGTTCCTCTAAATTAAGATCTCGGGATAAAACCTCCTGGTCTAAAATATCTAACTTAAAATCAAGGGAGTTAAGAGCATGATTTAAAAAGGATTTATCAATAGCTTTTTTACTAAAAAGGAGTTGGTAAAAGTTAAAAGCTGCATTCAACATTCCTCCCATAGAAGTCTCCCCTTCTAGGTTTAAAATAGCATCTCGCCTACCATTTACCTTTTTAAAAAAGAATCGGGAGCACTTCTCATCTTCTTCAAGGTGTTTTACATGGGAGTTAAAAATGATTTGTTTGCCTTTATCATCTAAACATTTTTTTATTTCAGCTTTTAAATTTAAAATATCCGAATCCACCTCAAACCCAACATCCTTTAGTTTAAAAAGCACATGCAAACGCTTATTAAGAACATAAAACCACTGTTTCTTTTCTCTAGCTTTCTTCCTACCTGCTCGGATAAAAAATAATTTAATTCTGGGTTTAATGCCCTCCCACCAGTGCAGCATGGTCTCGTGGGGTTTTTTCTGTGATTGCCAGCACTGGTAGGTCCGCACAAACTCACTTTTGTTTTCAGGGTCCTCTAGGAGCGTGGTGTTTAACCTCCAGAGGCCCTTACTCACTTTTTGCTCTCCCTCCAGCTCCAGGGACACACTAAGGAGCTTATGGTCTGAAAATATATTTGTTAAAATCATACATTTTTGAGAGATAAAATCATGGGAAGCAAAAATAAAATCGATTCTGGAGCTCACTCTTCCATTAGACCATGTGGCACCTGCGTCTCCTGGCAAGAGTTCCCTCCAGCAATCGCGCAATTTAAAATCTTCAATAAAATTTTTGAGCAGGTAGGTAGTGCGGTCTTTTCTATTTGCATCCCCACCCTGCCGGCCTTCTCCTTCTCTTGTGCAGTTAAAATCACCTCCTACCAGCAGGGGGGTAGACCCAACACAAAACAGTGGTAAAATATTAAAAAGCTCTGCCCGCTCCTGTTTATCAGGAGGGGCATAGACATTTAAAATACGTATTAAAAGTCCATTAATGTGCAGGTGGGTTAAAATAGCTCTGCCAGGCATAATCTCAGTGACGGTTTGTATCGAAATAGAATGGCCACGGCAGAGCAATCCCACACCTGAAGAACGACAGTCATTAGCACCCGACCACACCGAAGGGCCCAGCTTCCAGTCTTTTTTCAAGTCCATATAGTCCATGCTGTTAGGGATTCCACACTCCTGCAGTAGGCAAAAATCAAAGTCCATAGTCTGTAGAAAAGAGAATAAAGCAGCCCTGCGAACAGGGCTCTTTAGGGACCTCACATTTAGCGAGGCAACTTTCAGAGGAATACAAGGCATAGTTATTGTTAGGCGTCAGTGTCCACCTCCGAGGAATCCGACTCCGATATAAATTGGGAGCCAGACTCCCCTGTATCAGGGGATGCAAACTCCAGGATTTTCCCAGGGTCAGAGCCAGATATATGAATCGACCCGACTCTTCCCCTGAACTCACTCTCATCCGAGCTGCGGCATATTGTCTTCCTCTTTATGGTGGGCACATCTTCTTCTCTTAGCCTTTTCCCCGTACTCGTCAGGTCCATCCTTGATTCCTCCTCCCCGTCACTGGATGTCACCTCCGACTCCTGGCTGTTGTCATCACCATCGCGAACTCCGGCCGCTGCTACCTCCGGTACGGCTGCAGGTATCTCCGGGTCACTCATCTGCTCAGGGCGCTCAGGAGCCTGTGAGGTCCCCTCCTTCTCTCTCGTCATCTTGCCTACTGCACCTGAAGCCGTCAATGCCCGACCCCCTGTTGGCGTAATAAGAGGGTCAGACTCGGGCTTCTCAGTCGGTCGGAGGCAGCTGGTGGCAGGGAGGTCCAGCGTGGAGCCCCTCCTTCTAGATCCCTTAATTGGATCATCACCAGCCACCACCTCTGCCCAGTCCTCCTTTGACGGCACCGAGGACCGGCGAGATTTCCTACCAACCGACTCAGGTAAGGAGCTCGGGGCCTTCATCGCAGAACCAGAACAGCCCTGCTCCGGCCCTTTGGAATCCCCAGGACCACCCTCCACTCGTGACTTGGAGGGTCTTGGTCCTGGCCCTTCGGCGGGTGCCGTTTCCGGGGCATTACCAGCAGAGTCCGCACCTGTTGTGGACTGCTGCCCTGGCCCTGGACGGGATGGACCAGGCCTAGGCCCACCCCTCAATGACTGCGTTCTTTTAGGACAGTCTTTATACATGTGACCTGCCTCCCCGCACAGGTTACATGTTGCTCTGGAACTGCACTTGGCGGCCACGTGCCCCAGGCCTCCACATTTGTTACAGCGAACAACACGGTTTTCACTGCATGACTCTTTTGTGTGCCCATATTTTTGGCAGTTCCAGCAAAACCGGGGCATCTGGGGGTAAAACAGGTATCCCCGGTTCTTCCCAATGGCAAAATTCGCTGGAGGGTGCACAAAGCCACGTATGCCATTGGGGTCTTGAAAGAACTTGACAAAGTACTTTCTCTTTCCGTTCCAAAATCCCTCAGCATTTTTTACTTCATGCGAGAAGTGAATTTCCTTGCAATAGCGCCCTAGGAATGTGTCAATGTCCTTGGCGGGGACAAAGGGGCTATGCATTACCACGACCAGTGGAATAGACTCTTCTCCGTAGAGGAGAGAAAAATGAAGCCCATCTAGGCGCTCATCTGTCTGGTCGGAACCAGACAGGGCTGCACAGATTGTATCGCAGCAGGCCGCGGTGCAGAAGGAGATGGTATACCGACCGCGGCCTTCCTGGTCATTCAGACACAGGATATTTTCCCGTCTGAGGCCGAAGGAGCCAAGCAGGATTTCCCCTACTATGAATTTCAGGTTCTTCCGCTGGCGATGTTCCTCTCCGACCTCGATCCGGATGGTTTGGCGTAACTGGGTCTCCCCAGTTACAAACCCATAGGTGAACGGCATTCCTGCTTGTCCCAACAAGTTTTTCCGCCCTTCTAGGCCGTCCAGCGCAAGCTGTCCGCCTAGCGATCCCTTCCCGTTGCCTGAGGACTAGTCCGACTACCCAATAGCTGCAGGGGGGTGAAGTCAAGGCGATAAACCAGTGACGATCCCCCCAGGCCAAGTAGCCGGGTACCCCAGGCACCTTCTGACTGAAACCTCCTGTACGAATACACTTGGTCGCAGCCAAAAGGCCGAGAAGCGATAACCCGAACGGGCCGCGTGTTGCCCGAGCCTGCCCGATACTGCTGTTCAGCCCTTGCAGCGATTCAGCCTACTTCTAGGCAATTCCATGGGGCCCTGCAGGCTCACACACTCACAGCTACACGGGAGGTGAATAAAGGCCGGAGAGGAAGCCAGACAGGATTTGCTTCTTTTGCTTGCACCACAATGCAGTGCTGAAAGAGGAGGAATCTACATAAAAACGCCTTCCTGGCAACGCCCAAATGCCCTGCTGCCATGCAGATAAACAATGGCAGCGGCAGCAAGTGCATGCCCACAGCCACCCCTTGTTCCTTCACACCTTGTATCAGCTGTAATCCAGTCCAGTCCAGTGCTGCCTGCTGAGCAGCACTGACCAACACTGCCTGGGCCCAGGCTTTTATCTCTGAGGCCCCATTATGATGTCAGAAAGCTGGCTCTGGCTCCACTATGACACGTGCAAAGTTCCGTCTGAACTTTATATAAGACGGTGCGGCTCAGTCAGTCACTCAGTGTTGCCTGAGAGGGCAACACTGCAACAGCCGGCCGCCAGGCTGTCTTTTTTTGCACAGCTAGTTGCCTCCAGGAGGCCACAAGAGGGAGACAAGGGACTGCAAAATGGAAAATAAGCATCCACCAACTTTACAGACAACTTCTCCTTGCTCCTACAACCTCCATCCTTGCACAGTTTGTTATTCTTCTAGGTAACATAGTAACAAATCCAAATTGCTGCTCTCTTTGTAGGCAAGCAAGGCTTTGTTGCAACTGCAATTCTTACTCCTTCTTGAAATGTAGGGACGACAGTACATTCCATCACATCCATCTAGTGTACACAGGTAGGTCCATTGTGGCGGGCGGGCGGGCCGGCGGGCGGGCGGGCGGCTTTAATGGCTGTTTGCTGTTCCCCTACTCCACTCCACTATTTGACTGTGGTGCTGCATCAATCAGTGGCTGGCTCAGGTGCAGCTCTTTAACTTACCTAAAAGGGAGGTGTAACGGCAGGGGGTAGGGAGACGGACAAGTGAGCCCTAATCTACCCGCCACTCTGTCCCTGCCTACTTGCAACGACCCGCCCTAGGCGACGGGGTACAACTGGGCGGCGGTCCCTGCGCTCAGTAAGTGCACGACAAACACGACAAACATACAAGGAACACAAGCAAGGAAAAGGGGCCGTTGCCCACGGCAACACCGTGAGCAACCAGAGTGGTGAACGAGCCGAGTCAAGCCAGGAGTGTGCGAGGTACAAAACGAAAAGCAGAAGAGTAGTCGGTAAGCCAGGGTCGGTATGGAGCAGGATCAAAAATAGCAGGAGCTGTAGCTGGGCCAGGAACCACAAGGAAGGAAACAAAAGCAATAACAAGCACCGAGGGACAGGAAGTGCAGGCTTAAATAGACCGAGGGCGGGAGCTAGCTGAGTCTGGCCAGGTTACGATAGGCTCTCCCACTCCTAAGCCTGCCAGCCTGAATGGTGGAAGCAGGAGTCAGTCTCAGGGATGTATTCTCAGGTGCTGACTGATTAGTTCTGGGAGTTAACCCCGCAGTGCCTGGCAGATCCTTTACAGTACCCCCCCTTTTATGAGGGGCCACCGGACCCTTTCTAAGTGGACCTGGCTTACTGGGGAAACGCAGGTGGAACTTCCTGACCAATACCCCAGCGTGAACATCCCGGGCGGGTACCCAAGTCCTCTCCTCGGGCCCGTATCCTCTCCAATGGACCAGGTACTGGAGGGAGCCTTGGACCATCTTGCTGTCCACAATCCTGGCCACCTCGAATTCCACCCCCTCCGGGGTGAGGATGGGAACAGGAGGTCTCCTCGAGGGAGCCAAGGACGGGGAGCAGCGTTTGAGGAGGGAGGCATGAAACACGTCGTGTATCCGAAAAGACGGGGGTAACTCCAGCCGGAAGGAGACAGGATTGAGGACCTCAATGACCTTATACGGCCCAATAAACCGGGGAGCAAACTTCTTGGACGGAACCTTGAGACGCAAGTTCCTAGACGACAACCACACCAGATCCCCGACCATAAACAGGGGGTTAGCAGAACGTTTTTTATCAGCCTGAGTTTTTTGTACGCTCTGGGACACCTCTAGGTTTTTCTGAACCTGGGCCCAGACTGTGCACAGTTCCCGATGAACGACCTCTACCTCAGGATTGTTGGAACTACCAGGTGAAACGGAGGAGAACCGTGGATTAAACCCAAAATTACAAAAAAAAGGAGAGACCCCAGACGAGTTACTGACCCGGTTATTAAGGGAAAATTCGGCGAGGGGAATGAAAGAGACCCAATCAAATTGACAGTCAGAGACAAAACACCTTAAGTATTGTTCTAGAGACTGATTAGTCCTCTCCGTTTGGCCATTGGTTTCAGGATGGAAGGCAGAGGAGAAGGACAGATCAATCCCCAACTTCATACAGAAGGCTCTCCAAAACAATGAAACAAATTGTACCCCTCTGTCCGAAACAATATTGACAGGGACCCCATGGAGACGCAGGATGTGTTTGACAAACAAGGTAGCCAACGTTTTGGCGTTGGGTAGTTTCTTGAGGGGCACAAAGTGGCACATCTTACTGAAGCGGTCCACCACCACCCACACCACCGACTTGCCTTGGGATGGAGGCAAATCGGTGATAAAATCCATGGAGATATGTGTCCAAGGTCTCTGGGGAATGGGCAACGAACGCAGTAAGCCCGCTGGTCGGGACCTGGGAGTCTTGGAACTAGCACAAACCTCACAAGCGACGACGTAGGCCTTAACGTCTTTAGGCAACCCAGGCCACCAATAATTTCTGGTAATGAGGTGTTTGGTACCCAGGATGCCTGGATGGCCAGATAGTGCGCAGTCATGATTTTCCCTAAGTACCCTTAGCCGGAATTGCAGGGGAACAAACAGCTTGTTCTCAGGAAGGTTCCCGGGAGCTGCACCTTGATCAGCAGCAATTTCAGAGACTAAATCAGAATCGATCGAGGAAATGATTATACCTGGAGGCAAAATACAAGCAGGATCTTCCTCCGAAGGAGGGCTGGCCATGAAGCTACGCGACAGTGCATCAGCCTTAATATTTTTAGACCCAGCCCTATAGGTAACCAAAAAATTGAATCTGGTAAAAAATAACGCCCATCGAGCTTGTCTCGCGTTTAGCCTCCGGGCAGATTCTAGGAACACCAGATTCTTGTGGTCGGTAAGGACCGTTACCTGGTGCCTAGCCCCCTCCAGGAAGTGGCGCCACTCTTCAAATGCCCATTTAATGGCTAAGAGTTCGCGGTTGCCAATATCATAGTTACTTTCAGTTGGCGAAAACTTCCTGGAGAAGTAGGCACAGGGGCGGAGATGGGTGAGGGACCTGGTACCCTGGGACAAGACAGCCCCCACTCCCACCTCAGATGCGTCAACTTCCACGATAAATGGCTCCATTTGGTTGGGCTGAACCAGCACCGGGGCCGAGACAAAGCACTTCTTAAGGACCTCAAAAGCCTGGACAGCCTCAGGAGGCCAGTGGAGGAGATCAGCACCTTTGCGAGTGAGGTCCGTAAGGGGCTTAGCGATGACCGAGAAGTTAGCAATAAATCTCCTGTAATAATTAGCAAACCCCAAAAAACACTGTAACGCCTTCAGGGAGGCAGGTTGGACCCATTCCGCCACAGCCTGAACCTTGGCTGGGTCCATGCGGAATTCATGAGGAGTGAGGATTTGACCCAAAAATGGAATCTCCTGTACCCCAAACACACATTTTTCGGTTTTGGCAAACAGTTTATTTTCCCGAAGGACCTGGAGCACCTTCCTGACATGCTCCACGTGGGAGGACCAGTCCTTGGAAAACACCAGTATGTCATCAAGGTACACTACCAGAAAAATCCCCAGGTAATTTCTCAAAATCTCATTTATGAAATTCTGGAAGACCGCAGGGGCATTACACAACCCAAAGGGCATGACGAGGTATTCAAAATGGCCTTCGGGCGTGTTAAACGCAGTCTTCCACTCATCCCCCTCTTTGATGCGAATAAGGTTATACGCCCCCCGTAGATCCAATTTAGAAAACCATTGGGCCCCCTGAACCTGATTAAAGAGATCAGGAATCAAAGGAAGGGGATACTGGTTCCTTACCGTGACCTTATTCAGGCTACGGTAGTCAATGCATGGCCTAAGACCACCATCCTTCTTCCCCACGAAGAAGAAGCCAGCACCTACCGGAGAAGAAGAGGGACGAATGTAACCCTTGGCCAGGGATTCCTGGATATACACTCTCATAGCTTCACGTTCGGGACAAGAAAGATTAAATATCCTACCCTTAGGAAGCTTAGCTCCTGGTACCAATTCGATAGCGCAATCGTATTCTCTATGAGGAGGTAACACTTCGGAGGCCTCCCTAGAGAAAACATCAGCGAAGTCCTGAACAAACTCGGGTAGCGTATTCGCCTCCTTAGGGGGAGAAATAGAATTAACAGAAAAACATGACGTACAACATTCATTACCCCATTTGGTTAGCTCCCCAGTATTCCAGTCAAACGTAGGATTATGCAACTGCAACCAGGGAAGACCTAGCACCAAATCGTACGATAATCCCTGCATCAACAGTACAGAGCATTGCTCCAAATGTATGGAGCCAACAAGGAGTTCAAAAACAGGGGTATGCTGTGTAAAATAACCATTAGCAAGAGGAGTGGCGTCGATACCCACTACCGGGACAGGTTTAGGCAAATCAATAAGAGGCATAGCAAGGGACATAGCAAATTCCACAGACATGATATTAGTAGAGGACCCTGAATCCACGAAAGCACTGCCGGTAGCAGACCTACCACCAAAAGAGACCTGAAAGGGAAGCAAGATCTTAGTACGTTTCATATTTACGGGAAATACCTGTGCGCCCAAGTGACCTCCCCGATGATCACTTAGACGCGGAAGTTCTCTGGCTGCAACCTTACGCTTAGGACAGTTGTTCACTTGATGCTTGTCGTCCCCACAGTAGAAGCAGAGACCATTCTTCCTGCGGAATTCTCTACGTTGTTGGGGGGACACGGAGGCCCCGAGTTGCATAGGTATCTCTGAATCTTTCGGGGAGGAACGAAGCAACGGAGCTTCGGGAGGCATCATGGGGGAGTCGGAGGAGAAAACACATAAACGTTTACGTTGTCGTTCCCTGAGACGTCGGTCAAGTCGTATCGCTAAAGCCATAACCTGGTCTAGGGAGTCAGAAGAGGGATAGCTAACTAGCAGGTCTTTCAGGGCATTCGACAGACCCAACCTAAACTGGCACCTTAAGGCAGGGTCATTCCACCGAGAAGCTACGCACCACTTCCGAAAGTCAGAGCAATACTCCTCAACAGGTCTCTTACCCTGACTTAAGGTCACCAGCTGACTCTCGGCAAAGGCAGTCCTGTCAGTCTCGTCATAAATAAGTCAGAGAGCAGAAAAGAAACAATCAACGGAGGAAAGTTCAGGGGCGTCAGGAGCCAAGGAGAAGGCCCACTCTTGGGGCCCTTCCTGGAGCCGGGACATAATTATACCCACCTGCTGGCTCTCAGAACCTGAGGAATGAGGCTTTAAACGAAAGTAAAGCCTACAACTCTCCCGAAAGGAGAGAAAAGTCCTCCGGTCCCCTGAGAACCGGTCGGGCAACTTGAGGTGGGGTTCAAGAGGTGCGGTGCGGGGAACTACCAGGGTAGCATCAGGCTGGTTGACCCTCTGAGCCAGGGCCTGGACCTGTAGGGAGAGACCCTGCATTTGCTGAGCCAGGGTCTCACGGGGATCCATAGTGGTGTCAGGGACCAGGGGTAGACTAGGTATGGGCTTGTTATTATGTAACGGCAGGGGGTAGGGAGACGGATAAGTGAGCCCTAATCTACCCGCCACTCTGTCCCTGCCTACTTGCAACGACCCGCCCTAGGCGACGGGGTACAACTGGGCGGCGGTCCCTGCGCTCAGTAAGTGCACGACAAACACGACAAACATACAAGGAACACAAGCAAGGAAAAGGGGCCGTTGCCCACGGCAACACCGTGAGCAACCAGAGTGGTGAACGAGCCGAGTCAAGCCAGGAGTGTGCGAGGTACAAAACGAAAAGCAGAAGAGTAGTCGGTAAGCCAGGGTCGGTATGGAGCAGGATCAAAAATAGCAGGAGATGTAGCTGGGCCAGGAACCACAAGGAAGGAAACAAAAGCAATAACAAGCACCGAGGGACAGGAAGTGCAGGCTTAAATAGACCGAGGGCGGGAGCTAGCTGAGTCTGGCCAGGTTACGATAGGCTCTCCCACTCCTAAGCCTGCCAGCCTGAATGGTGGAAGCAGGAGTCAGTCTCAGGGATGTATTCTCAGGTGCTGACTGATTAGTTCTGGGAGTTAACCCCGCAGTGCCTGGCAGATCCTTTACAGGAGGGCAGAGAGAAGACAAGGAAGGTGAATGAGCTGTTCCAATGTGAAATGCCGGAAACACAGACACACAGACGACACAAAACAAGAGGTGGCAATGTATTCATTAATTGCATTTAATCAATTAGCTCATTATCACTCATGTATTGTCCAACAGGTGTTGAAATAATGGGATTAAAAGGGGAGATCCCTTCAGAAAGACAGAAACAATGGCAAACACAAAAAACACTTTTGGAATCTGATTTTAGTCAACACATAAGGAAAGGATGCACCGGTCCTGGAAATACTGCAATACCAGGTCAATGCGAGGAGTGGACAGAGCAAGCTCTATTTCCATCTCCCTGTTCTAAAAATCCATTTAATATATGGTCCCCAGATAGGGGACGTATCAGATATTAAACTGATAAGAACAGATACTACACTTGATCTTAGCCAAAAGGCCGAGAAGCGATAACCCGAACGGGCCGCGTGTTGCCCGAGCCTGCCCGATACTGCTGTTCAGCCCTTGCAGCGATTCAGCCTACTTCTAGGCAATTCCATGGGGCCCTGCAGGCTCACACACTCACAGCTACACGGGAGGTGAATAAAGGCCGGAGAGGAAGCCAGACAGGATTTGCTTCTTTTGCTTGCACCACAATGCAGTGCTGAAAGAGGAGGAATCTACATAAAAACGCCTTCCTGGTAACGCCCAAATGCCCTGCTGCCATGCAGATAAACACTGGCAGCGGCAGCAAGTGCATGCCCACAGCCACCCCTTGTTCCTTCACACCTTGTATCAGCTGTAATCCAGTCCAGTCCAGTGCTGCCTGCTGAGCAGCACTGACCAACACTGCCTGGGCCCAGGCTTTTATCTCTGAGGCCCCATTATGATGTCAGAAAGCTGGCTCTGGCTCCACTATGACACGTGCAAAGTTCCGTCTGAACTTTATATAAGACGGTGCGGCTCAGTCAGTCACTCAGTGTTGCCTGAGAGGGCAACACTGCAACAGCCGGCCGCCAGGCTGTCTTTTTTTGCACAGCTAGTTGCCTCCAGGAGGCCACAAGAGGGAGACAAGGGACTGCAAAATGGAAAATAAGCATCCACCAACTTTACAGACAACTTCTCCTTGCTCCTACAACCTCCATCCTTGCACAGTTTGTTATTCTTCTAGGTAACATAGTAACAAATCCAAATTGCTGCTCTCTTTGTAGGCAAGCAAGGCTTTGTTGCAACTGCAATTCTTACTCCTTCTTGAAATGTAGGGACGACAGTACATTCCATCACATCCATCTAGTGTACACAGGTAGGTCCATTGTGGCGGGCGGGCGGGCGGGCGGCTTTAATGGCTGTTTGCTGTTCCCCTACTCCACTCCACTATTTGACTGTGGTGCTGCATCAATCAGTGGCTGGCTCAGGTGCAGCTCTTTAACTTACCTAAAAGGGAGGGCGGAGAGAAGACAAGGAAGGTGAATGAGCTGTTCCAATGTGAAATGCCGGAAACACAGACACACAGACGACACAAAACAAGAGGTGGCAATGTATTCATTAATTGCATTTAATCAATTAGCTCATTATCACTCATGCATTGTCCAACAGGTGTTGAAATAATGGGATTAAAAGGGGAGATCCCTTCAGAAAGACAGAAACAATGGCAAACACAAAAAACACTTTTGGAATCTGATTTTAGTCAACACATAAGGAAAGGGTGCACCGGTCCTGGAAATACTGCAATACCAGGTCAATGCGTGGAGTGGACAGAGCAAGCTCTATTTCCATCTCCCTGTTCTAAAAATCCATTTAATATATGGTCCCCAGATAGGGGACGTATCAGATATTAAACTGATAAGAACAGATACTACACTTGATCTTAGCCAAAAGGCCGAGAAGCGATAACCCGAACGGGCCGCGCGTTGCCCGAGCCTGCCCGATACTGCTGTTCAGCCCTTGCAGCGATTCAGCCTACTTCTAGGCAATTCCATGGGGCCCTGCAGGCTTACACACTCACAGCTACACGGGAGGTGAATAAAGGCCGGAGAGGAAGCCAGACAGGATTTGCTTCTTTTGCTTGCACCACAATGCAGTGCTGAAAGAGGAGGAATCTACATAAAAACGCCTTCCTGGCAACGCCCAAATGCCCTGCTGCCATGCAGATAAACACTGGCAGCGGCAGCAAGTGCATGCCCACAGCCACCCCTTGTTCCTTCACACCTTGTATCAGCTGTAATCCAGTCCAGTCCAGTGTTGCCTGCTGAGCAGCACTGACCAACACTGCCTGGGCCCAGGCTTTTATCTCTGAGGCCCCATTATGATGTCAGAAAGCTGGCTCTGGCTCCTCAGGGCTCCACTATGACACGTGCAAAGTTCCGTCTGAACTTTATATAAGTCGGTGCGGCTCAGTCAGTCACTCAGTGTTGCCTGAGAGGGCAACACTGCAACAGCCGGCCGCCAGGCTGTCTTTTTTTGCACAGCTAGTTGCCTCCAGGAGGCCACAAGAGGGAGACAAGGGACTGCAAAATGGAAAATAAGCATCCACCAACTTTACAGACAACTTCTCCTTGCTCCTACAACCTCCATCCTTGCACAGTTTGTTATTCTTCTAGGTAACATAGTAACAAATCCAAATTGCTGCTCTCTTTGTAGGCAAGCAAGGCTTTGTTGCAACTGCAATTCTTACTCCTTCTTGAAATGTAGGGACGACAGTACATTCCATCACATCCATCTAGTGTACACAGGTAGGTCCATTGTGGCGGGCGGGCGGGCGGGCGGCTTTAATGGCTGTTTGCTGTTCCCCTACTCCACTCCACTATTTGACTGTGGTGCTGCATCAATCAGTGGCTGGCTCAGGTGCAGCTCTTTAACTTACCTAAAAGGGAGGGCGGAGAGAAGACAAGGAAGGTGAATGAGCTGTTCCAATGTGAAATGCCGGAAACACAGACACACAGACGACACAATTGGTTTAATCGGTTTAATCAATTAGCTCATTATCACTCATGCATTGTCCAACAGGTGTTGAAATAATGGGATTAAAAGGGGAGATCCCTTCAGAAAGACAGAAACAATGGCAAACACAAAAAACACTTTCTGAACTTTGCTGCCAGCCGCGAAAGCGAAAGTAACCAAGATCGAGCGTCTAGGATTTACTTGTGAATAGCTCGCCTGGGAAACATCCAGATAAGTCAAAGACAGTGCTTCTATACTAATTGCCAGGCGCTGAGACGAATGCCGCCAAGATCAAGCGTCTAAGACTTACGGTTCAATAATTAGCCTCAGAAACAGTGGGAAACAGTGCTTCTATACTAATTGCCAGGCGCTGAGATGAATGCCGCCAAGATCAAGCGTCAAAGACTTACGGTTCAAGAATTAGCCTCAGAAACAGTGGGAAACAGTGCTTTTATACTAATTGCCAGGCGCTGAGACGAATGCCGCCAAGATCGAGCGTCTATGACTTACGGTTCAAGAATTAGCCTCAGAAACAGTGGTTCTAAACATGCTGCCAATAGCTCGCCTGGGAAACATCCAGAGAAGTCCAAGATAGTGTTTTTTAGACTGGCTGCCACGAGCTGAAACGAATGCAGCCAAGAGCGAGCGTCTGTCACTTACGGTTCAAGAGTTATTCACAGAAACATGGTTCTGAACTTTGCTGCCAGCCGCGAAAGCGAAAATAACCAAGATCGAGCGTCTAGGATTTACTTGTCAATAGCTCGTCTGGGAAACATCCAGAGAAGTCAAAGACAGTGCTTCTATACTAATTGCCTGGCGCTGAGACGAATGCCGCCAAGATCAAGCGTCTAAGACTTACGGTTCAAGAATTAGCCTCAGAAACAGTGGTTTTGAACATGCTGCCAATAGCTCGCCTGGGAAACATCCAGAGAAGTCCAAGATAGTGTTTTTTAGACTGGCTGCCACGAGCTGAAACGAATGCAACCAAGAGCGAGCGTCTGTGACTTACGGTTCAAGAGTTATTCACAGAAACATGGTTCTGAACATTGCTGCCAGCCGCGAAAGCGAAAGTAACCAAGATCGAGCGTCTAGGATTTACTTGTCAATAGCTCGCCTGGGAAACATCCAGAGAAGTCAAAGACAGTGCTTCTATACTAATTGCCAGGCGCTGAGACGAATGCCGCCAAGATCGAGCGTCTAAGACTTACGGTTCAAGAATTAGCCTCAGAAACAGTGGTTCTGAACATGCTGCCAATAGCTCGCCTGGGAAACATCCAGAGAAGTCCAAGATAGTGTTTTTTAGACTGGCTGCCACGAGCTGAAACGAATGCAGCCAAGAGCGAGCGTCTGTCACTTACGGTTCAAGAGTTATTCACAGAAACATGGTTCTGAACTTTGCTGCCAGCCGCGAAAAAGAAAGCAACCAAGATCGAGCGTCTAGGATTTACTTGTGAATAGCTCGCCTGGAAAACATCCAGAGAAGTCAAAGACAGTGCAGCTATACTAATTGCCAGGCGCTGAGACGAATGCCGCAAGGATCAAGCGTCTAAGACTTACGGTTCAAGAATTAGCCTCAGAAACAGTGGGAAACAGTGCTTCTATACTAATTGCCAGGCGCTGAGACGAATGCCGCCAAGATCGAGCGTCTATGACTTACGGTTCAAGAATTAGCCTCAGAAACAGTGGTTCTGAACATGCTGCCAATAGCTCGCCTGGGAAACATCCAGAGAAGTCCAAGATAGTGTTTTTTAGACTGGCTGCCACGAGCTGAAACGAATGCAGCCAAGAGCGAGCGTCTGTCACTTACGGTTCAAGAGTTATTCACAGAAACATGGTTCTGAACTTTGCTGCCAGCCGCGAAAGCGAAAATAACCAAGATCGAGCGTCTAGGATTTACTTGTCAATAGCTCGCCTGGGAAACTTTCAGATAAGTCAAAGACTGCTTCTATACTAATTGCCAGGCGCTGAGACGAATGCCGCCAAGATCAAGCGTCTAAGACTTACGGTTCAAGAATTAGCCTCAGAAACAGTGGGAAACAGTGCTTCTATACTAATTGCCAGGCGCTGAGACGAATGCCGCCAAGATCGAGCGTCTATGACTTACGGTTCAAGAATTAGCCTCAGAAACAGTGGTTCTGAACATGCTGCCAATAGCTCGCCTGGGAAACATCCAGAGAAGTCCAAGATAGTGTTTTTTAGACTGGCTGCCACGAGCTGAAACGAATGCAGCCAAGAGCGAGCGTCTGTGACTTACGGTTCAAGAGTTATTCACAGAAACATGGTTCTGAACTTTGCTGCCAGCCGCGAAAGCGAAAGTAACCAAGATCGAGCGTCTAGGATTTACTTGTCAATAGCTCGCCTGGGAAACATCCAGAGAAGTCAAAGACAGTGCTTCTATACTAATTGCCAGGCGCTGAGACGAATGCCGCCAAGATCGAGCGTCTATGACTTACGGTTCAATAATTAGCCTCAGAACCAGTGGTTCTGAACATGCTGCCAATAGATCGCCTGGGAAACATCCAGAGAAGTCCAAGATAGTGTTTTTTAGACTGGCTGCCACGAGCTGAAACGAATGCAGCCAAGAGCGAGCGTCTTTGACTTACGGTTCAAGAGTTATTCACAGAAACATGGTTCTGAACTTTGCTGCCAGCCGCGAAAGCGAAAATAACCAAGATCGAGCGTCTAGGATTTACTTGTCAATAGCTCGCCTGGGAAACTTTCAGATAAGTCAAAGACTGCTTCTATACTAATTGCCAGGCGCTGAGACGAATGCCGCCAAGATCAAGCGTCTAAGACTTACGGTTCAAGAATTAGCCTCAGAAACAGTGGGAAACAGTGCTTCTATACTAATTGCCAGGCGCTGAGACGAATGCCGCCAAGATCGAGCGTCTATGACTTACGGTTCAAGAATTAGCCTCAGAAACAGTGGTTCTGAACATGCTGCCAATAGCTCGCCTGGGAAACATCCAGAGAAGTCCAAGATAGTGTTTTTTAGACTGGCTGCCACGAGCTGAAACGAATGCAGCCAAGAGCGAGCGTCTGTGACTTACGGTTCAAGAGTTATTCACAGAAACATGGTTCTGAACTTTGCTGCCAGCCGCGAAAGCGAAAGTAACCAAGATCGAGCGTCTAGGATTTACTTGTCAATAGCTCGCCTGGGAAACATCCAGAGAAGTCAAAGACAGTGCTTCTATACTAATTGCCAGGCGCTGAGACGAATGCCGCCAAGATCGAGCGTCTATGACTTACGGTTCAATAATTAGCCTCAGAACCAGTGGTTCTGAACATGCTGCCAATAGATCGCCTGGGAAACATCCAGAGAAGTCCAAGATAGTGTTTTTTAGACTGGCTGCCACGAGCTGAAACGAATGCAGCCAAGAGCGAGCGTCTTTGACTTACGGTTCAAGAGTTATTCACAGAAACATGGTTCTGAACTTTGCTGCCAGCCGCGAAAGCGAAAATAACCAAGATCGAGCGTCTAGGATTTACTTGTCAATAGCTCGCCTGGGAAACATCCAGAGAAGTCAAAGATAGTGCTTCCATACTAATTGCCAGGCGCTGAGACGAATGCCGCCAAGATCAAGCGTCTAAGACTTACGGTTCAATAATTAGCCTCAGAAACAGTGGGAAACAGTGCTTCTATACTAATTGCCAGGCGCTGAGACGAATGCCGCCAAGATCGAGCGTCTATGACTTACGGTTCAAGAATTAGCCTCAGAAACAGTGGTTCTGAACATGCTGCTAATAGCTCGCCTGGGAAACATCCAGAGATGTCCAATATAGTGTTTTTTAGACTGGCTGCCACGAGCTGAAACGAATGCAGCCAAGAGCGAGCGTCTGTGACTTACGGTTCAAGAGTTATTCACAGAAACATGGTTCTGAACTTTGCTGCCAGCCGCGAAAGCGAAAGTAACCAAGATCGAGCGTCTAGGATTTACTTGTGAATAGCTCGCCTGGGAAACATCCAGAGAAGTCAAAGACAGTGCTTCTATACTAATTGCCAGGCGCTGAGACGAATGCCGCCAAGATCAAGCGTCTAAGACTTACGGTTCAAGAATTAGCCTCAGAAACAGTGGTTCTGAACATGCTGCCAATAGCTCGCCTGGGAAACATCCAGAGAAGTCCAAGATAGTGTTTTTTAGACTGGCTGCCACGAGCTGAAACGAATGCAGCCAAGAGCGAGCGTCTGTCACTTACGGTTCAAGAGTTATTCACAGAAACATGGTTCTGAACTTTGCTGCCAGCCGCGAAAGCGAAAGCAACCAAGATCGAGCGTCTAGGATTTACTTGTGAATAGCTCGCCTGGAAAACATCCAGAGAAGTCAAAGACAGTGCAGCTATACTAATTGCCAGGCGCTGAGACGAATGCCGCAAGGATCAAGCGTCTAAGACTTACGGTTCAAGAATTAGCCTCAGAAACGGTGGGAAACAGTGCTTCTATACTAATTGCCAGGCGCTGAGACGAATGCCGCCAAGATCGAGCGTCTATGACTTACGGTTCAAGAATTAGCCTCAGAAACAGTGGTTCTGAACATGCTGCCAATAGCTCGCCTGGGAAACATCCAGAGAAGTCCAAGATAGTGTTTTTTAGACTGGCTGCCACGAGCTGAAACGAATGCAGCCAAGAGCGAGCGTCTGTGACTTACGGTTCAAGAGTTATTCACAGAAACATGGTTCTGAACTTTGCTGCCAGCCGCGAAAGCGAAAGTAACCAAGATCGAGCGTCTAGGATTTACTTGTGAATAGCTCGCCTGGGAAACATCCAGAGAAGTCAAAGACAGTGCTTCCATACTAATTGCCAGGCGCTGAGACGAATGCCGCCAAGATCGAGCGTCTATGACTTACGGTTCAAGAATTAGCCTCAGAAACAGTGGTTCTGAACATGCTGCCAATAGCTCGCCTGGGAAACATCCAGAGAAGTCCAAGATAGTGTTTTTTAGACTGGCTGCCACGAGCTGAAACGAATGCAGCCAAGAGCGAGCGTCTGTCACTTACGGTTCAAGAGTTATTCACAGAAACATGGTTCTGAACTTTGCTGCCAGCCGCGAAAGCGAAAATAACCAAGATCGAGCGTCTAGGATTTACTTGTCAATAGCTCGCCTGGGAAACTTTCAGATAAGTCAAAGACTGCTTCTATACTAATTGCCAGGCGCTGAGACGAATGCCGCCAAGATCAAGCGTCTAAGACTTACGGTTCAAGAATTAGCCTCAGAAACAGTGGGAAACAGTGCTTCTATACTAATTGCCAGGCGCTGAGACGAATGCCGCCAAGATCGAGCGTCTATGACTTACGGTTCAACAATTAGCCTCAGAAACAGTGGTTCTGAACATGCTGCTAATAGCTCGCCTGGGAAACATCCAGAGAAGTCCAATATAGTGTTTTTTAGACTGGCTGCCACGAGCTGAAACGAATGCAGCCAAGAGCGAGCGTCTGTCACTTACGGTTCAAGAGTTATTCACAGAAACATGGTTCTGAACTTTGCTGCCAGCCGCGAAAGCGAAAGCAACCAAGATCGAGCGTCTAGGATTTACTTGTGAATAGCTCGCCTGGAAAACATCCAGAGAAGTCAAAGACAGTGCAGCTATACTAATTGCCAGGCGCTGAGACGAATGCCGCAAGGATCAAGCGTCTAAGACTTACGGTTCAAGAATTAGCCTCAGAAACAGTGGGAAACAGTGCTTCTATACTAATTGCCAGGCGCTGAGACGAATGCCGCCAAGATCGAGCGTCTATGACTTACGGTTCAAGAATTAGCCTCAGAAACAGTGGTTCTGAACATGCTGCCAATAGCTCGCCTGGGAAACATCCAGAGAAGTCCAAGATAGTGTTTTTTAGACTGGCTGCCACGAGCTGAAACGAATGCAGCCAAGAGCGAGCGTCTGTCACTTACGGTTCAAGAGTTATTCACAGAAACATGGTTCTGAACTTTGCTGCCAGCCGCGAAAGCGAAAATAACCAAGATCGAGCGTCTAGGATTTACTTGTCAATAGCTCGCCTGGGAAACTTTCAGATAAGTCAAAGACTGCTTCTATACTAATTGCCAGGCGCTGAGACGAATGCCGCCAAGATCAAGCGTCTAAGACTTACGGTTCAAGAATTAGCCTCAGAAACAGTGGGAAACAGTGCTTCTATACTAATTGCCAGGCGCTGAGACGAATGCCGCCAAGATCGAGCGTCTATGACTTACGGTTCAAGAATTAGCCTCAGAAACAGTGGTTCTGAACATGCTGCTAATAGCTCGCCTGGGAAACATCCAGAGAAGTCCAATATAGTGTTTTTTAGACTGGCTGCCACGAGCTGAAACGAATGCAGCCAAGAGCGAGCGTCTGTGACTTACGGTTCAAGAGTTATTCACAGAAACATGGTTCTGAACTTTGCTGCCAGCCGCGAAAGCGAAAGTAACCAAGATCGAGCGTCTAGGATTTACTTGTGAATAGCTCGCCTGGGAAACATCCAGAGAAGTCAAAGACAGTGCTCCTATACTAATTGCCAGGCGCTGAGACGAATGCCGCCAAGATCAAGCGTCTAAGACTTACGGTTCAAGAATTAGCCTCAGAAACAGTGGTTCTGAACATGCTGCCAATAGCTCGCCTGGGAAACATCCAGAGAAGTCCAAGATAGTGTTTTTTAGACTGGCTGCCACGAGCTGAAACGAATGCAGCCAAGAGCGAGCGTCTGTCACTTACGGTTCAAGAGTTATTCACAGAAACATGGTTCTGAACTTTGCTGCCAGCCGCGAAAGCGAAAGCAACCAAGATCGAGCGTCTAGGATTTACTTGTGAATAGCTCGCCTGGAAAACATCCAGAGAAGTCAAAGACAGTGCAGCTATACTAATTGCCAGGCGCTGAGACGAAAGCCGCAAGGATCAAGCGTCTAAGACTTACGGTTCAAGAATTAGCCTCAGAAACAGTGGGAAACAGTGCTTCTATACTAATTGCCAGGCGCTGAGACGAATGCCGCCAAGATCGAGCGTCTATGACTTACGGTTCAAGAATTAGCCTCAGAAACAGTGGTTCTGAACATGCTGCCAATAGCTCGCCTGGGAAACATCCAGAGAAGTCCAAGATAGTGTTTTTTAGACTGGCTGCCACGAGCTGAAACGAATGCAGCCAAGAGCGAGCGTCTGTCACTTACGGTTCAAGAGTTATTCACAGAAACATGGTTCTGAACTTTGCTGCCAGCCGCGAAAGCGAAAATAACCAAGATCGAGCGTCTAGGATTTACTTGTCAATAGCTCGCCTGGGAAACTTTCAGATAAGTCAAAGACTGCTTCTATACTAATTGCCAGGCGCTGAGACGAATGCCGCCAAGATCAAGCGTCTAAGACTTACGGTTCAAGAATTAGCCTCAGAAACAGTGGGAAACAGTGCTTCTATACTAATTGCCAGGCGCTGAGACGAATGCCGCCAAGATCGAGCGTCTATGACTTACGGTTCAAGAATTAGCCTCAGAAACAGTGGTTCTGAACATGCTGCTAATAGCTCGCCTGGGAAACATCCAGAGAAGTCCAATATAGTGTTTTTTAGACTGGCTGCCACGAGCTGAAACGAATGCAGCCAAGAGCGAGCGTCTGTGACTTACGGTTCAAGAGTTATTCACAGAAACATGGTTCTGAACTTTGCTGCCAGCCGCGAAAGCGAAAGTAACCAAGATCGAGCGTCTAGGATTTACTTGTGAATAGCTCGCCTGGGAAACATCCAGAGAAGTCAAAGACAGTGCTTCTATACTAATTGCCAGGCGCTGAGACGAATGCCGCCAAGATCAAGCGTCTAAGACTTACGGTTCAAGAATTAGCCTCAGAAACAGTGGTTCTGAACATGCTGCCAATAGCTCGCCTGGGAAACATCCAGAGAAGTCCAAGATAGTGTTTTTTAGACTGGCTGCCACGAGCTGAAACGAATGCAGCCAAGAGCGAGCGTCTGTCACTTACGGTTCAAGAGTTATTCACAGAAACATGGTTCTGAACTTTGCTGCCAGCCGCGAAAGCGAAAGCAACCAAGATCGAGCGTCTAGGATTTACTTGTGAATAGCTCGCCTGGAAAACATCCAGAGAAGTCAAAGACAGTGCAGCTATACTAATTGCCAGGCGCTGAGACGAATGCCGCAAGGATCAAGCGTCTAAGACTTACGGTTCAAGAATTAGCCTCAGAAACAGTGGGAAACAGTGCTTCTATACTAATTGCCAGGCGCTGAGACGAATGCCGCCAAGATCGAGCGTCTATGACTTACGGTTCAAGAATTAGCCTCAGAAACAGTGGTTCTGAACATGCTGCCAATAGCTCGCCTGGGAAACATCCAGAGAAGTCCAAGATAGTGTTTTTTAGACTGGCTGCCACGAGCTTAAACGAATGCAGCCAAGAGCGAGCGTCTGTGACTTACGGTTCAAGAGTTATTCACAGAAACATGGTTCTGAACTTTGCTGCCAGCCGCGAAAGCGAAAGTAACCAAGATCGAGCGTCTAGGATTTACTTGTGAATAGCTCGCCTGGGAAACATCCAGAGAAGTCAAAGACAGTGCTTCCATACTAATTGCCAGGCGCTGAGACGAATGCCGCCAAGTTCAAGCGTCTAAGACTTACGGTTCAAGAATTAGCCTCAGAAACAGTGGTTCTGAACATGCTGCCAATAGCTCGCCTGGGAAACATCCAGAGAAGTCCAAGATAGTGTTTTTTAGACTGGCTGCCACGAGCTGAAACGAATGCAGCCAAGAGCGAGCGTCTGTCACTTACGGTTCAAGAGTTATTAACAGAAACATGGTTCTCAACTTTGCTGCCAGCCGCGAAAGCGAAAATAACCAAGATCGAGCGTCTAGGATTTACTTGTCAATAGCTCGCCTGGGAAACTTTCAGATAAGTCAAAGACTGCTTCTATACTAATTGCCAGGCGCTGAGACGAATGCCGCCAAGATCAAGCGTCTAAGACTTACGGTTCAAGAATTAGCCTCAGAAACAGTTGGAAACAGTGCTTCAATACTAATTGCCAGGCGCTGAGACGAATGCCGCCAAGATCGAGCGTCTATGACTTACGGTTCAAGAATTAGCCTCAGAAACAGTGGTTCTGAACATGCTGCTAATAGCTCGCCTGGGAAACATCCAGATAAGTCCAATATAGTGTTTTTTAGACTGGCTGCCACGAGCTGAAACGAATGCAGCCAAGAGCGAGCGTCTGTGACTTACGGTTCAAGAGTTATTCACAGAAACATGGTTCTGAACTTTGCTGCCAGCCGCGAAAGCGAAAGTAACCAAGATCGAGCGTCTAGGATTTACTTGTGAATAGCTCGCCTGGGAAACATCCAGAGAAGTCAAAGACAGTGCTTCTATACTAATTGCCAGGCGCTGAGACGAATGCCGCCAAGATCAAGCGTCTAAGACTTACGGTTCAAGAATTAGCCTCAGAAACAGTGGTTCTGAACATGCTGCCAATAGCTCGCCTGGGAAACATCCAGAGAAGTCCAAGATAGTGTTTTTTAGACTGGCTGCCACGAGCTGAAACGAATGCAGCCAAGAGCGAGCGTCTGTCACTTACGGTTCAAGAGTTATTCACAGAAACATGGTTCTGAACTTTGCTGCCAGCCGCGAAAGCGAAAGTAACCAAGATCGAGCGTCTAGGATTTACTTGTGAATAGCTCGCCTGGGAAAAATCCAGAGAAGTCAAAGACAGTGCTTCTATACTAATTGCCAGGCGCTGAGACGAATGCCGCCAAGATCAAGCGTCTAAGACTTACGGTTCAAGAATTAGCCTCAGAAACAGTGGGAAACAGTGCTTCTATACTAATTGCCAGGCGCTGAGACGAATGCCGCCAAGATCGAGCGTCTATGACTTACGGTTCAAGAATTAGCCTCAGAAACAGTGGTTTTGAACATGC
Source organism: Rhinoderma darwinii (assembly GCF_050947455.1). Classification (NCBI taxonomy): domain Eukaryota; kingdom Metazoa; phylum Chordata; class Amphibia; order Anura; family Rhinodermatidae; genus Rhinoderma; species Rhinoderma darwinii. The sequence continues at coordinate 111,257 of NW_027464290.1, read as the reverse complement.
TGCCAATAGCTCGCCGGGGAAACATCCAGAGAAGTCCAAGATAGTGTTTTTTAGACTGGCTGCCACGAGCTGAAACGAATGCAGCCAAGAGCGAGCGTCTGTGACTTACGGTTCAAAAGTTATTCACATAAACATGGTTCTGAACTTTGCTGCCAGCCGCGAAAGCGAAAGCAACCAAGATCGAGCGTCTAGGATTTACTTGCGAATAGCTCGCCTGGAAAACATCCAGAGAAGTCAAAGACCGTGCAGCTATACTAATTGCCAGGCGCTGAGACGAATGCCGCAAGGATCAAGCGTCTAAGACTTACGGTTCAAGAATTAGCCTCAGAAACAGTGGGAAACAGTGCTTCTATACTAATTGCCAGGCGCTGAGACGAATGCCGCCAAGATCGAGCGTCTATGACTTACGGTTCAAGAATTAGCCTCAGAAACAGTGGTTCTGAACATGCTGCCAATAGCTCGCCTGGGAAACATCCAGAGAAGTCCAAGATAGTGTTTTTTAGACTGGCTGCCACGAGCTGAAACGAATGCAGCCAAGAGCGAGCGTCTGTCACTTACGGTTCAAGAGTTATTCACAGAAACATGGTTCTGAACTTTGCTGCCAGCCGCGAAAGCGAAAATAACCAAGATCGAGCGTCTAGGATTTACTTGTCAATAGCTCGCCTGGGAAACTTTCAGATAAGTCAAAGACTGCTTCTATACTAATTGCCAGGCGCTGAGACGAATGCCGCCAAGATCAAGCGTCTAAGACTTACGGTTCAAGAATTAGCCTCAGAAACAGTGGGAAACAGTGCTTCTATACTAATTGCCAGGCGCTGAGACGAATGCCGCCAAGATCGAGCGTCTATGACTTACGGTTCAAGAATTAGCCTCAGAAACAGTGGTTCTGAACATGCTGCTAATAGCTCGCCTGGGAAACATCCAGAGATGTCCAATATAGTGTTTTTTAGACTGGCTGCCACGAGCTGAAACGAATGCAGCCAAGAGCGAGCGTCTGTGACTTACGGTTCAAGAGTTATTCACAGAAACATGGTTCTGAACTTTGCTGCCAGCCGCGAAAGCGAAAGTAACCAAGATCGAGCGTCTAGGATTTACTTGTGAATAGCTCGCCTGGGAAACATCCAGAGAAGTCAAAGACAGTGCTTCTATACTAATTGCCAGGCGCTGAGACGAATGCCGCCAAGATCAAGCGTCTAAGACTTACGGTTCAAGAATTAGCCTCAGAAACAGTGGTTCTGAACATGCTGCCAATAGCTCGCCTGGGAAACATCCAGAGAAGTCCAAGATAGTGTTTTTTAGACTGGCTGCCACGAGCTGAAACGAATGCAGCCAAGAGCGAGCGTCTGTCACTTACGGTTCAAGAGTTATTCACAGAAACATGGTTCTGAACTTTGCTGCCAGCCGCGAAAGCGAAAGCAACCAAGATCGAGCGTCTAGGATTTACTTGTGAATAGCTCGCCTGGAAAACATCCAGAGAAGTCAAAGACAGTGCAGCTATACTAATTGCCAGGCGCTGAGACGAATGCCGCAAGGATCAAGCGTCTAAGACTTACGGTTCAAGAATTAGCCTCAGAAACAGTGGGAAACAGTGCTTCTATACTAATTGCCAGGCGCTGAGACGAATGCCGCCAAGATCGAGCGTCTATGACTTACGGTTCAAGAATTAGCCTCAGAAACAGTGGTTCTGAACATGCTGCCAATAGCTCGCCTGGGAAACATCCAGAGAAGTCCAAGATAGTGTTTTTTAGACTGGCTGCCACGAGCTGAAACGAATGCAGCCAAGAGCGAGCGTCTGTCACTTACGGTTCAAGAGTTATTCACAGAAACATGGTTCTGAACTTTGCTGCCAGCCGCGAAAGCGAAAATAACCAAGATCGAGCGTCTAGGATTTACTTGTCAATAGCTCGCCTGGGAAACTTTCAGATAAGTCAAAGACTGCTTCTATACTAATTGCCAGGCGCTGAGACGAATGCCGCCAAGATCAAGCGTCTAAGACTTACGGTTCAAGAATTAGCCTCAGAAACAGTGGGAAACAGTGCTTCTATACTAATTGCCAGGCGCTGAGACGAATGCCGCCAAGATCGAGCGTCTATGACTTACGGTTCAACAATTAGCCTCAGAAACAGTGGTTCTGAACATGCTGCTAATAGCTCGCCTGGGAAACATCCAGAGAAGTCCAATATAGTGTTTTTTAGACTGGCTGCCACGAGCTGAAACGAATGCAGCCAAGAGCGAGCGTCTGTCACTTACGGTTCAAGAGTTATTCACAGAAACATGGTTCTGAACTTTGCTGCCAGCCGCGAAAGCGAAAGCAACCAAGATCGAGCGTCTAGGATTTACTTGTGAATAGCTCGCCTGGAAAACATCCAGAGAAGTCAAAGACAGTGCAGCTATACTAATTGCCAGGCGCTGAGACGAATGCCGCAAGGATCAAGCGTCTAAGACTTACGGTTCAAGAATTAGCCTCAGAAACAGTGGGAAACAGTGCTTCTATACTAATTGCCAGGCGCTGAGACGAATGCCGCCAAGATCGAGCGTCTATGACTTACGGTTCAAGAATTAGCCTCAGAAACAGTGGTTCTGAACATGCTGCCAATAGCTCGCCTGGGAAACATCCAGAGAAGTCCAAGATAGTGTTTTTTAGACTGGCTGCCACGAGCTGAAACGAATGCAGCCAAGAGCGAGCGTCTGTCACTTACGGTTCAAGAGTTATTCACAGAAACATGGTTCTGAACTTTGCTGCCAGCCGCGAAAGCGAAAATAACCAAGATCGAGCGTCTAGGATTTACTTGTCAATAGCTCGCCTGGGAAACTTTCAGATAAGTCAAAGACTGCTTCTATACTAATTGCCAGGCGCTGAGACGAATGCCGCCAAGATCAAGCGTCTAAGACTTACGGTTCAAGAATTAGCCTCAGAAACAGTGGGAAACAGTGCTTCTATACTAATTGCCAGGCGCTGAGACGAATGCCGCCAAGATCGAGCGTCTATGACTTACGGTTCAACAATTAGCCTCAGAAACAGTGGTTCTGAACATGCTGCTAATAGCTCGCCTGGGAAACATCCAGAGAAGTCCAATATAGTGTTTTTTAGACTGGCTGCCACGAGCTGAAACGAATGCAGCCAAGAGCGAGCGTCTGTGACTTACGGTTCAAGAGTTATTCACAGAAACATGGTTCTGAACTTTGCTGCCAGCCGCGAAAGCGAAAGTAACCAAGATCGAGCGTCTAGGATTTACTTGTGAATAGCTCGCCTGGGAAACATCCAGAGAAGTCAAAGACAGTGCTTCTATACTAATTGCCAGGCGCTGAGACGAATGCCGCCAAGATCAAGCGTCTAAGACTTACGGTTCAAGAATTAGCCTCAGAAACAGTGGTTCTGAACATGCTGCCAATAGCTCGTCTGGGAAACATCCAGAGAAGTCCAAGATAGTGTTTTTTAGACTGGCTGCCACGAGCTGAAACGAATGCAGCCAAGAGCGAGCGTCTGTCACTTACGGTTCAAGAGTTATTCACAGAAACATGGTTCTGAACTTTGCTGCCAGCCGCGAAAGCGAAAGCAACCAAGATCGAGCGTCTAGGATTTACTTGTGAATAGCTCGCCTGGAAAACATCCAGAGAAGTCAAAGACAGTGCAGCTATACTAATTGCCAGGCGCTGAGACGAATGCCGCAAGGATCAAGCGTCTAAGACTTACGGTTCAAGAATTAGCCTCAGAAACAGTGGGAAACAGTGCTTCTATACTAATTGCCAGGCGCTGAGACGAATGCCGCCAAGATCGAGCGTCTATGACTTACGGTTCAAGAATTAGCCTCAGAAACAGTGGTTCTGAACATGCTGCTAATAGCTCGCCTGGGAAACATCCAGAGAAGTCCAATATAGTGTTTTTTAGACTGGCTGCCACGAGCTGAAACGAATGCAGCCAAGAGCGAGCGTCTGTCACTTACGGTTCAAGAGTTATTCACAGAAACATGGTTCTGAACTTTGCTGCCAGCCGCGAAAGCGAAAGCAACCAAGATCGAGCGTCTAGGATTTACTTGTGAATAGCTCGCCTGGAAAACATCCAGAGAAGTCAAAGACAGTGCAGCTATACTAATTGCCAGGCGCTGAGACGAATGCCGCAAGGATCAAGCGTCTAAGACTTACGGTTCAAGAATTAGCCTCAGAAACAGTGGGAAACAGTGCTTCTATACTAATTGCCAGGCGCTGAGACGAATGCCGCCAAGATCGAGCGTCTATGACTTACGGTTCAAGAATTAGCCTCAGAAACAGTGGTTCTGAACATGCTGCCAATAGCTCGCCTGGGAAACATCCAGAGAAGTCCAAGATAGTGTTTTTTAGACTGGCTGCCACGAGCTGAAACGAATGCAGCCAAGAGCGAGCGTCTGTCACTTACGGTTCAAGAGTTATTCACAGAAACATGGTTCTGAACTTTGCTGCCAGCCGCGAAAGCGAAAATAACCAAGATCGAGCGTCTAGGATTTACTTGTCAATAGCTCGCCTGGGAAACTTTCAGATAAGTCAAAGACTGCTTCTATACTAATTGCCAGGCGCTGAGACGAATGCCGCCAAGATCAAGCGTCTAAGACTTACGGTTCAAGAATTAGCCTCAGAAACAGTGGGAAACAGTGCTTCTATACTAATTGCCAGGCGCTGAGACGAATGCCGCCAAGATCGAGCGTCTATGACTTACGGTTCAAGAATTAGCCTCAGAAACAGTGGTTCTGAACATGCTGCTAATAGCTCGCCTGGGAAACATCCAGAGAAGTCCAATATAGTGTTTTTTAGACTGGCTGCCACGAGCTGAAACGAATGCAGCCAAGAGCGAGCGTCTGTGACTTACGGTTCAAGAGTTATTCACAGAAACATGGTTCTGAACTTTGCTGCCAGCCGCGAAAGCGAAAGTAACCAAGATCGAGCGTCTAGGATTTACTTGTGAATAGCTCGCCTGGGAAACATCCAGAGAAGTCAAAGACAGTGCTTCTATACTAATTGCCAGGCGCTGAGACGAATGCCGCCAAGATCAAGCGTCTAAGACTTACGGTTCAAGAATTAGCCTCAGAAACAGTGGTTCTGAACATGCTGCCAATAGCTCGCCTGGGAAACATCCAGAGAAGTCCAAGATAGTGTTTTTTAGACTGGCTGCCACGAGCTGAAACGAATGCAGCCAAGAGCGAGCGTCTGTCACTTACGGTTCAAGAGTTATTCACAGAAACATGGTTCTGAACTTTGCTGCCAGCCGCGAAAGCGAAAGTAACCAAGATCGAGCGTCTAGGATTTACTTGTGAATAGCTCGCCTGGGAAAAATCCAGAGAAGTCAAAGACAGTGCTTCTATACTAATTGCCAGGCGCTGAGACGAATGCCGCCAAGATCAAGCGTCTAAGACTTACGGTTCAAGAATTAGCCTCAGAAACAGTTGGAAACAGTGCTTCTATACTAATTGCCAGGCGCTGAGACGAATGCCGCCAAGATCGAGCGTCTATGACTTACGGTTCAAGAATTAGCCTCAGAAACAGTGGTTCTGAACATGCTGCTAATAGCTCGCCTGGGAAACATCCAGAGAAGTCCAATATAGTGTTTTTTAGACTGGCTGCCACGAGCTGAAACGAATGCAGCCAAGAGCGAGCGTCTGTGACTTACGGTTCAAGAGTTATTCACAGAAACATGGTTCTGAACTTTGCTGCCAGCCGCGAAAGCGAAAGTAACCAAGATCGAGCGTCTAGGATTTACTTGTGAATAGCTCGCCTGGGAAACATCCAGAGAAGTCAAAGACAGTGCTTCTATACTAATTGCCAGGCGCTGAGACGAATGCCGCCAAGATCAAGCGTCTAAGACTTACGGTTCAAGAATTAGCCTCAGAAACAGTGGTTCTGAACATGCTGCTAATAGCTCGCCTGGGAAGCATCCAGAGAAGTCCAATATAGTGTTTTTTAGACTGGCTGCCACGAGCTGAAACGATTGCAACCAAGAGCGAGCGTCTGTGACTTACGATTCAAGAGTTATTCACAGAAACATGGTTCTGAACTTTGCTGCCAGCCGCGAAAGCGAAAGTAACCAAGATCGAGCGTCTAGGATTTACTTGTGAATAGCTCGCCTGGGAAACATCCAGAGAAGTCAAAGACAGTGCTTCTATACTAATTGCCAGGCGCTGAGACGAATGCCGCCAAGATCAAGCGTCTAAGACTTACGGTTCAAGAATTAGCCTCAGAAACAGTGGGAAACAGTGCTTCTATACTAATTGCCAGGCGCTGAGACGAATGCCGCCAAGATCGAGCGTCTATGACTTACGGTTCAAGAATTAGCCTCAGAAACAGTGGTTCAAAACATGCTGCCAATAGCTCGCCTGGGAAACATCCAGAGAAGTCCAAGATAGTGTTTTTTAGACTGGCTGCCACGAGCTGAAACGAATGCAGCCAAGAGCGAGCGTCTGTGACTTACGGTTCAAGAGTTATTCACAGAAACATGGTTCTGAACTTTGCTGCCAGCCGCGAAAGCGAAAATAACCAAGATCGAGCGTCTAGGATTTACTTGTCAATAGCTCGCCTGGGAAACATCCAGAGAAGTCAAAGACAGTGCTTCTATACTAATTGCCAGGCGCTGAGACGAATGCCGCCAAGATCAAGCGTCTAAGACTTACGGTTCAAGAATTAGCCTCAGAAACAGTGGTTCTGAACATGCTGCCAATAGCTCGCCTGGGAAACATCCAGAGAAGTCCAAGATAGTGTTTTTTTTAGACTGGCTGCCACGAGCTGAAACGAATGCAGCCAAGAGCGAGCGTCTGTGACTTACGGTTCAAAAGTTATTCACATAAACATGGTTCTGAACTTTGCTGCCAGCCGCGAAAGCGAAAGCAACCAAGATCGAGCGTCTAGGATTTACTTGTGAATAGCTCGCCTGGAAAACATCCAGAGAAGTCAAAGACAGTGCAGCTATACTAATTGCCAGGCGCTGAGACGAATGCCGCAAGGATCAAGCGTCTAAGACTTACGGTTCAAGAATTAGCCTCAGAAACAGTGGGAAACAGTGCTTCTATACTAATTGCCAGGCGCTGAGACGAATGCCGCCAAGATCGAGCGTCTATGACTTACGGTTCAAGAATTAGCCTCAGAAACAGTGGTTCTGAACATGCTGCCAATAGCTCGCCTGGGAAACATCCAGAGAAGTCCAAGATAGTGTTTTTTAGACTGGCTGCCACGAGCTGAAACGAATGCAGCCAAGAGCGAGCGTCTGTCACTTACGGTTCAAGAGTTATTCACAGAAACATGGTTCTGAACTTTGCTGCCAGCCGCGAAAGCGAAAATAACCAAGATCGAGCGTCTAGGATTTACTTGTCAATAGCTCGCCTGGGAAACTTTCAGATAAGTCAAAGACTGCTTCTATACTAATTGCCAGGCGCTGAGACGAATGCCGCCAAGATCAAGCGTCTAAGACTTACGGTTCAAGAATTAGCCTCAGAAACAGTGGGAAACAGTGCTTCTATACTAATTGCCAGGCGCTGAGACGAATGCCGCCAAGATCGAGCGTCTATGACTTACGGTTCAACAATTAGCCTCAGAAACAGTGGTTCTGAACATGCTGCTAATAGCTCGCCTGGGAAACATCCAGAGAAGTCCAATATAGTGTTTTTTAGACTGGCTGCCACGAGCTGAAACGAATGCAGCCAAGAGCGAGCGTCTGTCACTTACGGTTCAAGAGTTATTCACAGAAACATGGTTCTGAACTTTGCTGCCAGCCGCGAAAGCGAAAGCAACCAAGATCGAGCGTCTAGGATTTACTTGTGAATAGCTCGCCTGGAAAACATCCAGAGAAGTCAAAGACAGTGCAGCTATACTAATTGCCAGGCGCTGAGACGAATGCCGCAAGGATCAAGCGTCTAAGACTTACGGTTCAAGAATTAGCCTCAGAAACAGTGGGAAACAGTGCTTCTATACTAATTGCCAGGCGCTGAGACGAATGCCGCCAAGATCGAGCGTCTATGACTTACGGTTCAAGAATTAGCCTCAGAAACAGTGGTTCTGAACATGCTGCCAATAGCTCGCCTGGGAAACATCCAGAGAAGTCCAAGATAGTGTTTTTTAGACTGGCTGCCACGAGCTGAAACGAATGCAGCCAAGAGCGAGCGTCTGTCACTTACGGTTCAAGAGTTATTCACGGAAACATGGTTCTGAACTTTGCTGCCAGCCGCGAAAGCGAAAATAACCAAGATCGAGCGTCTAGGATTTACTTGTCAATAGCTCGCCTGGGAAACTTTCAGATAAGTCAAAGACTGCTTCTATACTAATTGCCAGGCGCTGAGACGAATGCCGCCAAGATCAAGCGTCTAAGACTTACGGTTCAAGAATTAGCCTCAGAAACAGTGGGAAACAGTGCTTCTATACTAATTGCCAGGCGCTGAGACGAATGCCGCCAAGATCGAGCGTCTATGACTTACGGTTCAAGAATTAGCCTCAGAAACAGTGGTTCTGAACATGCTGCTAATAGCTCGCCTGGGAAACATCCAGAGAAGTCCAATATAGTGTTTTTTAGACTGGCTGCCACGAGCTGAAACGAATGCAGCCAAGAGCGAGCGTCTGTCACTTACGGTTCAAGAGTTATTCACAGAAACATGGTTCTGAACTTTGCTGCCAGCCGCGAAAGCGAAAGCAACCAAGATCGAGCGTCTAGGATTTACTTGTGAATAGCTCGCCTGGAAAACATCCAGAGAAGTCAAAGACAGTGCAGCTATACTAATTGCCAGGCGCTGAGACGAATGCCGCAAGGATCAAGCGTCTAAGACTTACGGTTCAAGAATTAGCCTCAGAAACAGTGGGAAACAGTGCTTCTATACTAATTGCCAGGCGCTGAGACGAATGCCGCCAAGATCGAGCGTCTATGACTTACGGTTCAAGAATTAGCCTCAGAAACAGTGGTTCTGAACATGCTGCCAATAGCTCGCCTGGGAAACATCCAGAGAAGTCCAAGATAGTGTTTTTTAGACTGGCTGCCACGAGCTGAAACGAATGCAGCCAAGAGCGAGCGTCTGTCACTTACGGTTCAAGAGTTATTCACGGAAACATGGTTCTGAACTTTGCTGCCAGCCGCGAAAGCGAAAATAACCAAGATCGAGCGTCTAGGATTTACTTGTCAATAGCTCGCCTGGGAAACTTTCAGATAAGTCAAAGACTGCTTCTATACTAATTGCCAGGCGCTGAGACGAATGCCGCCAAGATCAAGCGTCTAAGACTTACGGTTCAAGAATTAGCCTCAGAAACAGTGGGAAACAGTGCTTCTATACTAATTGCCAGGCGCTGAGACGAATGCCGCCAAGATCGAGCGTCTATGACTTACGGTTCAAGAATTAGCCTCAGAAACAGTGGTTCTGAACATGCTGCTAATAGCTCGCCTGGGAAACATCCAGAGAAGTCCAATATAGTGTTTTTTAGACTGGCTGCCACGAGCTGAAACGAATGCAGCCAAGAGCGAGCGTCTGTGACTTACGGTTCAAGAGTTATTCACAGAAACATGGTTCTGAACTTTGCTGCCAGCCGCGAAAGCGAAAGTAACCAAGATCGAGCGTCTAGGATTTACTTGTGAATAGCTCGCCTGGGAAACATCCAGAGAAGTCAAAGACAGTGCTTCTATACTAATTGCCAGGCGCTGAGACGAATGCCGCCAAGATCAAGCGTCTAAGACTTACGGTTCAAGAATTAGCCTCAGAAACAGTGGTTCTGAACATGCTGCCAATAGCTCGCCTGGGAAACATCCAGAGAAGTCCAAGATAGTGTTTTTTAGACTGGCTGCCACGAGCTGAAACGAATGCAGCCAAGAGCGAGCGTCTGTCACTTACGGTTCAAGAGTTATTCACAGAAACATGGTTCTGAACTTTGCTGCCAGCCGCGAAAGCGAAAGCAACCAAGATCGAGCGTCTAGGATTTACTTGTGAATAGCTCGCCTGGAAAACATCCAGAGAAGTCAAAGACAGTGCAGCTATACTAATTGCCAGGCGCTGAGACGAATGCCGCAAGGATCAAGCGTCTAAGACTTACGGTTCAAGAATTAGCCTCAGAAACAGTGGGAAACAGTGCTTCTATACTAATTGCCAGGCGCTGAGACGAATGCCGCCAAGATCGAGCGTCTATGACTTACGGTTCAAGAATTAGCTCAGAAACAGTGGGAAACAGTGCTTCTATACTAATTGCCAGGCGCTGAGACGAATGCCGCCAAGATCGAGCGTCTATGACTTACGGTTCAAGAATTAGCCTCAGAAACAGTGGTTCTGAACATGCTGCTAATAGCTCGCCTGGGAAACATCCAAAGAAGTCCAATATAGTGTTTTTTAGACTGGCTGCCACGAGCTGAAACGAATGCAGCCAAGAGCGAGCGTCTGTCACTTACGGTTCAAGAGTTATTCACAGAAACATGGTTCTGAACTTTGCTGCCAGCCGCGAAAGCGAAAGCAACCAAGATCGAGCGTCTAGGATTTACTTGTGAATAGCTCGCCTGGAAAACATCCAGAGAAGTCAAAGACAGTGCAGCTATACTAATTGCCAGGCGCTGAGACGAATGCCGCAAGGATCAAGCGTCTAAGACTTACGGTTCAAGAATTAGCCTCAGAAACAGTGGGAAACAGTGCTTCTATACTAATTGCCAGGCGCTGAGACGAATGCCGCCAAGATCGAGCGTCTATGACTTACGGTTCAAGAATTAGCCTCAGAAACAGTGGTTCTGAACATGCTGCCAATAGCTCGCCTGGGAAACATCCAGAGAAGTCCAAGATAGTGTTTTTTAGACTGGCTGCCACGAGCTGAAACGAATGCAGCCAAGAGCGAGCGTCTGTCACTTACGGTTCAAGAGTTATTCACAGAAACATGGTTCTGAACTTTGCTGCCAGCCGCGAAAGCGAAAATAACCAAGATCGAGCGTCTAGGATTTACTTGTCAATAGCTCGCCTGGGAAACTTTCAGATAAGTCAAAGACTGCTTCTATACTAATTGCCAGGCGCTGAGACGAATGCCGCCAAGATCAAGCGTCTAAGACTTACGGTTCAAGAATTAGCCTCAGAAACAGTGGGGAAACAGTGCTTCTATACTAATTGCCAGGCGCTGAGACGAATGCCGCCAAGATCGAGCGTCTATGACTTACGGTTCAAGAATTAGCCTCAGAAACAGTGGTTCTGAACATGCTGCTAATAGCTCGCCTGGGAAACATCCAGAGAAGTCCAATATAGTGTTTTTTAGACTGGCTGCCACGAGCTGAAACGAATGCAGCCAAGAGCGAGCGTCTGTGACTTACGGTTCAAGAGTTATCACAGAAACATGGTTCTGAACTTTGCTGCCAGCCGCGAAAGCGAAAGTAACCAAGATCGAGCGTCTAGGATTTACTTGTGAATAGCTCGCCTGGGAAACATCCAGAGAAGTCAAAGACAGTGCTTCTATACTAATTGCCAGGCGCTGAGACGAATGCCGCCAAGATCAAGCGTCTAAGACTTACGGTTCAAGAATTAGCCTCAGAAACAGTGGTTCTGAACATGCTGCCAATAGCTCGCCTGGGAAACATCCAGAGAAGTCCAAGATAGTGTTTTTTAGACTGGCTGCCACGAGCTGAAACGAATGCAGCCAAGAGCGAGCGTCTGTGACTTACGGTTCAAGAGTTATTCACAGAAACATGGTTCTGAACTTTTGCTGCCAGCCGCGAAAGCGAAAGTAACCAAGATCGAGCGTCTAGGATTTACTTGTGAATAGCTCGCCTGGGAAACATCCAGAGAAGTCAAAGACAGTGCTTCTATACTAATTGCCAGGCGCTGAGACGAATGCCGCCAAGATCAAGCGTCTAAGACTTACGGTTCAAGAATTAGCCTCAGAAACAGTGTTCTGAACATGCTGCTAATAGCTCGCCTGGGAAGCATCCAGAGAAGTCCAATATAGTGTTTTTAGACTGGCTGCCACGAGCTGAAACGATTGCAACCAAGAGCGAGCGTCTGTGACTTACGATTCAAGAGTTATTCACAGAAACATGGTTCTGAACTTTGCTGCCAGCCGCGAAAGCGAAAGTAACCAAGATCGAGCGTCTAGGATTTACTTGTGAATAGCTCGCCTGGGAAACATCCAGAGAAGTCAAAGACAGTGCTTCTATACTAATTGCCAGGCGCTGAGACGAATGCCGCCAAGATCAAGCGTCTAAGACTTACGGTTCAAGAATTAGCCTCAGAAACAGTGGGAAACAGTGCTTCTATACTAATTGCCAGGCGCTGAGACGAATGCCCGCCAAGATCGAGCGTCTATGACTTACGGTTCAAGAATTAGCCTCAGAAACAGTGGTTCAAAACATGCTGCCAATAGCTCGCCTGGGAAACATCCAGAGAAGTCCAAGATAGTGTTTTTTAGACTGGCTGCCACGAGCTGAAACGAATGCAGCCAAGAGCGAGCGTCTGTGACTTACGGTTCAAGAGTTATTCACAGAAACATGGTTCGGAACTTTGCTGCCAGCCGCGAAAGCGAAAATAACCAAGATCGAGCGTCTAGGATTTACTTGTCAATAGCTCGCCTGGGAAACATCCAGAGAAGTCAAAGACAGTGCTTCTATACTAATTGCCAGGCGCTGAGACGAATGCCGCCAAGATCAAGCGTCTAAGACTTACGGTTCAAGAATTAGCCTCAGAAACAGTGGTTCTGAACATGCTGCCAATAGCTCGCCTGGGAAACATCCAGAGAAGTCCAAGATAGTGTTTTTTTTAGACTGGCTGCCACGAGCTGAAACGAATGCAGCCAAGAGCGAGCGTCTGTGACTTACGGTTCAAAAGTTATTCACATAAACATGGTTCTGAACTTTGCTGCCAGCCGCGAAAGCGAAAGCAACCAAGATCGAGCGTCTAGGATTTACTTGTGAATAGCTCGCCTGGAAAACATCCAGAGAAGTCAAAGACAGTGCAGCTATACTAATTGCCAGGCGCTGAGACGAATGCCGCAAGGATCAAGCGTCTAAGACTTACGGTTCAAGAATTAGCCTCAGAAACAGTGGGAAACAGTGCTTCTATACTAATTGCCAGGCGCTGAGACGAATGCCGCCAAGATCGAGCGTCTATGACTTACGGTTCAAGAATTAGCCTCAGAAACAGTGGTTCTGAACATGCTGCCAATAGCTCGCCTGGGAAACATCCAGAGAAGTCCAAGATAGTGTTTTTTAGACTGGCTGCCACGAGCTGAAACGAATGCAGCCCAGAGCGAGCGTCTGTGACTTACGGTTCAAGAGTTATTCACAGAAACATGGTTCTGAACTTTGCTGCCAGCCGCGAAAGCGAAAGTAACCAAGATCGAGCGTCTAGGATTTACTTGTGAATAGCTCGCCTGGGAAACATCCAGAGAAGTCAAAGACAGTGCTTCTATACTAATTGCCAGGCGCTGAGACGAATGCCGCCAAGATCAAGCGTCTAAGACTACGGTTCAAGAATTAGCCTCAGAAACAGTGGTTCTGAACATGCTGCTAATAGCTCGCCTGGGAAGCATCCAGAGAAGTCCAATATAGTGTTTTTTAGACTGGCTGCCACGAGCTGAAACGAATGCAACCAAGAGCGAGCGTCTGTGACTTACGATTCAAGAGTTATTCACAGAAACATGGTTCTGAACTTTGCTGCCAGCCGCGAAAGCGAAAGTAACCAAGATCGAGCGTCTAGGATTTACTTGTGACTAGCTCGCCTGGGAAACATCCAGAGAAGTCAAAGACAGTGCTTCTATACTAATTGCCAGGCGCTGAGACGAATGCCGCCAAGATCAAGCGTCTAAGACTTACGGTTCAAGAATAGCCTCAGAAACAGTGGAAACAGTGCTTCTATACTAATTGCCAGGCGCTGAGACGGAATGCCGCCAAGATCGAGCGTCTATGACTTACGGTTCAAGAATTAGCCTCAGAAACAGTGGTTCAAAACATGCTGCCAATAGCTCGCCTGGGAAACATCCAGAGAAGTCCAAGATAGTGTTTTTTAGACTGGCTGCCACGAGCTGAAACGAATGCAGCCAAGAGCGAGCGTCTGTGACTTACGGTTCAAGAGTTATTCACAGAAACATGGTTCGGAACTTTGCTGCCAGCCGCGAAAGCGAAAATAACCAAGATCGAGCGTCTAGGATTTACTTGTCAATAGCTCGCCTGGGAAACATCCAGAGAAGTCAAAGACAGTGCTTCTATACTAATTGCCAGGCGCTGAGACGAATGCCGCCAAGATCGAGCGTCTATGACTTACGGTTCAAGAATTAGCCTCAGAACAGTGGTTCTGAACATGCTGCCAATAGCTCGCCTGGGAAACATCCAGAGAAGTCCAAGATAGTGTTTTTTTTAGACTGGCTGCCACGAGCTGAAACGAATGCAGCCAAGAGCGAGCGTCTGTGACTTACGATTCAAGAGTTATTCACAGAAACATGGTTCTGAACTTTGCTGCCAGCCGCGAAAGCGAAAGTAACCAAGATTCGAGCGTCTAGGATTTACTTGTGAATAGCTCGCCTGGGAAACATCCAGAGAAGTCAAAGACAGTGCTTCTATACTAATTGCCAGGCGCTGTGACGAATGCCGCCAAGATCAAGCGTCTAAGACTTACGGTTCAAGAATTAGCCTCAGAAACAGTGGGAAACAGTGCTTCTATACTAATTGCCAGGCGCTGAGACGAATGCCGCCAAGATCGAGCGTCTATGACTTACGGTTCAAGAATTAGCCTCAGAAACAGTGGTTCAAAACATGCTGCCAATAGCTCGCCTGGGAAACATCCAGAGAAGTCCAAGATAGTGTTTTTTAGACTGGCTGCCACGAGCTGAAACGAATGCAGCCAAGAGCGAGCGTCTGTGACTTACGGTTCAAGAGTTATTCACAGAAACATGGTTCGGAACTTTGCTGCCAGCCGCGAAAGCGAAAATAACCAAGATCGAGCGTCTAGGATTTACTTGTCAATAGCTCGCCTGGGAAACATCCAGAGAAGTCAAAGACAGTGCTACTATACTAATTGCCAGGCGCTGAGACGAATGCCGCCAAGATCGAGCGTCTATGACTTACGGTTCAAGAATTAGCCTCAGAAACAGTGGTTCTGAACATGCTGCCAATAGCTCGCCTGTGAAACATCCAGAGAAGTCCAAGATAGTGTTTTTTTTTAGACTGGCTGCCACGAGCTGAAACGAATGCAGCCAAGAGCGAGCGTCTGTGACTTACGGTTCAAAAGTTATTCACATAAACATGGTTCTGAACTTTGCTGCCAGCCGCGAAAGCGAAAGCAACCAAGATCGAGCGTCTAGGATTTACTTGTGAATAGCTCGCCTGGAAAACATCCAGAGAAGTCAAAGACAGTGCAGCTATACTAATTGCCAGGCGCTGAGACGAATGCCGCCAAGATCAAGCGTCTAAGACTTACGGTTCAAGAATTAGCCTCAGAAAACAGTGGGGAAAACAGTGCTTCTATACTAATTGCCAGGCGCTGAGACGAATGCCGCCAAGATCGAGCGTCTATGACTTACGGTTCAAGAATTAGCCTCAGAAAACAGTGGTTCTGAAACATGATGCTAATAGCTCGCCTGGGAAACATCCAGAGAAGTCCAATATAGTGTTTTTTAGACTGGCTGCCACGAGCTGAAACGAATGCAACCAAGAGCGAGCGTCTGTGACTTACGGTTCAAGAGTTATTCACAGAAACATGGTTTCGGAACTTTGCTGCCAGCCGCGAAAGCGAAAATAACCAAGATCGAGCGTCTAGGATTTACTTGTCAATAGCTCGCCTGGGAAACATCCAGAGAAGTCAAAGACAGTGCTTTCTATACTAATTGCCAGGCGCTGAGACGAATGCCGCCAAGATCAAGCGTCTAAGACTTACGGTTCAAGAATTAGCCTCAGAAACAGTGGGAAACAGTGCTTCTATACTAATTGCCAGGCGCTGAGACGAATGCCGCCAAGATCGAGCGTCTATGACTTACGGTTCAAGAATTAGCCTCAGAAACAGTGGTTCTGAACATCCTGCCAATAGCTCGCATGGGAAACATCCAGAGAAGTCCAAGATAGTGTTTTTTAGACTGGCTGCCACGAGCTGAAACGAATGCAGCCAAGAGCGAGCGTCTGTCCACTTACGGTTCAAGAGTTATTCACAGAAACATGGTTCTGAACTTTGCTGCCAGCCGCGAAAGCGAAAGTAACCAAGATCGAGCGTCTAGGATTTACTTGTGAATAGCTCGCCTGGGAAAACTTTCAGATAAGTCCAAAGACAGTGCTTCTATACTAATTGCCAGGCGCTGAGACGAATGCCGCCAAGATCAAGCGTCTAAGACTTACGGTTCAAGAATTAGCCTCAGAAAACAGTGGGAAACAGTGCTTCTATACTAATTGCCAGGCGCTGAGACGAATGCCGCCAAGATCGAGCGTCTATGACTTACGGTTCAAGAATTAGCCTCAGAAACAGTGGTTTTTGAACATGCTGCCAATAGCTCGCCTGGGAAAACATACAGAGAAGTCCAAGATAGTGTTTTTTTTAGACTGGCTGCCACGAGCTGAAACGAATGCAGCCAAGAGCGAGCGTCTGTGACTTACGGTTCAAGAGTTATTCACAGAAACATGGTTCTGAACTTTGCTGACAGCCGCGAAAGCGAAAGTAACCAAGATCGAGCGTCTAGGATTTACTTGTCAATAGCTCGCCTGGGAAACATCCAGAGAAGTCAAAGACAGTGCTTCCATACTAATTGCCAGGCGCTGAGACGAATGCCGCCAAGATCGAGCGTCTATGACTTACGGTTCAAGAATTAGCCTCAGAAACAGTGGTTCTGAACATGCTGCCAATAGCTCGCCTGGGAAACATCCAGAGAAGTCCAAGATAGTGTTTTTTTTAGACTGGCTGCCACGAGCTGAAACGAATGCAGCCAAGAGCGAGCGTCTGTGACTTACGGTTCAAGAGTGATTCACAGAAAACATGGTTCTGAACTTTGCTGCCAGCCGCGAAAGCGAAAATAACCAAGATCGAGCGTCTAGGATTTACTTGTCAATAGCTCGCCTGGGAAAACATCCAGTGAAGTCAAAGACAGTGCTTCTATACTAATTGCCAGGCGCTGAGGACGAATGCCGCCAAGATCGAGAGTCTATGACTTACGGTTCAAGAATTAGCCTCAGAAAACAGTGGGAAAACAGTGCTTCTATACTAATTTTCCAGGTGCTGAGACGAATACCGCCAAGATCGAGCGTCTATGACTTACGGTTCAAGAATTAGCCTCAGAAAACAGTGGTTCTAAACATGCTGCCAATAGCTCGTCTGGGAAACATCAAGAGAAGTCCAAGATAGTGTTTTTTTAGTCCAAGATAGTGTTTTTTAGACTGACTGCCACGAGCTGAAACGAATGCAGCCAAGAGCGAGCGTCTGTCACTTACGGTTCAAGAGTTATTCACAGAAACATGGTTCTGAACTTTGCTGCCAGCCGCGAAAGCGAAAATAACCAAGATCGAGCGTCTAGGATTTACTTGTCAATAGCTCGCCTGGGAAACATCCAGAGAAGTCAAAGACAGTGCTTCTATACTAATTGCCAGGCGCTGAGACGAATGCCGCCAAGATCGAGCGTCTATGACTTACGGTTCAAGAATTAGCCTCAGAAACAGTGGGAAACAGTGCTTCTATACTAATTGCCAGGCGCTGAGACGAATGCCGCCAAGATCGAGCGTCTATGACTTACGGTTCAAGAATTAGCCTCAGAAACAGTGGTTCTGAACATGCTGCCAATAGCTCGCCTGGGAAACATCCAGAGAAGTCCAAGATAGTGTTTTTTAGACTGGCTGCCACGAGCTGAAACGAATGGAGCCAAGAGCGAGCGTCTGTGACTTACGGTTCAAGAGTTATTCACAGAAACATGGTTCTGAACTTTGCTGCCAGCCGCGAAAGCGAAAGTAACCAAGATCGAGCGTCTAGGATTTACTTGTGAATAGCTCGCCTGGGAAACATCCAGAGAAGTCAAAGACAGTGCTTCTATACTAATTGCCAGGCGCTGAGACGAATGCCGCCAAGATCAAGCGTCTAAGACTTACGGTTCAAGAATTAGCCTCAGAAACAGTGGTTCTGAACATGCTGCCAATAGCTCGCCTGGGAAATATCCAGAGAAGTCCAAGATAGTGTTTTTTAGACTGGCTGCCACGAGCTGAAACGAATGCAGCCAAGAGCGAGCGTCTGTGACTTACGGTTCAAGAGTTATTCACAGAAACATGGTTCTGAACTTTGCTGCCAGCCGCGAAAGCGAAAGTAACCAAGATCGAGCTTCTAGGATTTACTTGTGAATAGCTCGCCTGGGAAACTTTCAGATAAGTCAAAGACAGTGCTTCTATACTAATTGCCAGGCGCTGAGACGAATGCCGCCAAGATCAAGCGTCTAAGACTTACGGTTCAAGAATTAGCCTCAGAAACAGTGGGAAACAGTGCTTCTATACTAATTGCCAGGCGCTGAGACGAATGCCGCCAAGATCGAGCGTCTATGACTTACGGTTCAAGAATTAGCCTCAGAAACAGTGGTTTTCAACATGCTGCCAATAGCTCGCCTGGGAAACATCCAGAGAAGTCCAAGATACTGTTTTTTTAGACTGGCTGCCACGAGCTGAAACGAATGCAGCCAAGAGCGAGCGTCTGTCACTTACGGTTCAAGAGTTATTCACAGAAACATGGTTCTGAACTTTGCTGCAAGCCGCGAAAGCGAAAGTAACCAAGATCGAGCGTCTAGGATTTACTTGTGAATACCTCGCCTGGGAAACTTTCAGATAAGTCAAAGACAGTGCTTCTATACTAATTGCCAGGCGCTGAGACGAATGCCGCCAAGATCAAGCGTCTAAGACTTACGGTTCAAGAATTAGCCTCAGAAACAGTGGGAAACAGTGCTTCTATACTAATTGCCAGGCGCTGAGACGAATGCCGCCAAGATCGAGCGTCTATGACTTACGGTTCAAGAATTAGCCTCAGAAACAGTGGTTTTGAACATGCTGCCAATAGCTCGCCTGGGAAACATCCAGAGAAGTCCAAGATAGTGTTTTTTTAGACTGGCTGCCACGAGCTGAAACGAATGCAGCCAAGAGCGAGCGTCTGTGACTTACGGTTCAAAAGTTATTCACATAAACATGGTTCTGAACTTTGCTGCCAGCCGCGAAAGCGAAAGCAACCAAGATCGAGCGTCTAGGATTTACTTGTGAATAGCTCGCCTGGAAAACATCCAGAGAAGTCAAAGACAGTGCAGCTATACTAATCAGGCGCTGAGACGAATGCCGCCAAGATCAAGCGTCTAAGACTTACGGTTCAAGAATTAGCCTCAGAAACAGTGGGAAACAGTGCTTCTATACTAATTGCCAGGCGCTGAGACGAATGCCGCCAAGATCGAGCGTCTATGACTTACGGTTCAAGAATTAGCCTCAGAAACAGTGGTTCAAAACATGCTGCCAATAGCTCGCCTGGGAAACATCCAGAGAAGTCCAAGATAGTGTTTTTTAGACTGGCTGCCACGAGCTGAAACGAATGCAGCCAAGAGCGAGCGTCTGTGACTTACGGTTCAAGAGTTATTCACAGAAACATGGTTCGGAACTTTGCTGCCAGCCGCGAAAGCGAAAATAACCAAGATCGAGCGTCTAGGATTTACTTGTCAATAGCTCGCCTGGGAAACATCCAGAGAAGTCAAAGACAGTGCTTCTATACTAATTGCCAGGCGCTGAGACGAATGCCGCCAAGATCAAGCGTCTAAGACTTACGGTTCAAGAATTAGCCTCAGAAACAGTGGTTCTGAACATGCTGCCAATAGCTCGCCTGGGAAACATCCAGAGAAGTCCAAGATAGTGTTTTTTTTTAGACTGGCTGCCACGAGCTGAAACGAATGCAGCCCAGAGCGAGCGTCTGTGACTTACGGTTCAAGAGTTATTCACAGAATCATGGTTCTGAACATTGCTGCCAGCCGCGAAAGCGAAAGTAACCAAGATCGAGCGTCTAGGATTTACTTGTGAATAGCTCGCCTGGGAAACATCCAGAGAAGTCAAAGACAGTGCTTCCATACTAATTGCCAGGCGCTGAGACGAATGCCGCCAAGATCAAGCGTCTAAGACTTACGGTTCAAGAATTAGCCTCAGAAACAGTGGTTCTGAACATGCTGCTAATAGCTCGCCTGGGAAGCATCCAGAGAAGTCCAATATAGTGTTTTTTAGACTGGCTGCCACGAGCTGAAACGAATGCAACCAAGAGCGAGCGTCTGTGACTTACGATTCAAGAGTTATTCACAGAAACATGGTTCTGAACTTTGCTGCCAGCCGCGAAAGCGAAAGTAACCAAGATCGAGCGTCTAGGATTTACTTGTGAATAGCTCGCCTGGGAAACATCCAGAGAAGTCAAAGACAGTGCTTCTATACTAATTGCCAGGCGCTGAGACGAATGCCGCCAAGATCAAGCGTCTAAGACTTACGGTTCAAGAATTAGCCTCAGAAACAGTGGGAAACAGTGCTTCTATACTAATTGCCAGGCGCTGAGACGAATGCCGCCAAGATCGAGCGTCTATGACTTACGGTTCAAGAATTAGCCTCAGAAACAGTGGTTCAAAACATGCTGCCAATAGCTCGCCTGGGAAACATCCAGAGAAGTCCAAGATAGTGTTTTTTAGACTGGCTGCCACGAGCTGAAACGAATGCAGCCAAGAGCGAGCGTCTGTGACTTACGGTTCAAGAGTTATTCACAGAAACATGGTTCGGAACTTTGCTGCCAGCCGCGAAAGCGAAAATAACCAAGATCGAGCGTCTAGGATTTACTTGTCAATAGCTCGCCTGGGAAACATCCAGAGAAGTCAAAGACAGTGCTTCTATACTAATTGCCAGGCGCTGAGACGAATGCCGCCAAGATCGAGCGTCTATGACTTACGGTTCAAGAATTAGCCTCAGAAACAGTGGTTCTGAACATGCTGCCAATAGCTCGCCTGGGAAACATCCAGAGAAGTCCAAGATAGTGTTTTTTTTAGACTGGCTGCCACGAGCTGAAACGAATGCAGCCAAGAGCGAGCGTCTGTGACTTACGGTTCAAAAGTTATTCACATAAACATGGTTCTGAACTTTGCTGCCAGCCGCGAAAGCGAAAGCAACCAAGATCGAGCGTCTAGGATTTACTTGTGAATAGCTCGCCTGGAAAACATCCAGAGAAGTCAAAGACAGTGCAGCTATACTAATTGCCAGGCGCTGAGACGAATGCCGCCAAGATCAAGCGTCTAAGACTTACGGTTCAAGAATTAGCCTCAGAAACAGTGGGAAACAGTGCTTCTATACTAATTGCCAGGCGCTGAGACGAATGCCGCCAAGATCGAGCGTCTATGACTTACGGTTCAAGAATTAGCCTCAGAAACAGTGGTTCTGAACATGCTGCTAATAGCTCGCCTGGGAAACATCCAGAGAAGTCCAATATAGTGTTTTTTAGACTGGCTGCCACGAGCTGAAACGAATGCAACCAAGAGCGAGCGTCTGTGACTTACGATTCAAGAGTTATTCACAGAAACATGGTTCTGAACTTTGCTGCCAGCCGCGAAAGCGAAAGTAACCAAGATCGAGCGTCTAGGATTTACTTGTGAATAGCTCGCCTGGGAAACATCCAGAGAAGTCAAAGACAGTGCTTCTATACTAATTGCCAGGCGCTGTGACGAATGCCGCCAAGATCAAGCGTCTAAGACTTACGGTTCAAGAATTAGCCTCAGAAACAGTGGGAAACAGTGCTTCTATACTAATTGCCAGGCGCTGAGACGAATGCCGCCAAGATCGAGCGTCTATGACTTACGGTTCAAGAATTAGCCTCAGAAACAGTGGTTCAAAACATGCTGCCAATAGCTCGCCTGGGAAACATCCAGAGAAGTCCAAGATAGTGTTTTTTAGACTGGCTGCCACGAGCTGAAACGAATGCAGCCAAGAGCGAGCGTCTGTGACTTACGGTTCAAGAGTTATTCACAGAAACATGGTTCGGAACTTTGCTGCCAGCCGCGAAAGCGAAAATAACCAAGATCGAGTGTCTAGGATTTACTTGTCAATAGCTCGCCTGGGAAACATCCAGAGAAGTCAAAAAGAGTGCTTCTATACTAATTGCCAGGCGCTGAGACGAATGCCGCCAAGATCGAGCGTCTATGACTTACGGTTCAAGAATTAGCCTCAGAAACAGTGGTTCTGAACATGCTGCCAATAGCTCGCCTGGGAAACATCCAGAGAAGTCCAAGATAGTGTTTTTTTTAGACTGGCTGCCACGAGCTGAAACGAATGCAGCCAAGAGCGAGCGTCTGTGACTTACGGTTCAAAAGTTATTCACATAAACATGGTTCTGAACTTTGCTGCCAGCCGCGAAAGCGAAAGCAACCAAGATCGAGCGTCTAGGATTTACTTGTGAATAGCTCGCCTGGAAAACATCCAGAGAAGTCAAAGACAGTGCAGCTATACTAATTGCCAGGCGCTGAGACGAATGCCGCCAAGATCAAGCGTCTAAGACTTACGGTTCAAGAATTAGCCTCAGAAACAGTGGGAAACAGTGCTTCTATACTAATTGCCAGGCGCTGAGACGAATGCCGCCAAGATCGAGCGTCTATGACTTACGGTTCAAGAATTAGCCTCAGAAACAGTGGTTCTGAACATGCTGCTAATAGCTCGCCTGGGAAACATCCAGAGAAGTCCAATATAGTGTTTTTTAGACTGGCTGCCACGAGCTGAAACGAATGCAACCAAGAGCGAGCGTCTGTGACTTACGGTTCAAGAGTTATTCACAGAAACATGGTTCGGAACTTTGCTGCCAGCCGCGAAAGCGAAAATAACCAAGATCGAGCGTCTAGGATTTACTTGTCAATAGCTCGCCTGGGAAACATCCAGAGAAGTCAAAGACAGTGCTTCTATACTAATTGCCAGGTGCTGAGACGAATGCCGCCAAGATCGAGCGTCTATGACTTACGGTTCAAGAATTAGCCTCAGAAACAGTGGTTCTGAACATGCTGCCAATAGCTCGCCTGGGAAACATCCAGAGAAGTCCAAGATAGTGTTTTTTTTTAGACTGGCTGCCACGAGCTGAAACGAATGCAGCCAAGAGCGAGCGTCTGTGACTTACGGTTCAAAAGTTATTCACATAAACATGGTTCTGAACTTTGCTGCCAGCCGCGAAAGCGAAAGCAACCAAGATCGAGCGTCTAGGATTTACTTGTCAATAGCTCGCCTGGGAAACATCCAGAGAAGTCAAAGACAGTGCTTCTATACTAATTGCCAGGTGCTGAGACGAATGCCGCCAAGATCGAGCGTCTATGACTTACGGTTCAAGAATTAGCCTCAGAAACAGTGGTTCTGAACATGCTGCCAATAGCTCGCCTGGGAAACATCCAGAGAAGTCCAAGATAGTGTTTTTTTTAGACTGGCTGCCACGAGCTGAAACGAATGCAGCCAAGAGGGAGCGTCTGTGACTTACGGTTCAAAAGTTATTCACATAAACATGGTTCTGAACTTTGCTGCCAGCCGCGAAAGCGAAAGCAACCAAGATCGAGCGTCTAGGATTTACTTGTGAATAGCTCGCCTGGAAAACATCCAGAGAAGTCAAAGACAGTGCAGCTATACTAATTGCCAGGCGCTGAGACGAATGCCGCCAAGATCAAGCGTCTAAGACTTACGGTTCAAGAATTAGCCTCAGAAACAGTGGGAAACAGTGCTTCTATACTAATTGCCAGGCGCTGAGACGAATGCCGCCAAGATCGAGCGTCTATGACTTACGGTTCAAGAATTATCCTCAGAAACAGTGGGAAACAGTGCTTCTATACTAATTGCCAGGCGCTGAGACGAATGCCGCCAAGATCGAGCGTCTATGACTTACGGTTCAAGAATTAGCCTCAGAAACAGTGGTTCTGTACATGCTGCCAATAGCTCGCCTGGGAAACATCCAGAGAAGTCCAAGATAGTGTTTTTTTAGACTGGCTGCCACGAGCTGAAACGCATGCAGCCAAGAGCGAGCGTCTGTGACTTACGGTTCAAGAGTTATTCACAGAAACATGGTTCTGAACTTTGCTGCCAGCCGCGAAAGCGAAAGTAACCAAGATCGAGCGTCTAGGATTTACTTGTGAATAGCTCGCCTGGGAAACTTTCAGATAAGTCAAAGACAGTGCTTCTATACTAATTGCCAGGCGCTGAGACGAATGCCGCCAAGATCAAGCGTCTAAGACTTACGGTTCAAGAATTAGCCTCAGAAACAGTGGGAAACAGTGCTTCTATACTAATTGCCAGGCGCTGAGACGAATGCCGCCAAGATCGAGCGTCTATGACTTACGGTTCAAGAATTAGCCTCAGAAACAGTGGTTTTGAACATGCTGCCAATAGCTCGCCTGGGAAACATACAGAGAAGTCCAAGATAGTGTTTTTTTTAGACTGGCTGCCACGAGCTGAAACGAATGCAGCCAAGAGCGAGCGTCTGTGACTTACGGTTCAAGAGTTATTCACAGAAACATGGTTCTGAACTTTGCTGCCAGCCGCGAAAGCGAAAATAACCAAGATCGAGCGTCTAGGATTTACTTGTCAATAGCTCGCCTGGGAAACATCCAGTGAAGTCAAAGACAGTGCTTCTATACTAATTGCCAGGCGCTGAGACGAATGCCGCCAAGATCGAGAGTCTATGACTTACGGTTCAAGAATTAGCCTCAGAAACAGTGGGAAACAGTGCTTCTATACTAATTTCCAGGTGCTGAGACGAATACCGCCAAGATCGAGCGTCTATGACTTACGGTTCAAGAATTAGCCTCAGAAACAGTGGTTCTAAACATGCTGCCAATAGCTCGTCTGGGAAACATCCAGAGAAGTCCAAGATAGTGTTTTTTAGACTGACTGCCACGAGCTGAAACGAATGCAGCCAAGAGCGAGCGTCTGTCACTTACGGTTCAAGAGTTATTCACAGAAACATGGTTCTGAACTTTGCTGCCAGCCGCGAAAGCGAAAATAACCAAGATCGAGCGTCTAGGATTTACTTGTCAATAGCTCGCCTGGGAAACATCCAGAGAAGTCAAAGACAGTGCTTCTATACTAATTGCCAGGCGCTGAGACGAATGCCGCCAAGATCGAGCGTCTATGACTTACGGTTCAAGAATTAGCCTCAGAAACAGTGGGAAACAGTGCTTCTATACTAATTGCCAGGCGCTGAGACGAATGCCGCCAAGATCGAGCGTCTATGACTTACGGTTCAAGAATTAGCCTCAGAAACAGTGGTTCTGAACATGCTGCCAATAGCTCGCCTGGGAAACATCCAGAGAAGTACAAGATAGTGTTTTTTTAGACTGGCTGCCACGAGCTGAAACGAATGCAGCCAAGAGCGAGCGTCTGTGACTTACGGTTCAAGAGTTATTCACAGAAACATGGTTCTAAACTTTGCTGCCAGCCGCGAAAGCGAAAGTAACCAAGATCGAGCGTCTAGGATTTACTTGTCAATAGCTCGCCTGGGAAACTTTCAGATAAGTCAAAGACAGTGCTTCTATGCTAATTGCCAGGCGCTGAGACGAATGCCGCCAAGATCAAGCGTCTAAGACTTACGGTTCAAGAATTAGCCTCAGAAACAGTGGGAAACAGTGCTTCTATACTAATTGCCAGGCGCTGAGACGAATGCCGCCAAGATCGAGCGTCTATGACTTACGGTTCAAGAATTAGCCTCAGAAACAGTGGTTTTGAACCGGCTGCCAATAGCTCGCCTGGGAAACATCCAGAGAAGTCCAAGATAGTGTTTTTTTAGACTGGCTGCCACGAGCTGAAACGAATGCAGCCAAGAGCGAGCGTCTGTGACTTACGGTTCAAGAGTTATTCACAGAAACATGGTTCTGAACTTTGCTGCCAGCCGCGAAAGCGAAAGTAACCAAGATCGAGCGTCTAGGATTTACTTGTCAATAGCTCGCATGGGAAACATCCAGAGAAGTCAAAGACAGTGCTTCTATACTAATTGCCAGGCGCTGAGACGAATGCCGCCAAGATCGAGCGTCTATGACTTACGGTTCAAGAATTAGCCTCAGAAACAGTGGGAAACAGTGCTTCTATACTAATTGCCAGGCGCTGAGACGAATGCCGCCAAGATCGAGCGTCTATGACTTACGGTTCAAGAATTAGCCTCAGAAACAGTGGTTCTGAACATGCTGCCAATAGCTCGCCTGGGAAACATCCAGAGAAGTCCAAGATAGTGTTTTTTTAGACTGGCTGCCACGAGCTGAAACGAATGCAGCCAAGAGCGAGCGTCTGTGACTTACGGTTCAAGAGTTATTCACAGAAACATGGTTCTAAACTTTGCTGCCAGCCGCGAAAGCGAAAGTAACCAAGATCGAGCGTCTAGGATTTACTTGTCAATAGCTCGCCTGGGAAACTTTCAGATAAGTCAAAGACAGTGCTTCTATGCTAATTTCCAGGCGCTGAGACGAATGCCGCCAAGATCAAGCGTCTAAGACTTACGGTTCAAGAATTAGCCTCAGAAACAGTGGGAAACAGTGCTTCTATACTAATTGCCAGGCGCTGAGACGAATGCCGCCAAGATCGAGCGTCTATGACTTACGGTTCAAGAATTAGCCTCAGAAACAGTGGTTTTGAACATGCTGCCAATAGCTCGCCTGGGAAACATCCAGAGAAGTCCAAGATAGTGATTTTTTAGACTGGCTGCCACGAGCTGAAACGAATGCAGCCAAGAGCGAGAGTCTGTGACTTACGGTTCAAGAGTTATTCACAGAAACATGGTTCTGTACTTTGCTGCCAGCCGCGAAAGCGAAAGTAACCAAGATCGAGCGTCTAGGATTTACTTGTGAATAGCTCGCCTGGGAAACTTTCAGATAAGTCAAAGACAGTGCTTCTATGCTAATTGCCAGGCGCTGAGACGAATGCCGCCAAGATCAAGCGTCTAAGACTTACGGTTCAAGAATTAGCCTCAGAAACAGTGGGAAACAGTGCTTCTATACTAATTGCCAGGCGCTGAGACGAATGCCGCTAAGATCGAGCGTCTATGACTTACGGTTCAAGAATTAGCCTCAGAAACAGTGGTTTTGAACCGGCTGCCAATAGCTCGCCTGGGAAACATCCAGAGAAGTCCAAGATAGTGTTTTTTTAGACTGGCTGCCACGAGCTGAAACGAATGCAGCCAAGAGCGAGCGTCTGTGACTTACGGTTCAAGAGTTATTCACAGAAACATGGTTCTGAACTTTGCTGCCAGCCGCGAAAGCGAAAGTAACCAAGATCGAGCGTCTAGGATTTACTTGTGAATAGCTCGCCTGGGAAACTTTCAGATAAGTCAAAGACAGTGCTTCTATACTAATTGCCAGGCGCTGAGACGAATGCCGCCAAGATCAAGCCTCTAAGACTTACGGTTCAAGAATTAGCCTCAGAAACAGTGGGAAACAGTGCTTCTATACTAATTGCCAGGCGCTGAGACGAATGCCGCCAAGATCGAGCGTCTATGACTTACGGTTCAAGAATTAGCCTCAGAAACAGTGGTTTTGAACATGCTGCCAATAGCTCGCCTGGGAAACATACAGAGAAGTCCAAGATAGTGTTTTTTTTAGACTGGCTGCCACGAGCTGAAACGAATGCAGCCAAGAGCGAGCGTCTGTGACTTACGGTTCAAGAGTTATTCACAGAAACATGGTTCTGAACTTTGCTGCCAGCCGCGAAAGCGAAAGTAACCAAGATCGAGCGTCTAGGATTTACTTGTCAATAGCTCGCCTGGGAAACATCCAGAGAAGTCAAAGACAGTGCTTCCATACTAATTGCCAGGCGCTGAGACGAATGTCGCCAAGATCGAGCGTCTATGACTTACGGTTCAAGAATTAGCCTCAGAAACAGTGGTTCTGAACATGCTGCCAATAGCTCGCCTGGGAAACATCCAGAGAAGTCCAAGATAGTGTTTTTTTTAGACTGGCTGCCACGAGCTGAAACGAATGTAGCCAAGAGCGAGCGTCTGTGACTTACGGTTCAAGAGTGATTCACAGAAACATGGTTCTGAACTTTGCTGCCAGCCGCGAAAGCGAAAATAACCAAGATCGAGCGTCTAGGATTTACTTGTCAATAGCTCGCCTGGGAAACATCCAGTGAAGTCAAAGACAGTGCTTCTATACTAATTGCCAGGTGCTGAGACGAATGCCGCCAAGATCGAGAGTCTATGACTTACGGTTCAAGAATTAGCCTCAGAAACAGTGGGAAACAGTGCTTCTATACTAATTTCCAGGTGCTGAGACGAATACCGCCAAGATCGAGCGTCTATGACTTACGGTTCAAGAATTAGCCTCAGAAACAGTGGTTCTAAACATGCTGCCAATAGCTCGTCTGGGAAACATCCAGAGAAGTCCAAGATAGTGTTTTTTAGACTGACTGCCACGAGCTGAAACGAATGCAGCCAAGAGCGAGCGTCTGTCACTTACGGTTCAAGAGTTATTCACAGAAACATGGTTCTGAACTTTGCTGCCAGCCGCGAAAGCGAAAATAACCAAGATCGAGCGTCTAGGATTTACTTGTCAATAGCTCGCCTGGGAAACATCCAGAGAAGTCAAAGACAGTGCTTCTATACTAATTGCCAGGCGCTGAGACGAATGCCGCCAAGATCGAGCGTCTATGACTTACGGTTCAAGAATTAGCCTCAGAAACAGTGGGAAACAGTGCTTCTATACTAATTGCCAGGCGCTGAGACGAATGCCGCCAAGATCGAGCGTCTATGACTTACGGTTCAAGAATTAGCCTCAGAAACAGTGGTTCTGAACATGCTGCCAATAGCTCGCCTGGGAAACATCCAGAGAAGTACAAGATAGTGTTTTTTTAGACTGGCTGCCACGAGCTGAAACGAATGCAGCCAAGAGCGAGCGTCTGTGACTTACGGTTCAAGAGTTATTCACAGAAACATGGTTCTGAACTTTGCTGCCAGCCGCGAAAGCGAAAGTAACCAAGATCGAGCGTCTAGGATTTACTTGTCAATAGCTCGCCTGGGAAACTTTCAGATAAGTCAAAGACAGTGCTTCTATGCTAATTGCCAGACGCTGAGACGAATGCCGCCAAGATCAAGCGTCTAAGACTTACGGTTCAAGAATTAGCCTCAGAAACAGTGGGAAACAGTGCTTCTATACTAATTGCCAGGCGCTGAGACGAATGCCGCCAAGATCGAGCGTCTATGACTTACGGTTCAAGAATTAGCCTCAGAAACAGTGGTTTTGAACCGGCTGCCAATAGCTCGCCTGGGAAACATCCAGAGAAGTCCAAGATAGTGTTTTTTTAGACTGGCTGCCACGAGCTGAAACGAATGCAGCCAAGAGCGAGCGTCTGTGACTTACGGTTCAAGAGTTATTCACAGAAACATGGTTCTGAACTTTGCTGCCAGCCGCGAAAGCGAAAGTAACCAAGATCGAGCGTCTAGGATTTACTTGTCAATAGCTCGCATGGGAAACATCCAGAGAAGTCAAAGACAGTGCTTCTATACTAATTGCCAGGCGCTGAGACGAATGCCGCCAAGATCGAGCGTCTATGACTTACGGTTCAAGAATTAGCCTCAGAAACAGTGGGAAACAGTGCTTCTATACTAATTGCCAGGCGCTGAGACGAATGCCGCCAAGATCGAGCGTCTATGACTTACGGTTCAAGAATTAGCCTCAGAAACAGTGGTTCTGAACATGCTGCCAATAGCTCGCCTGGGAAACATCCAGAGAAGTCCAAGATAGTGTTTTTTTAGACTGGCTGCCACGAGCTGAAACGAATGCAGCCAAGAGCGAGCGTCTGTGACTTACGGTTCAAGAGTTATTCACAGAAACATGGTTCTAAACTTTGCTGCCAGCCGCGAAAGCGAAAGTAACCAAGATCGAGCGTCTAGGATTTACTTGTCAATAGCTCGCCTGGGAAACTTTCAGATAAGTCAAAGACAGTGCTTCTATGCTAATTTCCAGGCGCTGAGACGAATGCCG
The DNA here is from genome assembly GCF_050947455.1 of Rhinoderma darwinii. Lineage (NCBI taxonomy): Eukaryota > Metazoa > Chordata > Amphibia > Anura > Rhinodermatidae > Rhinoderma > Rhinoderma darwinii. The sequence goes on along the minus strand of NW_027464290.1, from coordinate 81,383 downwards.
CCAAGATCAAGCGTCTAAGACTTACGGTTCAAGAATTAGCCTCAGAAACAGTGGGAAACAGTGCTTCTATACTAATTGCCAGGCGCTGAGACGAATGCCGCCAAGATCGAGCGTCTATGACTTACGGTTCAAGAATTAGCCTCAGAAACAGTGGTTTTGAACATGCTGCCAATAGCTCGCCTGGGAAACATCCAGAGAAGTCCAAGATAGTGATTTTTTAGACTGGCTGCCACGAGCTGAAACGAATGCAGCCAAGAGCGAGCGTCTGTGACTTACGGTTCAAGAGTTATTCACAGAAACATGGTTCTGTACTTTGCTGCCAGCCGCGAAAGCGAAAGTAACCAAGATCGAGCGTCTAGGATTTACTTGTGAATAGCTCGCCTGGGAAACTTTCAGATAAGTCAAAGACAGTGCTTCTATGCTAATTGCCAGGCGCTGAGACGAATGCCGCCAAGATCAAGCGTCTAAGACTTACGGTTCAAGAATTAGCCTCAGAAACAGTGGGAAACAGTGCTTCTATACTAATTGCCAGGCGCTGAGACGAATGCCGCTAAGATCGAGCGTCTATGACTTACGGTTCAAGAATTAGCCTCAGAAACAGTGGTTTTGAACCGGCTGCCAATAGCTCGCCTGGGAAACATCCAGAGAAGTCCAAGATAGTGTTTTTTTAGACTGGCTGCCACGAGCTGAAACGAATGCAGCCAAGAGCGAGCGTCTGTGACTTACGGTTCAAGAGTTATTCACAGAAACATGGTTCTGAACTTTGCTGCCAGCCGCGAAAGCGAAAGTAACCAAGATCGAGCGTCTAGGATTTACTTGTGAATAGCTCGCCTGGGAAACTTTCAGATAAGTCAAAGACAGTGCTTCTATACTAATTGCCAGGCGCTGAGACGAATGCCGCCAAGATCAAGCCTCTAAGACTTACGGTTCAAGAATTAGCCTCAGAAACAGTGGGAAACAGTGCTTCTATACTAATTGCCAGGCGCTGAGACGAATGCCGCCAAGATCGAGCGTCTATGACTTACGGTTCAAGAATTAGCCTCAGAAACAGTGGTTTTGAACATGCTGCCAATAGCTCGCCTGGGAAACATACAGAGAAGTCCAAGATAGTGTTTTTTTTAGACTGGCTGCCACGAGCTGAAACGAATGCAGCCAAGAGCGAGCGTCTGTGACTTACGGTTCAAGAGTTATTCACAGAAACATGGTTCTGAACTTTGCTGCCAGCCGCGAAAGCGAAAGTAACCAAGATCGAGCGTCTAGGATTTACTTGTCAATAGCTCGCCTGGGAAACATCCAGAGAAGTCAAAGACAGTGCTTCCATACTAATTGCCAGGCGCTGAGACGAATGTCGCCAAGATCGAGCGTCTATGACTTACGGTTCAAGAATTAGCCTCAGAAACAGTGGTTCTGAACATGCTGCCAATAGCTCGCCTGGGAAACATCCAGAGAAGTCCAAGATAGTGTTTTTTTTAGACTGGCTGCCACGAGCTGAAACGAATGTAGCCAAGAGCGAGCGTCTGTGACTTACGGTTCAAGAGTGATTCACAGAAACATGGTTCTGAACTTTGCTGCCAGCCGCGAAAGCGAAAATAACCAAGATCGAGCGTCTAGGATTTACTTGTCAATAGCTCGCCTGGGAAACATCCAGTGAAGTCAAAGACAGTGCTTCTATACTAATTGCCAGGCGCTGAGACGAATGCCGCCAAGATCGAGAGTCTATGACTTACGGTTCAAGAATTAGCCTCAGAAACAGTGGGAAACAGTGCTTCTATACTAATTTCCAGGTGCTGAGACGAATACCGCCAAGATCGAGCGTCTATGACTTACGGTTCAAGAATTAGCCTCAGAAACAGTGGTTCTAAACATGCTGCCAATAGCTCGTCTGGGAAACATCCAGAGAAGTCCAAGATAGTGTTTTTTAGACTGACTGCCACGAGCTGAAACGAATGCAGCCAAGAGCGAGCGTCTGTCACTTACGGTTCAAGAGTTATTCACAGAAACATGGTTCTGAACTTTGCTGCCAGCCGCGAAAGCGAAAATAACCAAGATCGAGCGTCTAGGATTTACTTGTCAATAGCTCGCCTGGGAAACATCCAGAGAAGTCAAAGACAGTGCTTCTATACTAATTGCCAGGCGCTGAGACGAATGCCGCCAAGATCGAGCGTCTATGACTTACGGTTCAAGAATTAGCCTCAGAAACAGTGGGAAACAGTGCTTCTATACTAATTGCCAGGCGCTGAGACGAATGCCGCCAAGATCGAGCGTCTATGACTTACGGTTCAAGAATTAGCCTCAGAAACAGTGGTTCTGAACATGCTGCCAATAGCTCGCCTGGGAAACATCCAGAGAAGTACAAGATAGTGTTTTTTTAGACTGGCTGCCACGAGCTGAAACGAATGCAGCCAAGAGCGAGCGTCTGTGACTTACGGTTCAAGAGTTATTCACAGAAACATGGTTCTAAACTTTACTGCCAGCCGCGAAAGCGAAAGTAACCAAGATCGAGCGTCTAGGATTTACTTGTCAATAGCTCGCCTGGGAAACTTTCAGATAAGTCAAAGACAGTGCTTCTATGCTAATTGCCAGGCGCTGAGACGAATGCCGCCAAGATCAAGCGTCTAAGACTTACGGTTCAAGAATTAGCCTCAGAAACAGTGGGAAACAGTGCTTCTATACTAATTGCCAGGCGCTGAGACGAATGCCGCCAAGATCGAGCGTCTATGACTTACGGTTCAAGAATTAGCCTCAGAAACAGTGGTTTTGAACCGGCTGCCAATAGCTCGCCTGGGAAACATCCAGAGAAGTCCAAGATAGTGTTTTTTTAGACTGGCTGCCACGAGCTGAAACGAATGCAGCCAAGAGCGAGCGTCTGTGACTTACGGTTCAAGAGTTATTCACAGAAACATGGTTCTGAACTTTGCTGCCAGCCGCGAAAGCGAAAGTAACCAAGATCGAGCGTCTAGGATTTACTTGTCAATAGCTCGCATGGGAAACATCCAGAGAAGTCAAAGACAGTGCTTCTATACTAATTGCCAGGCGCTGAGACGAATGCCGCCAAGATCGAGCGTCTATGACTTACGGTTCAAGAATTAGCCTCAGAAACAGTGGGAAACAGTGCTTCTATACTAATTGCCAGGCGCTGAGACGAATGCCGCCAAGATCGAGCGTCTATGACTTACGGTTCAAGAATTAGCCTCAGAAACAGTGGTTCTGAACATGCTGCCAATAGCTCGCCTGGGAAACATCCAGAGAAGTCCAAGATAGTGTTTTTTTAGACTGGCTGCCACGAGCTGAAACGAATGCAGCCAAGAGCGAGCGTCTGTGACTTACGGTTCAAGAGTTATTCACAGAAACATGGTTCTAAACTTTGCTGCCAGCCGCGAAAGCGAAAGTAACCAAGATCGAGCGTCTAGGATTTACTTGTCAATAGCTCGCCTGGGAAACTTTCAGATAAGTCAAAGACAGTGCTTCTATGCTAATTTCCAGGCGCTGAGACGAATGCCGCCAAGATCAAGCGTCTAAGACTTACGGTTCAAGAATTAGCCTCAGAAACAGTGGGAAACAGTGCTTCTATACTAATTGCCAGGCGCTGAGACGAATGCCGCCAAGATCGAGCGTCTATGACTTACGGTTCAAGAATTAGCCTCAGAAACAGTGGTTTTGAACATGCTGCCAATAGCTCGCCTGGGAAACATCCAGAGAAGTCCAAGATAGTGATTTTTTAGACTGGCTGCCACGAGCTGAAACGAATGCAGCCAAGAGCGAGCGTCTGTGACTTACGGTTCAAGAGTTATTCACAGAAACATGGTTCTGTACTTTGCTGCCAGCCGCGAAAGCGAAAGTAACCAAGATCGAGCGTCTAGGATTTACTTGTGAATAGCTCGCCTGGGAAACTTTCAGATAAGTCAAAGACAGTGCTTCTATGCTAATTGCCAGGCGCTGAGACGAATGCCGCCAAGATCAAGCGTCTAAGACTTACGGTTCAAGAATTAGCCTCAGAAACAGTGGGAAACAGTGCTTCTATACTAATTGCCAGGCGCTGAGACGAATGCCGCCAAGATCGAGCGTCTATGACTTACGGTTCAAGAATTAGCCTCAGAAACAGTGGTTTTGAACCGGCTGCCAATAGCTCGCCTGGGAAACATCCAGAGAAGTCCAAGATAGTGTTTTTTTTAGACTGGCTGCCACGAGCTGAAACGAATGCAGCCAAGAGCGAGCGTCTGTGACTTACGGTTCAAGAGTTATTCACAGAAACATGGTTCTGAACTTTGCTGCCAGCCGCGAAAGCGAAAGTAACCAAGATCGAGCGTCTAGGATTTACTTGTCAATAGCTCGCCTGGGAAACATCCAGAGAAGTCAAAGACAGTGCTTCCATACTAATTGCCAGGCGCTGAGACGAATGTCGCCAAGATCGAGCGTCTATGACTTACGGTTCAAGAATTAGCCTCAGAAACAGTGGTTCTGAACATGCTGCCAATAGCTCGCCTGGGAAACATCCAGAGAAGTCCAAGATAGTGTTTTTTTTAGACTGGCTGCCACGAGCTGAAACGAATGTAGCCAAGAGCGAGCGTCTGTGACTTACGGTTCAAGAGTGATTCACAGAAACATGGTTCTGAACTTTGCTGCCAGCCGCGAAAGCGAAAATAACCAAGATCGAGCGTCTAGGATTTACTTGTCAATAGCTCGCCTGGGAAACATCCAGTGAAGTCAAAGACAGTGCTTCTATACTAATTGCCAGGCGCTGAGACGAATGCCGCCAAGATCGAGAGTCTATGACTTACGGTTCAAGAATTAGCCTCAGAAACAGTGGGAAACAGTGCTTCTATACTAATTTCCAGGTGCTGAGACGAATACCGCCAAGATCGAGCGTCTATGACTTACGGTTCAAGAATTAGCCTCAGAAACAGTGGTTCTAAACATGCTGCCAATAGCTCGTCTGGGAAACATCCAGAGAAGTCCAAGATAGTGTTTTTTAGACTGACTGCCACGAGCTGAAACGAATGCAGCCAAGAGCGAGCGTCTGTCACTTACGGTTCAAGAGTTATTCACAGAAACATGGTTCTGAACTTTGCTGCCAGCCGCGAAAGCGAAAATAACCAAGATCGAGCGTCTAGGATTTACTTGTCAATAGCTCGCCTGGGAAACATCCAGAGAAGTCAAAGACAGTGCTTCTATACTAATTGCCAGGCGCTGAGACGAATGCCGCCAAGATCGAGCGTCTATGACTTACGGTTCAAGAATTAGCCTCAGAAACAGTGGGAAACAGTGCTTCTATACTAATTGCCAGGCGCTGAGACGAATGCCGCCAAGATCGAGCGTCTATGACTTACGGTTCAAGAATTAGCCTCAGAAACAGTGGTTCTGAACATGCTGCCAATAGCTCGCCTGGGAAACATCCAGAGAAGTACAAGATAGTGTTTTTTTAGACTGGCTGCCACGAGCTGAAACGAATGCAGCCAAGAGCGAGCGTCTGTGACTTACGGTTCAAGAGTTATTCACAGAAACATGGTTCTAAACTTTACTGCCAGCCGCGAAAGCGAAAGTAACCAAGATCGAGCGTCTAGGATTTACTTGTCAATAGCTCGCCTGGGAAACTTTCAGATAAGTCAAAGACAGTGCTTCTATGCTAATTGCCAGGCGCTGAGACGAATGCCGCCAAGATCAAGCGTCTAAGACTTACGGTTCAAGAATTAGCCTCAGAAACAGTGGGAAACAGTGCTTCTATACTAATTGCCAGGCGCTGAGACGAATGCCGCCAAGATCGAGCGTCTATGACTTACGGTTCAAGAATTAGCCTCAGAAACAGTGGTTTTGAACCGGCTGCCAATAGCTCGCCTGGGAAACATCCAGAGAAGTCCAAGATAGTGTTTTTTTAGACTGGCTGCCACGAGCTGAAACGAATGCAGCCAAGAGCGAGCGTCTGTGACTTACGGTTCAAGAGTTATTCACAGAAACATGGTTCTGAACTTTGCTGCCAGCCGCGAAAGCGAAAGTAACCAAGATCGAGCGTCTAGGATTTACTTGTCAATAGCTCGCATGGGAAACATCCAGAGAAGTCAAAGACAGTGCTTCTATACTAATTGCCAGGCGCTGAGACGAATGCCGCCAAGATCGAGCGTCTATGACTTACGGTTCAAGAATTAGCCTCAGAAACAGTGGGAAACAGTGCTTCTATACTAATTGCCAGGCGCTGAGACGAATGCCGCCAAGATCGAGCGTCTATGACTTACGGTTCAAGAATTAGCCTCAGAAACAGTGGTTCTGAACATGCTGCCAATAGCTCGCCTGGGAAACATCCAGAGAAGTCCAAGATAGTGTTTTTTTAGACTGGCTGCCACGAGCTGAAACGAATGCAGCCAAGAGCGAGCGTCTGTGACTTACGGTTCAAGAGTTATTCACAGAAACATGGTTCTAAACTTTGCTGCCAGCCGCGAAAGCGAAAGTAACCAAGATCGAGCGTCTAGGATTTACTTGTCAATAGCTCGCCTGGGAAACTTTCAGATAAGTCAAAGACAGTGCTTCTATGCTAATTTCCAGGCGCTGAGACGAATGCCGCCAAGATCAAGCGTCTAAGACTTACGGTTCAAGAATTAGCCTCAGAAACAGTGGGAAACAGTGCTTCTATACTAATTGCCAGGCGCTGAGACGAATGCCGCCAAGATCGAGCGTCTATGACTTACGGTTCAAGAATTAGCCTCAGAAACAGTGGTTTTGAACATGCTGCCAATAGCTCGCCTGGGAAACATCCAGAGAAGTCCAAGATAGTGATTTTTTAGACTGGCTGCCACGAGCTGAAACGAATGCAGCCAAGAGCGAGCGTCTGTGACTTACGGTTCAAGAGTTATTCACAGAAACATGGTTCTGTACTTTGCTGCCAGCCGCGAAAGCGAAAGTAACCAAGATCGAGCGTCTAGGATTTACTTGTGAATAGCTCGCCTGGGAAACTTTCAGATAAGTCAAAGACAGTGCTTCTATGCTAATTGCCAGGCGCTGAGACGAATGCCGCCAAGATCAAGCGTCTAAGACTTACGGTTCAAGAATTAGCCTCAGAAACAGTGGGAAACAGTGCTTCTATACTAATTGCCAGGCGCTGAGACGAATGCCGCCAAGATCGAGCGTCTATGACTTACGGTTCAAGAATTAGCCTCAGAAACAGTGGTTTTGAACCGGCTGCCAATAGCTCGCCTGGGAAACATCCAGAGAAGTCCAAGATAGTGTTTTTTTTAGACTGGCTGCCACGAGCTGAAACGAATGCAGCCAAGAGCGAGCGTCTGTGACTTACGGTTCAAGAGTTATTCACAGAAACATGGTTCTGAACTTTGCTGCCAGCCGCGAAAGCGAAAGTAACCAAGATCGAGCGTCTAGGATTTACTTGTCAATAGCTCGCATGGGAAACATCCAGAGAAGTCAAAGACAGTGCTTCTATACTAATTGCCAGGCGCTGAGACGAATGCCGCCAAGATCGAGCGTCTATGACTTACGGTTCAAGAATTAGCCTCAGAAACAGTGGGAAACAGTGCTTCTATACTAATTTCCAGGTGCTGAGACGAATACCGCCAAGATCGAGCGTCTATGACTTACGGTTCAAGAATTAGCCTCAGAAACAGTGGTTCTAAACATGCTGCCAATAGCTCGTCTGGGAAACATCCAGAGAAGTCCAAGATAGTGTTTTTTAGACTGACTGCCACGAGCTGAAACGAATGCAGCCAAGAGCGAGCGTCTGTCACTTACGGTTCAAGAGTTATTCACAGAAACATGGTTCTGAACTTTGCTGCCAGCCGCGAAAGCGAAAATAACCAAGATCGAGCGTCTAGGATTTACTTGTCAATAGCTCGCCTGGGAAACATCCAGAGAAGTCAAAGACAGTGCTTCTATACTAATTGCCAGGCTATGAGACGAATGCCGCCAAGATCGAGCGTCTATGACTTACGGTTCAAGAATTAGCCTCAGAAACAGTGGGAAACAGTGCTTCTATACTAATTGCCAGGCGCTGAGACGAATGCCGCCAAGATCGAGCGTCTATGACTTACGGTTCAAGAATTAGCCTCAGAAACAGTGGTTCTGAACATGCTGCCAATAGCTCGCCTGGGAAACATCCAGAGAAGTACAAGATAGTGTTTTTTTAGACTGGCTGCCACGAGCTGAAACGAATGCAGCCAAGAGCGAGCGTCTGTGACTTACGGTTCAAGAGTTATTCACAGAAACATGGTTCTAAACTTTGCTGCCAGCCGCGAAAGCGAAAGTAACCAAGATCGAGCGTCTAGGATTTACTTGTCAATAGCTCGCCTGGGAAACTTTCAGATAAGTCAAAGACAGTGCTTCTATACTAATTGCCAGGCGCTGAGACGAATGCCGCCAAGATCAAGCGTCTAAGACTTACGGTTCAAGAATTAGCCTCAGAAACAGTGGGAAACAGTGCTTCTATACTAATTGCCAGGCGCTGAGACGAATGCCGCCAAGATCGAGCGTCTATGACTTACGGTTCAAGAATTAGCCTCAGAAACAGTGGTTTTGAACATGCTGCCAATAGCTCGCCTGGGAAACATCCAGATAAGTCCAAGATAGTGTTTTTTTAGACTGGCTGCCACGAGCTGAAACGAATGCAGCCAAGAGCGAGCGTCTGTGACTTACGGTTCAAGAGTTATTCACAGAAACATGGTTCTGTACTTTGCTGCCAGCCGCGAAAGCGAAAGTAACCAAGATCGAGCGTCTAGGATTTACTTGTGAATAGCTCGCCTGGGAAACTTTCAGATAAGTCAAAGACAGTGCTTCTATGCTAATTGCCAGGCGCTGAGACGAATGCCGCCAAGATCAAGCGTCTAAGACTTACGGTTCAAGAATTAGCCTCAGAAACAGTGGGAAACAGTGCTTCTATACTAATTGCCAGGCGCTGAGACGAATGCCGCCAAGATCGAGCGTCTATGACTTACGGTTCAAGAATTAGCCTCAGAAACAGTGGTTTTGAACCGGCTGCCAATAGCTCGCCTGGGAAACATCCAGAGAAGTCCAAGATAGTGTTTTTTTAGACTGGCTGCCACGAGCTGAAACGAATGCAGCCAAGAGCGAGCGTCTGTGACTTACGGTTCAAGAGTTATTCACAGAAACATGGTTCTGTACTTTGCTGCCAGCCGCGAAAGCGAAAGTAACCAAGATCGAGCGTCTAGGATTTACTTGTGAATAGCTCGCCTGGGAAACTTTCAGATAAGTCAAAGACAGTGCTTCTATGCTAATTGCCAGGCGCTGAGACGAATGCCGCCAAGATCAAGCGTCTAAGACTTACGGTTCAAGAATTAGCCTCAGAAACAGTGGGAAACAGTGCTTCTATACTAATTGCCAGGCGCTGAAACGAATGCCGCCAAGATCGAGCGTCTATGACTTACGGTTCAAGAATTAGCCTCAGAAACAGTGGTTTTGAACCGGCTGCCAATAGCTCGCCTGGGAAACATCCAGAGAAGTCCAAGATAGTGTTTTTTTAGACTGGCTGCCACGAGCTGAAACGAATGCAGCCAAGAGCGAGCGTCTGTGACTTACGGTTCAAGAGTTATTCACAGAAACATGGTTCTGAACTTTGCTGCCAGCCGCGAAAGCGAAAGTAACCAAGATCGAGCGTCTAGGATTTACTTGTCAATAGCTCGCATGGGAAACATCCAGAGAAGTCAAAGACAGTGCTTCTATACTAATTGCCAGGCGCTGAGACGAATGCCGCCAAGATCGAGCGTCTATGACTTACGGTTCAAGAATTAGCCTCAGAAACAGTGGTTCTGAACATGCTGCCAATAGCTCGCCTGGGAAACATCCAGAGAAGTCCAAGATAGTGTTTTTTTAGACTGGCTGCCACGAGCTGAAACGAATGCAGCCAAGAGCGAGCGTCTGTGACTTACGGTTCAAGAGTTATTCACAGAAACATGGTTCTAAACTTTGCTGCCAGCCGCGAAAGCGAAAGTAACCAAGATCGAGCGTCTAGGATTTACTTGTCAATAGCTCGCCTGGGAAACTTTCAGATAAGTCAAAGACAGTGCTTCTATGCTAATTGCCAGGCGCTGAGACGAATGCCGCCAAGATCAAGCGTCTAAGACTTACGGTTCAAGAATTAGCCTCAGAAACAGTGGGAAACAGTGCTTCTATACTAATTGCCAGGCGCTGAGACGAATGCCGCCAAGATCGAGCGTCTATGACTTACGGTTCAAGAATTAGCCTCAGAAACAGTGGTTTTGAACCGGCTGCCAATAGCTCGCCTGGGAAACATCCAGAGAAGTCCAAGATAGTGTTTTTTTAGACTGGCTGCCACGAGCTGAAACGAATGCAGCCAAGAGCGAGCGTCTGTGACTTACGGTTCAAGAGTTATTCACAGAAACATGGTTCTGAACTTTGCTGCCAGCCGCGAAAGCGAAAGTAACCAAGATCGAGCGTCTAGGATTTACTTGTCAATAGCTCGCATGGGAAACATCCAGAGAAGTCAAAGACAGTGCTTCTATACTAATTGCCAGGCGCTGAGACGAATGCCGCCAAGATCGAGCGTCTATGACTTACGGTTCAAGAATTAGCCTCAGAAACAGTGGGAAACAGTGCTTCTATACTAATTGCCAGGCGCTGAGACGAATGCCGCCAAGATCGAGCGTCTATGACTTACGGTTCAAGAATTAGCCTCAGAAACAGTGGTTCTGAACATGCTGCCAATAGCTCGCCTGGGAAACATCCAGAGAAGTCCAAGATAGTGTTTTTTTAGACTGGCTGCCACGAGCTGAAACGAATGCAGCCAAGAGCGAGCGTCTGTGACTTACGGTTCAAGAGTTATTCACAGAAACATGGTTCTAAACTTTGCTGCCAGCCGCGAAAGCGAAAGTAACCAAGATCGAGCGTCTAGGATTTACTTGTCAATAGCTCGCCTGGGAAACTTTCAGATAAGTCAAAGACAGTGCTTCTATGCTAATTTCCAGGCGCTGAGACGAATGCCGCCAAGATCAAGCGTCTAAGACTTACGGTTCAAGAATTAGCCTCAGAAACAGTGGGAAACAGTGCTTCTATACTAATTGCCAGGCGCTGAGACGAATGCCGCCAAGATCGAGCGTCTATGACTTACGGTTCAAGAATTAGCCTCAGAAACAGTGGTTTTGAACATGCTGCCAATAGCTCGCCTGGGAAACATCCAGAGAAGTCCAAGATAGTGATTTTTTAGACTGGCTGCCACGAGCTGAAACGAATGCAGCCAAGAGCGAGCGTCTGTGACTTACGGTTCAAGAGTTATTCACAGAAACATGGTTCTGTACTTTGCTGCCAGCCGCGAAAGCGAAAGTAACCAAGATCGAGCGTCTAGGATTTACTTGTGAATAGCTCGCCTGGGAAACTTTCAGATAAGTCAAAGACAGTGCTTCTATGCTAATTGCCAGGCGCTGAGACGAATGCCGCCAAGATCAAGCGTCTAAGACTTACGGTTCAAGAATTAGCCTCAGAAACAGTGGGAAACAGTGCTTCTATACTAATTGCCAGGCGCTGAGACGAATGCCGCCAAGATCGAGCGTCTATGACTTACGGTTCAAGAATTAGCCTCAGAAACAGTGGTTTTGAACCGGCTGCCAATAGCTCGCCTGGGAAACATCCAGAGAAGTCCAAGATAGTGTTTTTTTAGACTGGCTGCCACGAGCTGAAACGAATGCAGCCAAGAGCGAGCGTCTGTGACTTACGGTTCAAGAGTTATTCACAGAAACATGGTTCTGAACTTTGCTGCCAGCCGCGAAAGCGAAAGTAACCAAGATCGAGCGTCTAGGATTTACTTGTCAATAGCTCGCATGGGAAACATCCAGAGAAGTCAAAGACAGTGCTTCTATACTAATTGCCAGGCGCTGAGACGAATGCCGCCAAGATCGAGCGTCTATGACTTACGGTTCAAGAATTAGCCTCAGAAACAGTGGGAAACAGTGCTTCTATACTAATTTCCAGGTGCTGAGACGAATACCGCCAAGATCGAGCGTCTATGACTTACGGTTCAAGAATTAGCCTCAGAAACAGTGGTTCTAAACATGCTGCCAATAGCTCGTCTGGGAAACATCCAGAGAAGTCCAAGATAGTGTTTTTTAGACTGACTGCCACGAGCTGAAACGAATGCAGCCAAGAGCGAGCGTCTGTCACTTACGGTTCAAGAGTTATTCACAGAAACATGGTTCTGAACTTTGCTGCCAGCCGCGAAAGCGAAAATAACCAAGATCGAGCGTCTAGGATTTACTTGTCAATAGCTCGCCTGGGAAACATCCAGAGAAGTCAAAGACAGTGCTTCTATACTAATTGCCAGGCTATGAGACGAATGCCGCCAAGATCGAGCGTCTATGACTTACGGTTCAAGAATTAGCCTCAGAAACAGTGGGAAACAGTGCTTCTATACTAATTGCCAGGCGCTGAGACGAATGCCGCCAAGATCGAGCGTCTATGACTTACGGTTCAAGAATTAGCCTCAGAAACAGTGGTTCTGAACATGCTGCCAATAGCTCGCCTGGGAAACATCCAGAGAAGTACAAGATAGTGTTTTTTTAGACTGGCTGCCACGAGCTGAAACGAATGCAGCCAAGAGCGAGCGTCTGTGACTTACGGTTCAAGAGTTATTCACAGAAACATGGTTCTAAACTTTGCTGCCAGCCGCGAAAGCGAAAGTAACCAAGATCGAGCGTCTAGGATTTACTTGTCAATAGCTCGCCTGGGAAACTTTCAGATAAGTCAAAGACAGTGCTTCTATACTAATTGCCAGGCGCTGAGACGAATGCCGCCAAGATCAAGCGTCTAAGACTTACGGTTCAAGAATTAGCCTCAGAAACAGTGGGAAACAGTGCTTCTATACTAATTGCCAGGCGCTGAGACGAATGCCGCCAAGATCGAGCGTCTATGACTTACGGTTCAAGAATTAGCCTCAGAAACAGTGGTTTTGAACATGCTGCCAATAGCTCGCCTGGGAAACATCCAGATAAGTCCAAGATAGTGTTTTTTTAGACTGGCTGCCACGAGCTGAAACGAATGCAGCCAAGAGCGAGCGTCTGTGACTTACGGTTCAAGAGTTATTCACAGAAACATGGTTCTGTACTTTGCTGCCAGCCGCGAAAGCGAAAGTAACCAAGATCGAGCGTCTAGGATTTACTTGTCAATAGCTCGCCTGGGAAACTTTCAGATAAGTCAAAGACAGTGCTTCTATACTAATTGCCAGGCGCTGAGACGAATGCCGCCAAGATCAAGCGTCTAAGACTTACGGTTCAAGAATTAGCCTCAGAAACAGTGGGAAACAGTGCTTCTATACTAATTGCCAGGCGCTGAGACGAATGCCGCCAAGATCGAGCGTCTATGACTTACGGTTCAAGAATTAGCCTCAGAAACAGTGGTTTTGAACATGCTGCCAATAGCTCGCCTGGGAAACATCCAGATAAGTCCAAGATAGTGTTTTTTTAGACTGGCTGCCACGAGCTGAAACGAATGCAGCCAAGAGCGAGCGTCTGTGACTTACGGTTCAAGAGTTATTCACAGAAACATGGTTCTGTACTTTGCTGCCAGCCGCGAAAGCGAAAGTAACCAAGATCGAGCGTCTAGGATTTACTTGTGAATAGCTCGCCTGGGAAACTTTCAGATAAGTCAAAGACAGTGCTTCTATGCTAATTGCCAGGCGCTGAGACGAATGCCGCCAAGATCAAGCGTCTAAGACTTACGGTTCAAGAATTAGCCTCAGAAACAGTGGGAAACAGTGCTTCTATACTAATTGCCAGGCGCTGAGACGAATGCCGCCAAGATCGAGCGTCTATGACTTACGGTTCAAGAATTAGCCTCAGAAACAGTGGTTTTGAACCGGCTGCCAATAGCTCGCCTGGGAAACATCCAGAGAAGTCCAAGATAGTGTTTTTTTAGACTGGCTGCCACGAGCTGAAACGAATGCAGCCAAGAGCGAGCGTCTGTGACTTACGGTTCAAGAGTTATTCACAGAAACATGGTTCTGTACTTTGCTGCCAGCCGCGAAAGCGAAAGTAACCAAGATCGAGCGTCTAGGATTTACTTGTGAATAGCTCGCCTGGGAAACTTTCAGATAAGTCAAAGACAGTGCTTCTATGCTAATTGCCAGGCGCTGAGACGAATGCCGCCAAGATCAAGCGTCTAAGACTTACGGTTCAAGAATTAGCCTCAGAAACAGTGGGAAACAGTGCTTCTATACTAATTGCCAGGCGCTGAAACGAATGCCGCCAAGATCGAGCGTCTATGACTTACGGTTCAAGAATTAGCCTCAGAAACAGTGGTTTTGAACCGGCTGCCAATAGCTCGCCTGGGAAACATCCAGAGAAGTCCAAGATAGTGTTTTTTTAGACTGGCTGCCACGAGCTGAAACGAATGCAGCCAAGAGCGAGCGTCTGTGACTTACGGTTCAAGAGTTATTCACAGAAACATGGTTCTGAACTTTGCTGCCAGCCGCGAAAGCGAAAGTAACCAAGATCGAGCGTCTAGGATTTACTTGTCAATAGCTCGCATGGGAAACATCCAGAGAAGTCAAAGACAGTGCTTCTACACTAATTGCCAGGCGCTGAGACGAATGCCGCCAAGATCGAGCGTCTATGACTTACGGTTCAAGAATTAGCCTCAGAAACAGTGGTTCTGAACATGCTGCCAATAGCTCGCCTGGGAAACATCCAGAGAAGTCCAAGATAGTGTTTTTTTAGACTGGCTGCCACGAGCTGAAACGAATGCAGCCAAGAGCGAGCGTCTGTGACTTACGGTTCAAGAGTTATTCACAGAAACATGGTTCTAAACTTTGCTGCCAGCCGCGAAAGCGAAAGTAACCAAGATCGAGCGTCTAGGATTTACTTGTCAATAGCTCGCCTGGGAAACTTTCAGATAAGTCAAAGACAGTGCTTCTATGCTAATTGCCAGGCGCTGAGACGAATGCCGCCAAGATCAAGCGTCTAAGACTTACGGTTCAAGAATTAGCCTCAGAAACAGTGGGAAACAGTGCTTCTATACTAATTGCCAGGCGCTGAGACGAATGCCGCCAAGATCGAGCGTCTATGACTTACGGTTCAAGAATTAGCCTCAGAAACAGTGGTTTTGAACATGCTGCCAATAGCTCGCCTGGGAAACATCCAGAGAAGTCCAAGATAGTGTTTTTTTAGACTGGCTGCCACGAGCTGAAACGAATGCAGCCAAGAGCGAGCGTCTGTGACTTACGGTTCAAGAGTTATTCACAGAAACATGGTTCTGTACTTTGCTGCCAGCCGCGAAAGCGAAAGTAACCAAGATCGAGCGTCTAGGATTTACTTGTGAATAGCTCGCCTGGGAAACTTTCAGATAAGTCAAAGACAGTGCTTCTATGCTAATTGCCAGGCGCTGAGACGAATGCCGCCAAGATCAAGCGTCTAAGACTTACGGTTCAAGAATTAGCCTCAGAAACAGTGGGAAACAGTGCTTCTATACTAATTGCCAGGCGCTGAGACGAATGCCGCCAAGATCGAGCTTCTATGACTTACGGTTCAAGAATTAGCCTCAGAAACAGTGGTTTTGAACCGGCTGCCAATAGCTCGCCTGGGAAACATCCAGAGAAGTCCAAGATAGTGTTTTTTTAGACTGGCTGCCACGAGCTGAAACGAATGCAGCCAAGAGCGAGCGTCTGTGACTTACGGTTCAAGAGTTATTCACAGAAACATGGTTCTGAACTTTGTTGCCAGCCGCGAAAGCGAAAGTAACCAAGATCGAGCGTCTAGGATTTACTTGTGAATAGCTCGCCTGGGAAACATCCAGAGAAGTCAAAGACAGTGCTTCTATACTAATTGCCAGGCGCTGAGACGAATGCCGCCAAGATCAAGCGTCTAAGACTTACGGTTCAAGAATTAGCCTCAGAAACAGTGGTTCAAAACATGCTGCCAATAGCTCGCCTGGGAAACATCCAGAGAAGTCCAAGATAGTGTTTTTTAGACTGGCTGCCACGAGCTGAAACGAATGCAGCCAAGAGCGAGCGTCTGTGACTTACGGTTCAAGAGTTATTCACAGAAACATGGTTCGGAACTTTGCTGCCAGCCGCGAAAGCGAAAATAACCAAGATCGAGCGTCTAGGATTTACTTGTCAATAGCTCGCCTGGGAAACATCCAGAGAAGTCAAAGACAGTGCTTCTATACTAATTGCCAGGTGCTGAGACGAATGCCGCCAAGGTCGAGCGTCTATGACTTACGGTTCAAGAATTAGCCTCAGAAACAGTGGTTCTGAACATGCTGCCAATAGCTCGCCTGGGAAACATCCAGAGAAGTCCAAGATAGTGTTTTTTTAGACTGGCTGCCACGAGCTGAAACGAATGCAGCCAAGAGCGAGCGTCTGTGACTTACGGTTCAAGAGTTATTCACAGAAACATGGTTCTAAACTTTGCTGCCAGCCGCGAAAGCGAAAGTAACCAAGATCGAGCGTCTAGGATTTACTTGTCAATAGCTCGCCTGGGAAACTTTCAGATAAGTCAAAGACAGTGCTTCTATGCTAATTGCCAGGCGCTGAGACGAAAGCCGCCAAGATCAAGCGTCTAAGACTTACGGTTCAAGAATTAGCCTCAGAAACAGTGGGAAACAGTGCTTCTATACTAATTGCCAGGCGCTGAGACGAATGCCGCCAAGATCGAGCGTCTATGACTTACGGTTCAAGAATTAGCCTCAGAAACAGTGGTTTTGAACATGCTGCCAATAGCTCGCCTGGGAAACATCCAGAGAAGTCCAAGATAGTGTTTTTTTTAGACTGGCTGCCACGAGCTGAAACGAATGCAGCCAAGAGCGAGCGTCTGTGACTTACGGTTCAAGAGTTATTCACAGAAACATGGTTCTGTACTTTGCTGCCAGCCGCGAAAGCGAAAGTAACCAAGATCGAGCGTCTAGGATTTACTTGTGAATAGCTCGCCTGGGAAACTTTCAGATAAGTCAAAGACAGTGCTTCTATGCTAATTGCCAGGCGCTGAGACGAATGCCGCCAAGATCAAGCGTCTAAGACTTACGGTTCAAGAATTAGCCTCAGAAACAGTGGGAAACAGTGCTTCTATACTAATTGCCAGGCGCTGAGACGAATGCCGCCAAGATCGAGCGTCTATGACTTACGGTTCAAGAATTAGCCTCAGAAACAGTGGTTTTGAACCGGCTGCCAATAGCTCGCCTGGGAAACATCCAGAGAAGTCCAAGATAGTGTTTTTTTAGACTGGCTGCCACGAGCTGAAACGAATGCAGCCAAGAGCGAGCGTCTGTGACTTACGGTTCAAGAGTTATTCACAGAAACATGGTTCTGAACTTTGCTGCCAGCCGCGAAAGCGAAAGTAACCAAGATCGAGCGTCTAGGATTTACTTGTCAATAGCTCGCATGGGAAACATCCAGAGAAGTCAACGACAGTGCTTCTATACTAATTGCCAGGCGCTGAGACGAATGCCGCCAAGATCGAGCGTCTATGACTTACGGTTCAAGAATTAGCCTCAGAAACAGTGGGAAACAGTGCTTCTATACTAATTGCCAGGCGCTGAGACGAATGCCGCCAAGATCGAGCGTCTATGACTTACGGTTCAAGAATTAGCCTCAGAAACAGTGGTTCTGAACATGCTGCCAATAGCTCGCCTGGGAAACATCCAGAGAAGTCCAAGATAGTGTTTTTTTAGACTGGCTGCCACGAGCTGAAACGAATGCAGCCAAGAGCGAGCGTCTGTGACTTACGGTTCAAGAGTTATTCACAGAAACATGGTTCTGTACTTTGCTGCCAGCCGCGAAAGCGAAAGTAACCAAGATCGAGCGTCTAGGATTTACTTGTGAATAGCTCGCCTGGGAAACTTTCAGATAAGTCAAAGACAGTGCTTCTATGCTAATTGCCAGGCGCTGAGACGAATGCCGCCAAGATCAAGCGTCTAAGACTTACGGTTCAAGAATTAGCCTCAGAAACAGTGGGAAACAGTGCTTCTATACTAATTGCCAGGCGCTGAGACGAATGACGCCAAGATCGAGCGTCTATGACTTACGGTTCAAGAATTAGCCTTAGAAACAGTGGTTTTGAACCGGCTGCCAATAGCTCGCCTGGGAAACATCCAGAGAAGTCCAAGATAGTGTTTTTTTAGACTGGCTGCCACGAGCTGAAACGAATGCAGCCAAGAGCGAGCGTCTGTGACTTACGGTTCAAGAGTTATTCACAGAAACATGGTTCTGAACTTTGCTGCCAGCCGCGAAAGCGAAAGTAACCAAGATCGAGCGTCTAGGATTTACTTGTCAATAGCTCGCATGGGAAACATCCAGAGAAGTCAAAGACAGTGCTTCTATACTAATTGCCAGGCGCTGAGACGAATGCCGCCAAGATCGAGCGTCTATGACTTACGGTTCAAGAATTAGCCTCAGAAACAGTGGGAAACAGTGCTTCTATACTAATTGCCCGGCGCTGAGACGAATGCCGCCAAGATCGAGCGTCTATGACTTACGGTTCAAGAATTAGCCTCAGAAACAGTGGTTCTGAACATGCTGCCAATAGCTCGCCTGGGAAACATCCAGAGAAGTCCAAGATAGTGTTTTTTTAGACTGGCTGCCACGAGCTGAAACGAATGCAGCCAAGAGCGAGCGTCTGTGACTTACGGTTCAAGAGTTATTCACAGAAACATGGTTCTGAACTTTGCTGCCAGCCGCGAAAGCGAAAGTAACCAAGATCGAGCGTCTAGGATTTACTTGTGAATAGCTCGCCTGGGAAACTTTCAGATAAGTCAAAGACAGTGCTTCTATACTAATTGCCAGGCGCTGAGACGAATGCCGCCAAGATCAAGCGTCTAAGACTTACGGTTCAAGAATTAGCCTCAGAAACAGTGGGAAACAGTGCTTCTATACTAATTGCCAGGCGCTGAGACGAATGCCGCCAAGATCGAGCGTCTATGACTTACGGTTCAAGAATTAGCCTCAGAAACAGTGGTTTTGAACATGCTGCCAATAGCTCGCCTGGGAAACATCCAGAGAAGTCCAAGATAGTGTTTTTTTAGACTGGCTGCCGCGAGCTGAAACGAATGCAGCCAAGAGCGAGCGTCTGTGACTTACGGTTCAAGAGTTATTCACAGAAACATGGTTCTGAACTTTGTTGCCAGCCGCGAAAGCGAAAGTAACCAAGATCGAGCGTCTAGGATTTACTTGTGAATAGCTCGCCTGGGAAACATCCAGAGAAGTCAAAGACAGTGCTTCTATACTAATTGCCAGGCGCTGAGACGAATGCCGCCAAGATCAAGCGTCTAAGACTTACGGTTCAAGAATTAGCCTCAGAAACAGTGGTTCTGAACATGCTGCCAATAGCTCGCCTGGGAAACATCCAGAGAAGTCCAAGATAGTGTTTTTTTAGACTGGCTGCCACGAGCTGAAACGAATGCAGCCAAGAGCGAGCGTCTGTGACTTACGGTTCAAGAGTTATTCACAGAAACATGGTTCTAAACTTTGCTGCCAGCCGCGAAAGCGAAAGTAACCAAGATCGAGCGTCTAGGATTTACTTGTCAATAGCTCGCCTGGGAAACTTTCAGATAAGTCAAAGACAGTGCTTCTATGCTAATTGCCAGGCGCTGAGACGAAAGCCGCCAAGATCAAGCGTCTAAGACTTACGGTTCAAGAATTAGCCTCAGAAACAGTGGGAAACAGTGCTTCTATACTAATTGCCAGGCGCTGAGACGAATGCCGCCAAGATCGAGCGTCTATGACTTACGGTTCAAGAATTAGCCTCAGAAACAGTGGTTTTGAACATGCTGCCAATAGCTCGCCTGGGAAACATCCAGAGAAGTCCAAGATAGTGTTTTTTTTAGACTGGCTGCCACGAGCTGAAACGAATGCAGCCAAGAGCGAGCGTCTGTGACTTACGGTTCAAGAGTTATTCACAGAAACATGGTTCTGTACTTTGCTGCCAGCCGCGAAAGCGAAAGTAACCAAGATCGAGCGTCTAGGATTTACTTGTGAATAGCTCGCCTGGGAAACTTTCAGATAAGTCAAAGACAGTGCTTCTATGCTAATTGCCAGGCGCTGAGACGAATGCCGCCAAGATCAAGCGTCTAAGACTTACGGTTCAAGAATTAGCCTCAGAAACAGTGGGAAACAGTGCTTCTATACTAATTGCCAGGCGCTGAGACGAATGCCGCCAAGATCGAGCGTCTATGACTTACGGTTCAAGAATTAGCCTCAGAAACAGTGGTTTTGAACCGGCTGCCAATAGCTCGCCTGGGAAACATCCAGAGAAGTCCAAGATAGTGTTTTTTTAGACTGGCTGCCACGAGCTGAAACGAATGCAGCCAAGAGCGAGCGTCTGTGACTTACGGTTCAAGAGTTATTCACAGAAACATGGTTCTGAACTTTGCTGCCAGCCGCGAAAGCGAAAGTAACCAAGATCGAGCGTCTAGGATTTACTTGTCAATAGCTCGCATGGGAAACATCCAGAGAAGTCAACGACAGTGCTTCTATACTAATTGCCAGGCGCTGAGACGAATGCCGCCAAGATCGAGCGTCTATGACTTACGGTTCAAGAATTAGCCTCAGAAACAGTGGGAAACAGTGCTTCTATACTAATTGCCAGGCGCTGAGACGAATGCCGCCAAGATCGAGCGTCTATGACTTACGGTTCAAGAATTAGCCTCAGAAACAGTGGTTCTGAACATGCTGCCAATAGCTCGCCTGGGAAACATCCAGAGAAGTCCAAGATAGTGTTTTTTTAGACTGGCTGCCACGAGCTGAAACGAATGCAGCCAAGAGCGAGCGTCTGTGACTTACGGTTCAAGAGTTATTCACAGAAACATGGTTCTGTACTTTGCTGACAGCCGCGAAAGCGAAAGTAACCAAGATCGAGCGTCTAGGATTTACTTGTGAATAGCTCGCCTGGGAAACTTTCAGATAAGTCAAAGACAGTGCTTCTATGCTAATTGCCAGGCGCTGAGACGAATGCCGCCAAGATCAAGCGTCTAAGACTTACGGTTCAAGAATTAGCCTCAGAAACAGTGGGAAACAGTGCTTCTATACTAATTGCCAGGCGCTGAGACGAATGACGCCAAGATCGAGCGTCTATGACTTACGGTTCAAGAATTAGCCTCAGAAACAGTGGTTTTGAACCGGCTGCCAATAGCTCGCCTGGGAAACATCCAGAGAAGTCCAAGATAGTGTTTTTTTAGACTGGCTGCCACGAGCTGAAACGAATGCAGCCAAGAGCGAGCGTCTGTGACTTACGGTTCAAGAGTTATTCACAGAAACATGGTTCTGAACTTTGCTGCCAGCCGCGAAAGCGAAAGTAACCAAGATCGAGCGTCTAGGATTTACTTGTCAATAGCTCGCATGGGAAACATCCAGAGAAGTCAAAGACAGTGCTTCTATACTAATTGCCAGGCGCTGAGACGAATGCCGCCAAGATCGAGCGTCTATGACTTACGGTTCAAGAATTAGCCTCAGAAACAGTGGGAAACAGTGCTTCTATACTAATTGCCCGGCGCTGAGACGAATGCCGCCAAGATCGAGCGTCTATGACTTACGGTTCAAGAATTAGCCTCAGAAACAGTGGTTCTGAACATGCTGCCAATAGCTCGCCTGGGAAACATCCAGAGAAGTCCAAGATAGTGTTTTTTTAGACTGGCTGCCACGAGCTGAAACGAATGCAGCCAAGAGCGAGCGTCTGTGACTTACGGTTCAAGAGTTATTCACAGAAACATGGTTCTGAACTTTGCTGCCAGCCGCGAAAGCGAAAGTAACCAAGATCGAGCGTCTAGGATTTACTTGTGAATAGCTCGCCTGGGAAACTTTCAGATAAGTCAAAGACAGTGCTTCTATACTAATTGCCAGGCGCTGAGACGAATGCCGCCAAGATCAAGCGTCTAAGACTTACGGTTCAAGAATTAGCCTCAGAAACAGTGGGAAACAGTGCTTCTATACTAATTGCCAGGCGCTGAGACGAATGCCGCCAAGATCGAGCG
Organism: Rhinoderma darwinii; assembly: GCF_050947455.1. Classification (NCBI taxonomy): domain Eukaryota; kingdom Metazoa; phylum Chordata; class Amphibia; order Anura; family Rhinodermatidae; genus Rhinoderma; species Rhinoderma darwinii. Next base: position 59,468 of record NW_027464290.1, on the reverse strand, counting down.
TCTATGACTTACGGTTCAAGAATTAGCCTCAGAAACAGTGGTTTTGAACATGCTGCCAATAGCTCGCCTGGGAAACATCCAGAGAAGTCCAAGATAGTGTTTTTTTAGACTGGCTGCCACGAGCTGAAACGAATGCAGCCAAGAGCGAGCGTCTGTGACTTACGGTTCAAGAGTTATTCACAGAAACATGGTTCGGAACTTTGCTGCCAGCCGCGAAAGCGAAAATAACCAAGATCGAGCGTCTAGGATTTACTTGTCAATAGCTCGCCTGGGAAACATCCAGAGAAGTCAAAGACAGTGCTTCTATACTAATTGCCAGGTGCTGAGACGAATGCCGCCAAGGTCGAGCGTCTATGACTTACGGTTCAAGAATTAGCCTCAGAAACAGTGGTTCTGAACATGCTGCCAATAGCTCGCCTGGGAAACATCCAGAGAAGTCCAAGATAGTGTTTTTTTAGACTGGCTGCCACGAGCTGAAACGCATGCAGCCAAGAGCGAGCGTCTGTGACTTACGGTTCAAAAGTTATTCACATATACATGGTTCTGAACTTTGCTGCCAGCCGCGAAAGCGAAAGCAACCAAGATCGAGCGTCTAGGATTTACTTGTGAATAGCTCGCCTGGAAAACATCCAGAGAAGTCAAAAACAGTGCAGCTATACTAATTGCCAGGCGCTGAGACGAATGCCGCCAAGATCAAGCGTCTAAGACTTACGGTTCAAGAATTAGCCTCAGAAACAGTGGGAAACAGTGCTTCTATACTAATTGCCAGGCGCTGAGACGAATGCCGCCAAGATCGAGCGTCTATGACTTACGGTTCAAGAATTAGCCTCAGAAACAGTGGTTCTGAACATGCTGCCAATAGCTCGCCTGGGAAACATCCAGAGAAGTCCAAGATAGTGTTTTTTAGACTGGCTGCCACGAGCTGAAACGAATGCAGCCAAGAGCGAGCGTCTGTCACTTACGGTTCAAGAGTTATTCACAGAAACATGGTTCTGAACTTTGCTGCCAGCCGCGAAAGCAAAAATAACCAAGATCGAGCGTCTAGGATTTACTTGTCAATAGCTCGCCTGGGAAACATCCAGTGAAGTCAAAGACAGTGCTTCTATACTAATTGCCAGGCGCTGAGACGAATGCCGCCAAGATCGAGCGTCTATGACTTACGGTTCAAGAATTAGCCTCAGAAACAGTGGGAAACAGTGCTTCTATACTAATTTCCAGGTGCTGAGACGAATGCCGCCAAGATCGAGCGTCTATGACTTACGGTTCAAGAATTAGCCTCAGAAACAGTGGTTCTAAACATGCTGCCAATAGCTCGCCTGGGAAACATCCAGAGAAGTCCAAGATAGTGTTTTTTAGACTGACTGCCACGAGCTGAAACGAATGCAGCCAAGAGCGAGCGTCTGTCACTTACGGTTCAAGAGTTATTCACAGAAACATGGTTCTGAACTTTGCTGCCAGCCGCGAAAGCGAAAATAACCAAGATCGAGCGTCTAGGATTTACTTGTCAATAGCTCGCCTGGGAAACATCCAGAGAAGTCAAAGATAGTGCTTCCATACTAATTGCCAGGCGCTGAGACGAATGCCGCCAAGATCAAGCGTCTAAGACTTACGGTTCAAGAATTAGCCTCAGAAACAGTGGGAAACAGTGCTTCTATACTAATTGCCAGGCGCTGAGACGAATGCCGCCAAGATCGAGCGTCTATGACTTACGGTTCAAGAATTAGCCTCAGAAACAGTGGTTCTGAACATGCTGCCAATAGCTCGCCTGGGAAACATCCAGAGAAGTCCAAGATAGTGTTTTTTTAGACTGGCTGCCACGAGCTGAAACGCATGCAGCCAAGAGCGAGCGTCTGTGACTTACGGTTCAAGAGTTATTCACAGAAACATGGTTCTGAACTTTGCTGCCAGCCGCGAAAGCGAAAGTAACCAAGATCGAGCGTCTAGGATTTACTTGTGAATAGCTCGCCTGGGAAACTTTCAGATAAGTCAAAGACAGTGCTTCTATACTAATTGCCAGGCGCTGAGACGAATGCCGCCAAGATCAAGCGTCTAAGACTTACGGTTCAAGAATTAGCCTCAGAAACAGTGGGAAACAGTGCTTCTATACTAATTGCCAGGCGCTGAGACGAATGCCGCCAAGATCGAGCGTCTATGACTTACGGTTCAAGAATTAGCCTCAGAAACAGTGGTTTTGAACATGCTGCCAATAGCTCGCCTGGGAAACATACAGAGAAGTCCAAGATAGTGTTTTTTTTAGACTGGCTGCCACGAGCTGAAACGAATGCAGCCAAGAGCGAGCGTCTGTGACTTACGGTTCAAGAGTTATTCACAGAAACATGGTTCTGAACTTTGCTGCCAGCCGCGAAAGCGAAAGTAACCAAGATCGAGCGTCTAGGATTTACTTGTCAATAGCTCGCCTGGGAAACATCCAGAGAAGTCAAAGACAGTGCTTCTATACTAATTGCCAGGCGCTGAGACGAATGCCGCCAAGATCGAGCGTCTATGACTTACGGTTCAAGAATTAGCCTCAGAAACAGTGGGAAACAGTGCTTCTATACTAATTGCCAGGCGCTGAGACGAATGCCGCCAAGATCGAGCGTCTATGACTTACGGTTCAAGAATTAGCCTCAGAAACAGTGGTTCTGAACATGCTGCCAATAGCTCGCCTGGGAAACATCCAGAGAAGTCCAAGATAGTGTTTTTTTAGACTGGCTGCCACGAGCTGAAACGAATGCAGCCAAGAGCGATCGTCTGTGACTTACGGTTCAAGAGTTATTCACAGAAACATGGTTCTAAACTTTGCTGCCAGCCGCGAAAGCGAAAGTAACCAAGATCGAGCGTCTAGGATTTACTTGTCAATAGCTCGCCTGGGAAACTTTCAGATAAGTCAAAGACAGTGCTTCTATGCTAATTGCCAGGCGCTGAGACGAATGCCGCCAAGATCAAGCGTCTAAGACTTACGGTTCAAGAATTAGCCTCAGAAACAGTGGGAAACAGTGCTTCTATACTAATTGCCAGGCGCTGAGACGAATGCCGCCAAGATCGAGCGTCTATGACTTACGGTTCAAGAATTAGCCTCAGAAACAGTGGTTTTGAACATGCTGCCAATAGCTCGCCTGGGAAACATCCAGAGAAGTCCAAGATAGTGTTTTTTTAGACTGGCTGCCACGAGCTGAAACGAATGCAGCCAAGAGCGAGCGTCTGTGACTTACGGTTCAAGAGTTATTCACAGAAACATGGTTCTGTACTTTGCTGCCAGCCGCGAAAGCGAAAGTAACCAAGATCGAGCGTCTAGGATTTACTTGTCAATAGCTCGCCTGGGAAACTTTCAGATAAGTCAAAGACAGTGCTTCTATGCTAATTGCCAGGCGCTGAGACGAATGCCGCCAAGATCAAGCGTCTAAGACTTACGGTTCAAGAATTAGCCTCAGAAACAGTGGGAAACAGTGCTTCTATACTAATTGCCAGGCGCTGAGACGAATGCCGCCAAGATCGAGCTTCTATGACTTACGGTTCAAGAATTAGCCTCAGAAACAGTGGTTTTGAACCGGCTGCCAATAGCTCGCCTGGGAAACATCCAGAGAAGTCCAAGATAGTGTTTTTTTAGACTGGCTGCCACGAGCTGAAACGAATGCAGCCAAGAGCGAGCGTCTGTGACTTACGGTTCAAGAGTTATTCACAGAAACATGGTTCTGAACTTTGCTGCCAGCCGCGAAAGCGAAAGTAACCAAGATCGAGCGTCTAGGATTTACTTGTCAATAGCTCGCCTGGGAAACATCCAGAGAAGTCAAAGACAGTGCTTCTATACTAATTGCCAGGCGCTGAGACGAATGCCGCCAAGATCGAGCGTCTATGACTTACGGTTCAAGAATTAGCCTCAGAAACAGTGGTTCTGAACATGCTGCCAATAGCTCGCCTGGGAAACATCCAGAGAAGTCCAAGATAGTGTTTTTTTTAAACTGGCTGCCACGAGCTGAAACGAATGCAGCCAAGAGCGAGCGTCTGTGACTTACGGTTCAAGAGTGATTCACAGAAACATGGTTCTGAACTTTGCTGCCAGCCGCGAAAGCGAAAATAACCAAGATCGAGCGTCTAGGATTTACTTGTCAATAGCTCGCCTGGGAAACATCCAGTGAAGTCAAAGACTGCTTCTATACTAATTGCCAGGCGCTGAGACGAATGCCGCCAAGATCGAGAGTCTATGACTTACGGTTCAAGAATTAGCCTCAGAAACAGTGGGAAACAGTGCTTCTATACTAATTTCCAGGTGCTGAGACGAATACCGCCAAGATCGAGCGTCTATGACTTACGGTTCAAGAATTAGCCTCAGAAACAGTGGTTCTAAACATGCTGCCAATAGCTCGCCTGGGAAACATCCAGAGAAGTCCAAGATAGTGTTTTTTAGACTGACTGCCACGAGCTGAAACGAATGCAGCCAAGAGCGAGCGTCTGTCACTTACGGTTCAAGAGTTATTCACAGAAACATGGTTCTGAACTTTGCTGCCAGCCGCGAAAGCGAAAGTAACCAAGATCGAGCGTCTAGGATTTACTAGTCAATAGCTCGCCTGGGAAACATCCAGAGAAGTCAAAGACAGTGCTTCTATACTAATTGCCAGGCGCTGAGACGAATGCCGCCAAGATCGAGCGTCTATGACTTACGGTTCAAGAATTAGCCTCAGAAACAGTGGGAAACAGTGCTTCTATACTAATTGCCAGGCGCTGAGACGAATGCCGCCAAGATCGAGCGTCTATGACTTACGGTTCAAGAATTAGCCTCAGAAACAGTGGTTCTGAACATGCTGCCAATAGCTCGCCTGGGAAACATCCAGAGAAGTCCAAGATAGTGTTTTTTTAGACTGGCTGCCACGAGCTGAAACGAATGCAGCCAAGAGCGAGCGTCTGTGACTTACGGTTCAAGAGTTATTCACAGAAACATGGTTCTAAACTTTGCTGCCAGCCGCGAAAGCGAAAATAACCAAGATCGAGCGTCTAGGATTTACTTGTCAATAGCTCGCCTGGGAAACTTTCAGATAAGTCAAAGACCGTGCTTCTATGCTAATTGCCAGGCGCTGAGACGAATGCCGCCAAGATCAAGCGTCTAAGACTTACGGTTCAAGAATTAGCCTCAGAAACAGTGGGAAACAGTGCTTCTATACTAATTGCCAGGCGCTGAGACGAATGCCGCCAAGATCGAGCGTCTATGACTTACGGTTCAAGAATTAGCCTCAGAAACAGTGGTTTTGAACATGCTGCCAATAGCTCGCCTGGGAAACATCCAGATAAGTCCAAGATAGTGTTTTTTTAGACTGGCTGCCACGAGCTGAAACGAATGCAGCCAAGAGCGAGCGTCTGTGACTTACGGTTCAAGAGTTATTCACAGAAACATGGTTCTGTACTTTGCTGCCAGCCGCGAAAGCGAAAGTAACCAAGATCGAGCGTCTAGGATTTACTTGTGAATAGCTCGCCTGGGAAACTTTCAGATAAGTCAAAGACAGTGCTTCTATGCTAATTGCCAGGCGCTGAGACGAATGCCGCCAAGATCAAGCGTCTAAGACTTACGGTTCAAGAATTAGCCTCAGAAACAGTGGGAAACAGTGCTTCTATACTAATTGCCAGGCGCTGAGACGAATGCCGCCAAGATCGAGCTTCTATGACTTACGGTTCAAGAATTAGCCTCAGAAACAGTGGTTTTGAACCGGCTGCCAATAGCTCGCCTGGGAAACATCCAGAGAAGTCCAAGATAGTGTTTTTTTAGACTGGCTGCCACGAGCTGAAACGAATGCAGCCAAGAGCGAGCGTCTGTGACTTACGGTTCAAGAGTTATTCACAGAAACATGGTTCTGAACTTTGCTGCCAGCCGCGAAAGCGAAAGTAACCAAGATCGAGCGTCTAGGATTTACTTGTCAATAGGTCGCATGGGAAACATCCAGAGAAGTCAAAGACAGTGCTTCTATACTAATTGCCAGGCGCTGAGACGAATGCCGCCAAGATCGAGCGTCTATGACTTACGGTTCAAGAATTAGCCTCAGAAACAGTGGGAAACAGTGCTTCTATACTAATTGCCAGGCGCTGAGACGAATGCCGCCAAGATCGAGCGTCTATGACTTACGGTTCAAGAATTAGCCTCAGAAACAGTGGTTCTGAACATGCTGCCAATAGCTCGCCTGGGAAACATCCAGAGAAGTCCAAGATAGTGTTTTTTTAGACTGGCTGCCACGAGCTGAAACGAATGCAGCCAAGAGCGAGCGTCTGTGACTTACGGTTCAAGAGTTATTCACAGAAACATGGTTCTAAACTTTGCTGCCAGCCGCGAAAGCGAAAGTAACCAAGATCGAGCGTCTAGGATTTACTTGTCAATAGCTCGCCTGGGAAACTTTCAGATAAGTCAAAGACAGTGCTTCTATGCTAATTGCCAGGCGCTGAGACGAATGCCGCCAAGATCAAGCGTCTAAGACTTACGGTTCAAGAATTAGCCTCAGAAACAGTGGGAAACAGTGCTTCTATACTAATTGCCAGGCGCTGAGACGAATGCCGCCAAGATCGAGCGTCTATGACTTACGGTTCAAGAATTAGCCTCAGAAACAGTGGTTTTGAACATGTTGCCAATAGCTCGCCTGGGAAACATCCAGAGAAGTCCAAGATAGTGTTTTTTTAGACTGGCTGCCACGAGCTGAAACGAATGCAGCCAAGAGCGAGCGTCTGTGACTTACGGTTCAAGAGTTATTCACAGAAACATGGTTCTGTACTTTGCTGCCAGCCGCGAAAGCGAAAGTAACCAAGATCGAGCGTCTAGGATTTACTTGTGAATAGCTCGCCTGGGAAACTTTCAGATAAGTCAAAGACAGTGCTTCTATGCTAATTGCCAGGCGCTGAGACGAATGCCGCCAAGATCAAGCGTCTAAGACTTACGGTTCAAGAATTAGCCTCAGAAACAGTGGGAAACAGTGCTTCTATACTAATTGCCAGGCGCTGAGACGAATGCCGCCAAGATCGAGAGTCTATGACTTACGGTTCAAGAATTAGCCTCAGAAACAGTGGGAAACAGTGCTTCTATACTAATTTCCAGGTGCTGAGACGAATGCCGCCAAGATCGAGCGTCTATGACTTACGGTTCAAGAATTAGCCTCAGAAACAGTGGTTCTAAACATGCTGCCAATAGCTCGCCTGGGAAACATCCAGAGAAGTCCAAGATAGTGTTTTTTAGACTGACTGCCACGAGCTGAAACGAATGCAGCCAAGAGCGAGCGTCTGTCACTTACGGTTCAAGAGTTATTCACAGAAACATGGTTCTGAACTTTGCTGCCAGCCGCGAAAGCGAAAATAACCAAGATCGAGCGTCTAGGATTTACTTGTCAATAGCTCGCCTGGGAAACATCCAGAGAAGTCAAAGACAGTGCTTCTATACTAATTGCCAGGCGCTGAGACGAATGCCGCCAAGATCGAGCGTCTATGACTTACGGTTCAAGAATTAGCCTCAGAAACAGTGGTTTTGAACATGCTGCCAATAGCTCGCCTGGGAAACATCCAGAGAAGTCCAAGATAGTGTTTTTTTAGACTGGCTGCCACGAGCTGAAACGAATGCAGCCAAGAGCGAGCGTCTGTGACTTACGGTTCAAGAGTTATTCACAGAAACATGGTTCTGAACTTTGCTGCCAGCCGCGAAAGCGAAAGTAACCAAGATCGAGCGTCTAGGATTTACTTGTCAATAGGTCGCATGGGAAACATCCAGAGAAGTCAAAGACAGTGCTTCTATACTAATTGCCAGGCGCTGAGACGAATGCCGCCAAGATCGAGCGTCTATGACTTACGGTTCAAGAATTAGCCTCAGAAACAGTGGGAAACAGTGCTTCTATACTAATTGCCAGGCGCTGAGACGAATGCCGCCAAGATCGAGCGTCTATGACTTACGGTTCAAGAATTAGCCTCAGAAACAGTGGTTCTGAACATGCTGCCAATAGCTCGCCTGGGAAACATCCAGAGAAGTCCAAGATAGTGTTTTTTTAGACTGGCTGCCACGAGCTGAAACGAATGCAGCCAAGAGCGAGCGTCTGTGACTTACGGTTCAAGAGTTATTCACAGAAACATGGTTCTAAACTTTGCTGCCAGCCGCGAAAGCGAAAGTAACCAAGATCGAGCGTCTAGGATTTACTTGTCAATAGCTCGCCTGGGAAACTTTCAGATAAGTCAAAGACAGTGCTTCTATGCTAATTGCCAGGCGCTGAGACGAATGCCGCCAAGATCAAGCGTCTAAGACTTACGGTTCAAGAATTAGCCTCAGAAACAGTGGGAAACAGTGCTTCTATACTAATTGCCAGGCGCTGAGACGAATGCCGCCAAGATCGAGCGTCTATGACTTACGGTTCAAGAATTAGCCTCAGAAACAGTGGTTTTGAACATGTTGCCAATAGCTCGCCTGGGAAACATCCAGAGAAGTCCAAGATAGTGTTTTTTTAGACTGGCTGCCACGAGCTGAAACGAATGCAGCCAAGAGCGAGCGTCTGTGACTTACGGTTCAAGAGTTATTCACAGAAACATGGTTCTGTACTTTGCTGCCAGCCGCGAAAGCGAAAGTAACCAAGATCGAGCGTCTAGGATTTACTTGTGAATAGCTCGCCTGGGAAACTTTCAGATAAGTCAAAGACAGTGCTTCTATGCTAATTGCCAGGCGCTGAGACGAATGCCGCCAAGATCAAGCGTCTAAGACTTACGGTTCAAGAATTAGCCTCAGAAACAGTGGGAAACAGTGCTTCTATACTAATTGCCAGGCGCTGAGACGAATGCCGCCAAGATCGAGCGTCTATGACTTACGGTTCAAGAATTAGCCTCAGAAACAGTGGTTTTGAACCGGCTGCCAATAGCTCGCCTGGGAAACATCCAGAGAAGTCCAAGATAGTGTTTTTTTAGACTGGCTGCCACGAGCTGAAACGAATGCAGCCAAGAGCGAGCGTCTGTGACTTACGGTTCAAGAGTTATTCACAGAAACATGGTTCTGAACTTTGCTGCCAGCCGCGAAAGCGAAAGTAACCAAGATCGAGCGTCTAGGATTTACTTGTCAATAGCTCGCATGGGAAACATCCAGATAAGTCAAAGACAGTGCTTCTATACTAATTGCCAGGCGCTGAGACGAATGCCGCCAAGATCGAGCGTCTATGACTTACGGTTCAAGAATTAGCCTCAGAAACAGTGGGAAACAGTGCTTCTATACTAATTGCCAGGCGCTGAGACGAATGCCGCCAAGATCGAGCGTCTATGACTTACGGTTCAAGAATTAGCCTCAGAAACAGTGGTTCTGAACATGCTGCCAATAGCTCGCCTGGGAAACATCCAGAGAAGTCCAAGATAGTGTTTTTTTAGACTGGCTGCCACGAGCTGAAACGAATGCAGCCAAGAGCGAGCGTCTGTGACTTACGGTTCAAGAGTTATTCACAGAAACATGGTTCTGAACTTTGCTGCCAGCCGCGAAAGCGAAAGTAACCAAGATCGAGCGTCTAGGATTTACTTGTGAATAGCTCGCCTGGGAAACTTTCAGATAAGTCAAAGACAGTGCTTCTATACTAATTGCCAGGCGCTGAGACGAATGCCGCCAAGATCAAGCGTCTAAGACTTACGGTTCAAGAATTAGCCTCAGAAACAGTGGGAAACAGTGCTTCTATACTAATTGCCAGGCGCTGAGACGAATGCCGCCAAGATCGAGCGTCTATGACTTACGGTTCAAGAATTAGCCTCAGAAACAGTGGTTTTGAACATGCTGCCAATAGCTCGCCTGGGAAACATCCAGAGAAGTCCAAGATAGTGTTTTTTTAGACTGGCTGCCACGAGCTGAAACGAATGCAGCCAAGAGCGAGCGTCTGTGACTTACGGTTCAAGAGTTATTCACAGAAACATGGTTCTGAACTTTGTTGCCAGCCGCGAAAGCGAAAGTAACCAAGATCGAGCGTCTAGGATTTACTTGTGAATAGCTCGCCTGGGAAACATCCAGAGAAGTCAAAGACAGTGCTTCTATACTAATTGCCAGGCGCTGAGACGAATGCCGCCAAGATCAAGCGTCTAAGACTTACGGTTCAAGAATTAGCCTCAGAAACAGTGGGAAACAGTGCTTCTATACTAATTGCCAGGCGCTGAGACGAATGCCGCCAAGATCGAGCGTCTATGACTTACGGTTCAATAATTAGCCTCAGAAACAGTGGTTCTGAACATGCTGCCAATAGCTCGCCTGGGAAACATCCAGAGAAGTCCAAGATAGTGTTTTTTTTAGACTGGCTGCCACGAGCTGAAACGAATGCAGCCAAGAGCGAGCGTCTGTGACTTACGGTTCAAAAGTTATTCACATAAACATGGTTCTGAACTTTGCTGCCAGCCGCGAAAGCCAAAGCAACCAAGATCGAGCGTCTAGGATTTACTTGTGAATAGCTCGCCTGGAAAACATCCAGAGAAGTCAAAGACAGTGCAGCTATACTAATTGCCAGGCGCTGAGACGAATGCCGCCAAGATCAAGCGTCTAAGACTTACGGTTCAAGAATTAGCCTCAGAAACAGTGGGAAACAGTGCTTCTATACTAATTGCCATGCGCTGAGACGAATGCCGCCAAGATCGAGCGTCTATGACTTACGGTTCAAGAATTAGCCTCAGAAACAGTTGTTCTGAACATGCTGCCAATAGCTCGCCTGGGAAACATCCAGAGAAGTCCAAGATAGTGTTTTTTAGACTGGCTGCCACGAGCTGAAACGAATGCAGCCAAGAGCGAGCGTCTGTCACTTACGGTTCAAGAGTTATTCACAGAAACATGGTTCTGAACTTTGCTGCCAGCCGCGAAAGCGAAAGTAACCAAGATCGAGCGTCTAGGATTTACTTGTCAATAGCTCGCCTGGGAAACATCCAGAGAAGTCAAAGACAGTGCTTCTATACTAATTGCCAGGCGCTGAGACGAATGCCGCCAAGATCGAGCGTCTATGACTTACGGTTCAAGAATTAGCCTCAGAAACAGTGGGAAACAATGCTTCTATACTAATTGCCATGCGCTGAGACGAATGCCGCCAAGATCGAGCGTCTATGACTTACGGTTCAAGAATTAGCCTCAGAAACAGTGGTTCTGAACATGCTGCCAATAGCTCGCCTGGGAAACATCCAGAGAAGTCCAAGATAGTGTTTTTTTAGACTGGCTGCCACGAGCTGAAACGCATGCAGCCAAGAGCGAGCGTCTGTGACTTACGGTTCAAAAGTTATTCACATATACATGGTTCTGAACTTTGCTGCCAGCCGCGAAAGCGAAAGCAACCAAGATCGAGCGTCTAGGATTTACTTGTGAATAGCTCGCCTGGAAAACATCCAGAGAAGTCAAAAACAGTGCAGCTATACTAATTGCCAGGCGCTGAGACGAATGCCGCCAAGATCAAGCGTCTAAGACTTACGGTTCAAGAATTAGCCTCAGAAACAGTGGGAAACAGTGCTTCTATACTAATTGTCAGGCGCTGAGACGAATGCCGCCAAGATCGAGCGTCTATGACTTACGGTTCAAGAATTAGCCTCAGAAACAGTGGTTTTGAACATGCTGCCAATAGCTCGCCTGGGAAACATCCAGAGAAGTCCAAGATAGTGTTTTTTAGACTGGCTGCCACGAGCTTAAACGAATGCAGCCAAGAGCGAGCGTCTGTGACTTACGGTTCAAGAGTTATTCACAGAAACATGGTTCTGAACTTTGCTGCCAGCCGCGAAAGCGAAAGTAACCAAGATCGAGCGTCTAGGATTTACTTGTCAATAGCTCGCCTGGGAAACATCCAGAGAAGTCAAAGACAGTGCTTCTATACTAATTGCCAGGCGCTGAGACGAATGCCGCCAAGATCGAGCGTCTATGACTTACGGTTCAAGAATTAGCCTCAGAAACAGTGGTTCTGAACATGCTGCCAATAGCTCGCCTGGGAAACATCCAGAGAAGTCCAAGATAGTGTTTTTTTTAAACTGGCTGCCACGAGCTGAAACGAATGCAGCCAAGAGCGAGCGTCTGTGACTTACGGTTCAAGAGTTATTCACAGAAACATGGTTCTGAACTTTGCTGCCAGCCGCGAAAGCGAAAGTAACCAAGATCGAGCGTCTAGGATGTACTTGTCAATAGCTCGCCTGGGAAACATCCAGAGAAGTCAAAGACAGTGCTTCAATACTAATTGCCAGGCGCTGAGACGAATGCCGCCAAGATCGAGCGTCTATGACTTACGGTTCAAGAATTAGCCTCAGAAACAGTGGTTCTGAACATGCTGCCAATAGCTCGCCTGGGAAACATCCAGAGAAGTCCAAGATAGTGTTTTTTTTAAACTGGCTGCCACGAGCTGAAACGAATGCAGCCAAGAGCGAGCGTCTGTGACTTACGGTTCAAGAGTGATTCACAGAAACATGGTTCTGAACTTTGCTGCCAGCCGCGAAAGCGAAAGTAACCAAGATCGAGCGTCTAGGATTTACTTGTCAATAGCTCGCCTGGGAAACATCCAGAGAAGTCAAAGACAGTGCTTCTATACTAATTGCCAGGTGCTGAGACGAATGCCGCCAAGATCGAGCGTCTATGACTTACGGTTCAAGAATTAGCCTCAGAAACAGTGGGAAACAGTGCTTCTATACTAATTGCCAGGCGCTGAGACGAATGCCGCCAAGATCGAGCGTCTATGACTTACGGTTCAAGAATTAGCCTCAGAAACAGTGGTTCTGAACATGCTGCCAATAGCTCGCCTGGGAAACATCCAGAGAAGTCCAAGATAGTGTTTTTTTAGACTGGCTGCCACGAGCTGAAACGAATGCAGCCAAGAGCGAGCGTCTGTGACTTACGGTTCAAGAGTTATTCACAGAAACATGGTTCTAAACTTTGCTGCCAGCCGCGAAAGCGAAAGTAACCAAGATCGAGCGTCTAGGATTTACTTGTCAATAGCTCGCCTGGGAAACTTTCAGATAAGTCAAAGACAGTGCTTCTATGCTAATTGCCAGGCGCTGAGACGAATGCCGCCAAGATCAAGCGTCTAAGACTTACGGTTCAAGAATTAGCCTCAGAAACAGTGGGAAACAGTGCTTCTATACTAATTGCCAGGCGCTGAGACGAATGCCGCCAAGATCGAGCGTCTATGACTTACGGTTCAAGAATTAGCCTCAGAAACAGTGGTTTTGAACATGCTGCCAATAGCTCGCCTGGGAAACATCCAGAGAAGTCCAAGATAGTGTTTTTTTAGACTGGCTGCCACGAGCTGAAACGAATGCAGCCAAGAGCGAGCGTCTGTGACTTACGGTTCAAGAGTTATTCACAGAAACATGGTTCTGAACTTTGCTGCCAGCCGCGAAAGCGAAAGTAACCAAGATCGAGCGTCTAGGATTTACTTGTCAATAGGTCGCATGGGAAACATCCAGAGAAGTCAAAGACAGTACTTCTATACTAATTGCCAGGCGCTGAGACGAATGCCGCCAAGATCGAGCGTCTATGACTTACGGTTCAAGAATTAGCCTCAGAAACAGTGGGAAACAGTGCTTCTATACTAATTGCCAGGCGCTGAGACGAATGCCGCCAAGATCGAGCGTCTATGACTTACGGTTCAAGAATTAGCCTCAGAAACAGTGGTTCTGAACATGCTGCCAATAGCTCGCCTGGGAAACATCCAGAGAAGTCCAAGATAGTGTTTTTTTAGACTGGCTGCCACGAGCTGAAACGAATGCAGCCAAGAGCGAGCGTCTGTGACTTACGGTTCAAGAGTTATTCACAGAAACATGGTTCTAAACTTTGCTGCCAGCCGCGAAAGCGAAAGTAACCAAGATCGAGCGTCTAGGATTTACTTGTCAATAGCTCGCCTGGGAAACTTTCAGATAAGTCAAAGACAGTGCTTCTATGCTAATTGCCAGGCGCTGAGACGAATGCCGCCAAGATCAAGCGTCTAAGACTTACGGTTCAAGAATTAGCCTCAGAAACAGTGGGAAACAGTGCTTCTATACTAATTGCCAGGCGCTGAGACGAATGCCGCCAAGATCGAGCGTCTATGACTTACGGTTCAAGAATTAGCCTCAGAAACAGTGGTTTTGAACATGTTGCCAATAGCTCGCCTGGGAAACATCCAGAGAAGTCCAAGATAGTGTTTTTTTAGACTGGCTGCCACGAGCTGAAACGAATGCAGCCAAGAGCGAGCGTCTGTGACTTACGGTTCAAGAGTTATTCACAGAAACATGGTTCTGTACTTTGCTGCCAGCCGCGAAAGCGAAAGTAACCAAGATCGAGCGTCTAGGATTTACTTGTGAATAGCTCGCCTGGGAAACTTTCAGATAAGTCAAAGACAGTGCTTCTATGCTAATTGCCAGGCGCTGAGACGAATGCCGCCAAGATCAAGCGTCTAAGACTTACGGTTCAAGAATTAGCCTCAGAAACAGTGGGAAACAGTGCTTCTATACTAATTGCCAGGCGCTGAGACGAATGCCGCCAAGATCGAGAGTCTATGACTTACGGTTCAAGAATTAGCCTCAGAAACAGTGGGAAACAGTGCTTCTATACTAATTTCCAGGTGCTGAGACGAATACCGCCAAGATCGAGCGTCTATGACTTACGGTTCAAGAATTAGCCTCAGAAACAGTGGTTCTAAACATGCTGCCAATAGCTCGCCTGGGAAACATCCAGAGAAGTCCAAGATAGTGTTTTTTAGACTGACTGCCACGAGCTGAAACGAATGCAGCCAAGAGCGAGCGTCTGTCACTTACGGTTCAAGAGTTATTCACAGAAACATGGTTCTGAACTTTGCTGCCAGCCGCGAAAGCGAAAATAACCAAGATCGAGCGTCTAGGATTTACTTGTCAATAGCTCGCCTGGGAAACATCCAGAGAAGTCAAAGACAGTGCTTCTATACTAATTGCCAGGCGCTGAGACGAATGCCGCCAAGATCGAGCGTCTATGACTTACGGTTCAAGAATTAGCCTCAGAAACAGTGGGAAACAGTGCTTCTATACTAATTGCCAGGCGCTGAGACGAATGCCGCCAAGATCGAGCGTCTATGACTTACGGTTCAAGAATTAGCCTCAGAAACAGTGGTTCTGAACATGCTGCCAATAGCTCGCCTGGGAAACATCCAGAGAAGTCCAAGATAGTGTTTTTTTAGACTGGCTGCCACGAGCTGAAACGAATGCAGCCAAGAGCGAGCGTCTGTGACTTACGGTTCAAGAGTTATTCACAGAAACATGGTTCTAAACTTTGCTGCCAGCCGCGAAAGCGAAAGTAACCAAGATCGAGCGTCTAGGATTTACTTGTCAATAGCTCGCCTGGGAAACTTTCAGATAAGTCAAAGACAGTGCTTCTATGCTAATTGCCAGGCGCTGAGACGAATGCCGCCAAGATCAAGCGTCTAAGACTTACGGTTCAAGAATTAGCCTCAGAAACAGTGGGAAACAGTGCTTCTATACTAATTGCCAGGCGCTGAGACGAATGCCGCCAAGATCGAGCGTCTATGACTTACGGTTCAAGAATTAGCCTCAGAAACAGTGGTTTTGAACATGCTGCCAATAGCTCGCCTGGGAAACATCCAGAGAAGTCCAAGATAGTGTTTTTTTAGACTGGCTGCCACGAGCTGAAACGAATGCAGCCAAGAGCGAGCGTCTGTGACTTACGGTTCAAGAGTTATTCACAGAAACATGGTTCTGTACTTTGCTGCCAGCCGCGAAAGCGAAAGTAACCAAGATCGAGCGTCTAGGATTTACTTGTGAATAGCTCGCCTGGGAAACTTTCAGATAAGTCAAAGACAGTGCTTCTATGCTAATTGCCAGGCGCTGAGACGAATGCCGCCAAGATCAAGCGTCTAAGACTTACGGTTCAAGAATTAGCCTCAGAAACAGTGGGAAACAGTGCTTCTATACTAATTGCCAGGCGCTGAGACGAATGCCGCCAAGATCGAGCTTCTATGACTTACGGTTCAAGAATTAGCCTCAGAAACAGTGGTTTTGAACCGGCTGCCAATAGCTCGCCTGGGAAACATCCAGAGAAGTCCAAGAGAGTGTTTTTTTAGACTGGCTGCCACGAGCTGAAACGAATGCAGCCAAGAGCGAGCGTCTGTGACTTACGGTTCAAGAGTTATTCACAGAAACATGGTTCTGAACTTTGCTGCCAGCCGCGAAAGCGAAAGTAACCAAGATCGAGCGTCTAGGATTTACTTGTCAATAGGTCGCATGGGAAACATCCAGAGAAGTCAAAGACAGTGCTTCTATACTAATTGCCAGGCGCTGAGACGAATGCCGCCAAGATCGAGCGTCTATGACTTACGGTTCAAGAATTAGCCTCAGAAACAGTGGGAAACAGTGCTTCTATACTAATTGCCAGGCGCTGAGACGAATGCCGCCAAGATCGAGCGTCTATGACTTACGGTTCAAGAATTAGCCTCAGAAACAGTGGTTCTGAACATGCTGCCAATAGCTCGCCTGGGAAACATCCAGAGAAGTCCAAGATAGTGTTTTTTTAGACTGGCTGCCACGAGCTGAAACGAATGCAGCCAAGAGCGAGCGTCTGTGACTTACGGTTCAAGAGTTATTCACAGAAACATGGTTCTAAACTTTGCTGCCAGCCGCGAAAGCGAAAGTAACCAAGATCGAGCGTCTAGGATTTACTTGTCAATAGCTCGCCTGGGAAACTTTCAGATAAGTCAAAGACAGTGCTTCTATGCTAATTGCCAGGCGCTGAGACGAATGCCGCCAAGATCAAGCGTCTAAGACTTACGGTTCAAGAATTAGCCTCAGAAACAGTGGGAAACAGTGCTTCTATACTAATTGCCAGGCGCTGAGACGAATGCCGCCAAGATCGAGCGTCTATGACTTACGGTTCAAGAATTAGCCTCAGAAACAGTGGTTTTGAACATGTTGCCAATAGCTCGCCTGGGAAACATCCAGAGAAGTCCAAGATAGTGTTTTTTTAGACTGGCTGCCACGAGCTGAAACGAATGCAGCCAAGAGCGAGCGTCTGTGACTTACGGTTCAAGAGTTATTCACAGAAACATGGTTCTGTACTTTGCTGCCAGCCGCGAAAGCGAAAGTAACCAAGATCGAGCGTCTAGGATTTACTTGTGAATAGCTCGCCTGGGAAACTTTCAGATAAGTCAAAGACAGTGCTTCTATGCTAATTGCCAGGCGCTGAGACGAATGCCGCCAAGATCAAGCGTCTAAGACTTACGGTTCAAGAATTAGCCTCAGAAACAGTGGGAAACAGTGCTTCTATACTAATTGCCAGGCGCTGAGACGAATGCCGCCAAGATCGAGCGTCTATGACTTACGGTTCAAGAATTAGCCTCAGAAACAGTGGTTTTGAACATGCTGCCAATAGCTCGCCTGGGAAACATCCAGAGAAGTCCAAGATAGTGTTTTTTTAGACTGGCTGCCACGAGCTGAAACGAATGCAGCCAAGAGCGAGCGTCTGTGACTTACGGTTCAAGAGTTATTCACAGAAACATGGTTCTGTACTTTGCTGCCAGCCGCGAAAGCGAAAGTAACCAAGATCGAGCGTCTAGGATTTACTTGTGAATAGCTCGCCTGGGAAACTTTCAGATAAGTCAAAGACAGTGCTTCTATGCTAATTGCCAGGCGCTGAGACGAATGCCGCCAAGATCAAGCGTCTAAGACTTACGGTTCAAGAATTAGCCTCAGAAACAGTGGGAAACAGTGCTTCTATACTAATTGCCAGGCGCTGAGACGAATGCCGCCAAGATCGAGCTTCTATGACTTACGGTTCAAGAATTAGCCTCAGAAACAGTGGTTTTGAACCGGCTGCCAATAGCTCGCCTGGGAAACATCCAGAGAAGTCCAAGAGAGTGTTTTTTTAGACTGGCTGCCACGAGCTGAAACGAATGCAGCCAAGAGCGAGCGTCTGTGACTTACGGTTCAAGAGTTATTCACAGAAACATGGTTCTGAACTTTGCTGCCAGCCGCGAAAGCGAAAGTAACCAAGATCGAGCGTCTAGGATTTACTTGTCAATAGGTCGCATGGGAAACATCCAGAGAAGTCAAAGACAGTGCTTCTATACTAATTGCCAGGCGCTGAGACGAATGCCGCCAAGATCGAGCGTCTATGACTTACGGTTCAAGAATTAGCCTCAGAAACAGTGGGAAACAGTGCTTCTATACTAATTGCCAGGCGCTGAGACGAATGCCGCCAAGATCGAGCGTCTATGACTTACGGTTCAAGAATTAGCCTCAGAAACAGTGGTTCTGAACATGCTGCCAATAGCTCGCCTGGGAAACATCCAGAGAAGTCCAAGATAGTGTTTTTTCAGACTGGCTGCCACGAGCTGAAACGAATGCAGCCAAGAGCGAGCGTCTGTGACTTACGGTTCAAGAGTTATTCACAGAAACATGGTTCTAAACTTTGCTGCCAGCCGCGAAAGCGAAAGTAACCAAGATCGAGCGTCTAGGATTTACTTGTCAATAGCTCGCCTGGGAAACTTTCAGATAAGTCAAAGACAGTGCTTCTATGCTAATTGCCAGGCGCTGAGACGAATGCCGCCAAGATCAAGCGTCTAAGACTTACGGTTCAAGAATTAGCCTCAGAAACAGTGGGAAACAGTGCTTCTATACTAATTGCCAGGCGCTGAGACGAATGCCGCCAAGATCGAGCGTCTATGACTTACGGTTCAAGAATTAGCCTCAGAAACAGTGGTTTTGAACATGTTGCCAATAGCTCGCCTGGGAAACATCCAGAGAAGTCCAAGATAGTGTTTTTTTAGACTGGCTGCCACGAGCTGAAACGAATGCAGCCAAGAGCGAGCGTCTGTGACTTACGGTTCAAGAGTTATTCACAGAAACATGGTTCTGTACTTTGCTGCCAGCCGCGAAAGCGAAAGTAACCAAGATCGAGCGTCTAGGATTTACTTGTGAATAGCTCGCCTGGGAAACTTTCAGATAAGTCAAAGACAGTGCTTCTATGCTAATTGCCAGGCGCTGAGACGAATGCCGCCAAGATCAAGCGTCTAAGACTTACGGTTCAAGAATTAGCCTCAGAAACAGTGGGAAACAGTGCTTCTATACTAATTGCCAGGCGCTGAGACGAATGCCGCCAAGATCGAGCGTCTATGACTTACGGTTCAAGAATTAGCCTCAGAAACAGTGGTTTTGAACCGGCTGCCAATAGCTCGCCTGGGAAACATCCAGAGAAGTCCAAGATAGTGTTTTTTTAGACTGGCTGCCACGAGCTGAAACGAATGCAGCCAAGAGCGAGCGTCTGTGACTTACGGTTCAAGAGTTATTCACAGAAACATGGTTCTGAACTTTGCTGCCAGCCGCGAAAGCGAAAGTAACCAAGATCGAGCGTCTAGGATTTACTTGTCAATAGCTCGCATGGGAAACATCCAGAGAAGTCAAAGACAGTGCTTCTATACTAATTGCCAGGCGCTGAGACGAATGCCGCCAAGATCGAGCGTCTATGACTTACGGTTCAAGAATTAGCCTCAGAAACAGTGGGAAACAGTGCTTCTATACTAATTGCCAGGCGCTGAGACGAATGCCGCCAAGATCGAGCGTCTATGACTTACGGTTCAAGAATTAGCCTCAGAAACAGTGGTTCTGAACATGCTGCCAATAGCTCGCCTGGGAAACATCCAGAGAAGTCCAAGATAGTGTTTTTTTAGACTGGCTGCCACGAGCTGAAACGAATGCAGCCAAGAGCGAGCGTCTGTGACTTACGGTTCAAGAGTTATTCACAGAAACATGGTTCTGAACTTTGCTGCCAGCCGCGAAAGCGAAAGTAACCAAGATCGAGCGTCTAGGATTTACTTGTGAATAGCTCGCCTGGGAAACTTTCAGATAAGTCAAAGACAGTGCTTCTATACTAATTGCCAGGCGCTGAGACGAATGCCGCCAAGATCAAGCGTCTAAGACTTACGGTTCAAGAATTAGCCTCAGAAACAGTGGGAAACAGTGCTTCTATACTAATTGCCAGGCGCTGAGACGAATGCCGCCAAGATCGAGCGTCTATGACTTACGGTTCAAGAATTAGCCTCAGAAACAGTGGTTTTGAACATGCTGCCAATAGCTCGCCTGGGAAACATCCAGAGAAGTCCAAGATAGTGTTTTTTTAGACTGGCTGCCACGAGCTGAAACGAATGCAGCCAAGAGCGAGCGTCTGTGACTTACGGTTCAAGAGTTATTCACAGAAACATGGTTCTGAACTTTGTTGCCAGCCGCGAAAGCGAAAGTAACCAAGATCGAGCGTCTAGGATTTACTTGTGAATAGCTCGCCTGGGAAACATCCAGAGAAGTCAAAGACAGTGCTTCTATACTAATTGCCAGGCGCTGAGACGAATGCCGCCAAGATCAAGCGTCTAAGACTTACGGTTCAAGAATTAGCCTCAGAAACAGTGGGAAACAGTGCTTCTATACTAATTGCCAGGCGCTGAGACGAATGCCGCCAAGATCGAGCGTCTATGACTTACGGTTCAATAATTAGCCTCAGAAACAGTGGTTCTGAACATGCTGCCAATAGCTCGCCTGGGAAACATCCAGAGAAGTCCAAGATAGTGTTTTTTTTAGACTGGCTGCCACGAGCTGAAACGAATGCAGCCAAGAGCGAGCGTCTGTGACTTACGGTTCAAAAGTTATTCACATAAACATGGTTCTGAACTTTGCTGCCAGCCGCGAAAGCCAAAGCAACCAAGATCGAGCGTCTAGGATTTACTTGTGAATAGCTCGCCTGGAAAACATCCAGAGAAGTCAAAGACAGTGCAGCTATACTAATTGCCAGGCGCTGAGACGAATGCCGCCAAGATCAAGCGTCTAAGACTTACGGTTCAAGAATTAGCCTCAGAAACAGTGGGAAACAGTGCTTCTATACTAATTGCCATGCGCTGAGACGAATGCCGCCAAGATCGAGCGTCTATGACTTACGGTTCAAGAATTAGCCTCAGAAACAGTTGTTCTGAACATGCTGCCAATAGCTCGCCTGGGAAACATCCAGAGAAGTCCAAGATAGTGTTTTTTAGACT
The DNA here is from genome assembly GCF_050947455.1 of Rhinoderma darwinii. Lineage (NCBI taxonomy): Eukaryota > Metazoa > Chordata > Amphibia > Anura > Rhinodermatidae > Rhinoderma > Rhinoderma darwinii. The sequence continues at coordinate 38,511 of NW_027464290.1, read as the reverse complement.
GGCTGCCACGAGCTGAAACGAATGCAGCCAAGAGCGAGCGTCTGTCACTTACGGTTCAAGAGTTATTCACAGAAACATGGTTCTGAACTTTGCTGCCAGCCGCGAAAGCGAAAGTAACCAAGATCGAGCGTCTAGGATTTACTTGTCAATAGCTCGCCTGGGAAACATCCAGAGAAGTCAAAGACAGTGCTTCTATACTAATTGCCAGGCGCTGAGACGAATGCCGCCAAGATCGAGCGTCTATGACTTACGGTTCAAGAATTAGCCTCAGAAACAGTGGGAAACAGTGCTTCTATACTAATTGCCATGCGCTGAGACGAATGCCGCCAAGATCGAGCGTCTATGACTTACGGTTCAAGAATTAGCCTCAGAAACAGTGGTTCTGAACATGCTGCCAATAGCTCGCCTGGGAAACATCCAGAGAAGTCCAAGATAGTGTTTTTTTAGACTGGCTGCCACGAGCTGAAACGCATGCAGCCAAGAGCGAGCGTCTGTGACTTACGGTTCAAAAGTTATTCACATATACATGGTTCTGAACTTTGCTGCCAGCCGCGAAAGCGAAAATAACCAAGATCGAGCGTCTAGGATTTACTTGTCAATAGCTCGCCTGGGAAACATCCAGAGAAGTCAAAGATAGTGCTTCCATACTAATTGCCAGGCGCTGAGACGAATGCCGCCAAGATCAAGCGTCTAAGACTTACGGTTCAAGAATTAGCCTCAGAAACAGTGGGAAACAGTGCTTCTATACTAATTGCCAGGCGCTGAGACGAATGCCGCCAAGATCGAGCGTCTATGACTTACGGTTCAAGAATTAGCCTCAGAAACAGTGGTTCTGAACATGCTGCCAATAGCTCGCCTGGGAAACATCCAGAGAAGTCCAAGATAGTGTTTTTTTAGACTGGCTGCCACGAGCTGAAACGCATGCAGCCAAGAGCGAGCGTCTGTGACTTACGGTTCAAGAGTTATTCACAGAAACATGGTTCTGAACTTTGCTGCCAGCCGCGAAAGCGAAAGTAACCAAGATCGAGCGTCTAGGATTTACTTGTGAATAGCTCGCCTGGGAAACTTTCAGATAAGTCAAAGACAGTGCTTCTATACTAATTGCCAGGCGCTGAGACGAATGCCGCCAAGATCAAGCGTCTAAGACTTACGGTTCAAGAATTAGCCTCAGAAACAGTGGGAAACAGTGCTTCTATACTAATTGCCAGGCGCTGAGACGAATGCCGCCAAGATCGAGCGTCTATGACTTACGGTTCAAGAATTAGCCTCAGAAACAGTGGTTTTGAACATGCTGCCAATAGCTCGCCTGGGAAACATACAGAGAAGTCCAAGATAGTGTTTTTTTTAGACTGGCTGCCACGAGCTGAAACGAATGCAGCCAAGAGCGAGCGTCTGTGACTTACGGTTCAAGAGTTATTCACAGAAACATGGTTCTGAACTTTGCTGCCAGCCGCGAAAGCGAAAGTAACCAAGATCGAGCGTCTAGGATTTACTTGTCAATAGGTCGCATGGGAAACATCCAGAGAAGTCAAAGACAGTGCTTCTATACTAATTGCCAGGCGCTGAGACGAATGCCGCCAAGATCGAGCGTCTATGACTTACGGTTCAAGAATTAGCCTCAGAAACAGTGGGAAACAGTGCTTCTATACTAATTGCCAGGCGCTGAGACGAATGCCGCCAAGATCGAGCGTCTATGACTTACGGTTCAAGAATTAGCCTCAGAAACAGTGGTTCTGAACATGCTGCCAATAGCTCGCCTGGGAAACATCCAGAGAAGTCCAAGATAGTGTTTTTTTAGACTGGCTGCCACGAGCTGAAACGAATGCAGCCAAGAGCCAGCGTCTGTGACTTACGGTTCAAGAGTTATTCACAGAAACATGGTTCTAAACTTTGCTGCCAGCCGCGAAAGCGAAAGTAACCAAGATCGAGCGTCTAGGATTTACTTGTCAATAGCTCGCCTGGGAAACTTTCAGATAAGTCAAAGACAGTGCTTCTATGCTAATTGCCAGGCGCTGAGACGAATGCCGCCAAGATCAAGCGTCTAAGACTTACGGTTCAAGAATTAGCCTCAGAAACAGTGGGAAACAGTGCTTCTATACTAATTGCCAGGCGCTGAGACGAATGCCGCCAAGATCGAGCGTCTATGACTTACGGTTCAAGAATTAGCCTCAGAAACAGTGGTTTTGAACATGCTGCCAATAGCTCGCCTGGGAAACATCCAGAGAAGTCCAAGATAGTGTTTTTTTAGACTGGCTGCCACGAGCTGAAACGAATGCAGCCAAGAGCGAGCGTCTGTGACTTACGGTTCAAGAGTTATTCACAGAAACATGGTTCTGTACTTTGCTCCCAGCCGCGAAAGCGAAAGTAACCAAGATCGAGCGTCTAGGATTTACTTGTGAATAGCTCGCCTGGGAAACTTTCAGATAAGTCAAAGACAGTGCTTCTATGCTAATTGCCAGGCGCTGAGACGAATGCCGCCAAGATCAAGCGTCTAAGACTTACGGTTCAAGTATTAGCCTCAGAAACAGTGGGAAACAGTGCTTCTATACTAATTGCCAGGCGCTGAGACGAATGCCGCCAAGATCGAGCGTCTATGACTTACGGTTCAAGAATTAGCCTCAGAAACAGTGGTTTTGAACCGGCTGCCAATAGCTCGCCTGGGAAACATCCAGAGAAGTCCAAGATAGTGTTTTTTTAGACTGGCTGCCACGAGCTGAAACGAATGCAGCCAAGAGCGAGCGTCTGTGACTTACGGTTCAAGAGTTATTCACAGAAACATGGTTCTGAACTTTGCTGCCAGCCGCGAAAGCGAAAGTAACCAAGATCGAGCGTCTAGGATTTACTTGTCAATAGCTCGCATGGGAAACATCCAGAGAAGTCAAAGACAGTGCTTCTATACTAATTGCCAGGCGCTGAGACGAATGCCGCCAAGATCGAGCGTCTATGACTTACGGTTCAAGAATTAGCCTCAGAAACAGTGGGAAACAGTGCTTCTATACTAATTGCCAGGCGCTGAGACGAATGCCGCCAAGATCGAGCGTCTATGACTTACGGTTCAAGAATTAGCCTCAGAAACAGTGGTTCTGAACATGCTGCCAATAGCTCGCCTGGGAAACATCCAGAGAAGTCCAAGATAGTGTTTTTTTAGACTGGCTGCCACGAGCTGAAACGAATGCAGCCAAGAGCGAGCGTCTGTGACTTACGGTTCAAGAGTTATTCACAGAAACATGGTTCTAAACTTTGCTGCCAGCCGCGAAAGCGAAAGTAACCAAGATCGAGCGTCTAGGATTTACTTGTCAATAGCTCGCCTGGGAAACTTTCAGATAAGTCAAAGACAGTGCTTCTATGCTAATTGCCAGGCGCTGAGACGAATGCCGCCAAGATCAAGCGTCTAAGACTTACGGTTCAAGAATTAGCCTCAGAAACAGTGGGAAACAGTGCTTCTATACTAATTGCCAGGCGCTGAGACGAATGCCGCCAAGATCGAGCGTCTATGACTTACGGTTCAAGAATTAGCCTCAGAAACAGTGGTTTTGAACATGTTGCCAATAGCTCGCCTGGGAAACATCCAGAGAAGTCCAAGATAGTGTTTTTTTAGACTGGCTGCCACGAGCTGAAACGAATGCAGCCAAGAGCGAGCGTCTGTGACTTACGGTTCAAGAGTTATTCACAGAAACATGGTTCTGTACTTTGCTCCCAGCCGCGAAAGCGAAAGTAACCAAGATCGAGCGTCTAGGATTTACTTGTGAATAGCTCGCCTGGGAAACTTTCAGATAAGTCAAAGACAGTGCTTCTATGCTAATTGCCAGGCGCTGAGACGAATGCCGCCAAGATCAAGCGTCTAAGACTTACGGTTCAAGTATTAGCCTCAGAAACAGTGGGAAACAGTGCTTCTATACTAATTGCCAGGCGCTGAGACGAATGCCGCCAAGATCGAGCGTCTATGACTTACGGTTCAAGAATTAGCCTCAGAAACAGTGGTTTTGAACCGGCTGCCAATAGCTCGCCTGGGAAACATCCAGAGAAGTCCAAGATAGTGTTTTTTTAGACTGGCTGCCACGAGCTGAAACGAATGCAGCCAAGAGCGAGCGTCTGTGACTTACGGTTCAAGAGTTATTCACAGAAACATGGTTCTGAACTTTGCTGCCAGCCGCGAAAGCGAAAGTAACCAAGATCGAGCGTCTAGGATTTACTTGTCAATAGCTCGCATGGGAAACATCCAGAGAAGTCAAAGACAGTGCTTCTATACTAATTGCCAGGCGCTGAGACGAATGCCGCCAAGATCGAGCGTCTATGACTTACGGTTCAAGAATTAGCCTCAGAAACAGTGGGAAACAGTGCTTCTATACTAATTGCCAGGCGCTGAGACGAATGCCGCCAAGATCGAGCGTCTATGACTTACGGTTCAAGAATTAGCCTCAGAAACAGTGGTTCTGAACATGCTGCCAATAGCTCGCCTGGGAAACATCCAGAGAAGTCCAAGATAGTGTTTTTTTAGACTGGCTGCCACGAGCTGAAACGAATGCAGCCAAGAGCGAGCGTCTGTGACTTACGGTTCAAGAGTTATTCACAGAAACATGGTTCTGAACTTTGCTGCCAGCCGCGAAAGCGAAAGTAACCAAGATCGAGCGTCTAGGATTTACTTGTGAATAGCTCGCCTGGGAAACTTTCAGATAAGTCAAAGACAGTGCTTCTATACTAATTGCCAGGCGCTGAGACGAATGCCGCCAAGATCAAGCGTCTAAGACTTACGGTTCAAGAATTAGCCTCAGAAACAGTGGGAAACAGTGCTTCTATACTAATTGCCAGGCGCTGAGACGAATGCCGCCAAGATCGAGCGTCTATGACTTACGGTTCAAGAATTAGCCTCAGAAACAGTGGTTTTGAACATGCTGCCAATAGCTCGCCTGGGAAACATCCAGAGAAGTCCAAGATAGTGTTTTTTTAGACTGGCTGCCACGAGCTGAAACGAATGCAGCCAAGAGCGAGCGTCTGTGACTTACGGTTCAAGAGTTATTCACAGAAACATGGTTCTGAACTTTGCTGCCAGCCGCGAAAGCGAAAGTAACAAAGATCGAGCGTCTAGGATTTACTTGTCAATAGCTCGCATGGGAAACATCCAGAGAAGTCAAAGACAGTGCTTCTATACTAATTGCCAGGCGCTGAGACGAATGCCGCCAAGATCGAGCGTCTATGACTTACGGTTCAAGAATTAGCCTCAGAAACAGTGGGAAACAGTGCTTCTATACTAATTGCCAGGCGCTGAGACGAATGCCGCCAAGATCGAGCGTCTATGACTTACGGTTCAAGAATTAGCCTCAGAAACAGTGGTTCTGAACATGCTGCCAATAGCTCGCCTGGGAAACATCCAGAGAAGTCCAAGATAGTGTTTTTTTAGACTGGCTGCCACGAGCTGAAACGAATGCAGCCAAGAGCGAGCGTCTGTGACTTACGGTTCAAGAGTTATTCACAGAAACATGGTTCTGAACTTTGCTGCCAGCCGCGAAAGCGAAAGTAACCAAGATCGAGCGTCTAGGATTTACTTGTGAATAGCTCGCCTGGGAAACTTTCAGATAAGTCAAAGACAGTGCTTCTATACTAATTGCCAGGCGCTGAGACGAATGCCGCCAAGATCAAGCGTCTAAGACTTACGGTTCAAGAATTAGCCTCAGAAACAGTGGGAAACAGTGCTTCTATACTAATTGCCAGGCGCTGAGACGAATGCCGCCAAGATCGAGCGTCTATGACTTACGGTTCAAGAATTAGCCTCAGAAACAGTGGTTTTGAACATGCTGCCAATAGCTCGCCTGGGAAACATCCAGAGAAGTCCAAGATAGTGTTTTTTTAGACTGGCTGCCACGAGCTGAAACGAATGCAGCCAAGAGCGAGCGTCTGTGACTTACGGTTCAAGAGTTATTCACAGAAACATGGTTCTGAACTTTGTTGCCAGCCGCGAAAGCGAAAGTAACCAAGATCGAGCGTCTAGGATTTACTTGTGAATAGCTCGCCTGGGAAACATCCAGAGAAGTCAAAGACAGTGCTTCTATACTAATTGCCAGGCGCTGAGACGAATGCCGCCAAGATCAAGCGTCTAAGACTTACGGTTCAAGAATTAGCCTCAGAAACAGTGGGAAACAGTGCTTCTATACTAATTGCCAGGCGCTGAGACGAATGCCGCCAAGATCGAGCGTCTATGACTTACGGTTCAAGAATTAGCCTCAGAAACAGTGGTTTTGAACCGGCTGCCAATAGCTCGCCTGGGAAACATCCAGAGAAGTCCAAGATAGTGTTTTTTTAGACTGGCTGCCACGAGCTGAAACGAATGCAGCCAAGAGCGAGCGTCTGTGACTTACGGTTCAAGAGTTATTCACAGAAACATGGTTCTGAACTTTGCTGCCAGCCGCGAAAGCGAAAGTAACCAAGATCGAGCGTCTAGGATTTACTTGTCAATAGCTCGCATGGGAAACATCCAGAGAAGTCAAAGACAGTGCTTCTATACTAATTGCCAGGCGCTGAGACGAATGCCGCCAAGATCGAGCGTCTATGACTTACGGTTCAAGAATTAGCCTCAGAAACAGTGGGAAACAGTGCTTCTATACTAATTGCCAGGCGCTGAGACGAATGCCGCCAAGATCGAGCGTCTATGACTTACGGTTCAAGAATTAGCCTCAGAAACAGTGGTTCTGAACATGCTGCCAATAGCTCGCCTGGGAAACATCCAGAGAAGTCCAAGATAGTGTTTTTTTAGACTGGCTGCCACGAGCTGAAACGAATGCAGCCAAGAGCGAGCGTCTGTGACTTACGGTTCAAGAGTTATTCACAGAAACATGGTTCTGAACTTTGCTGCCAGCCGCGAAAGCGAAAGTAACCAAGATCGAGCGTCTAGGATTTACTTGTGAATAGCTCGCCTGGGAAACTTTCAGATAAGTCAAAGACAGTGCTTCTATACTAATTGCCAGGCGCTGAGACGAATGCCGCCAAGATCAAGCGTCTAAGACTTACGGTTCAAGAATTAGCCTCAGAAACAGTGGGAAACAGTGCTTCTATACTAATTGCCAGGCGCTGAGACGAATGCCGCCAAGATCGAGCGTCTATGACTTACGGTTCAAGAATTAGCCTCAGAAACAGTGGTTTTGAACATGCTGCCAATAGCTCGCCTGGGAAACATCCAGAGAAGTCCAAGATAGTGTTTTTTTAGACTGGCTGCCACGAGCTGAAACGAATGCAGCCAAGAGCGAGCGTCTGTGACTTACGGTTCAAGAGTTATTCACAGAAACATGGTTCTGAACTTTGCTGCCAGCCGCGAAAGCGAAAGTAACCAAGATCGAGCGTCTAGGATTTACTTGTGAATAGCTCGCCTGGGAAACATCCAGAGAAGTCAAAGACAGTGCTTCTATACTAATTGCCAGGCGCTGAGACGAATGCCGCCAAGATCAAGCGTCTAAGACTTACGGTTCAAGAATTAGCCTCAGAAACAGTGGTTCTGAACATGCTGCTAATAGCTCGTCTGGGAAACATCCAGAGAAGTCCAATATAGTGTTTTTAGACTGGCTGCCACGAGCTGAAACGAATGCAACCAAGAGCGAGCGTCTGTGACTTACGATTCAAGAGTTATTCATAGAAACATGGTTCTGAACTTTGCTGCCAGCCGCGAAAGCGAAAGTAACCAAGATCGAGCGTCTAGGATTTACTTGTGAATAGCTCGCCTGGGAAACATCCAGAGAAGTCAAAGACAGTGCTTCTATACTAATTGCCAGGCGCTGAGACGAATGCCGCCAAGATCAAGCGTCTAAGACTTACGGTTCAAGAATTAGCCTCAGAAACAGTGGGAAACAGTGCTTCTATACTAATTGCCAGGCGCTGAGACGAATGCCGCCAAGATCGAGCGTCTATGACTTACGGTTCAAGAATTAGCCTCAGAAACAGTGGTTCAAAACATGCTGCCAATAGCTCGCCTGGGAAACATCCAGAGAAGTCCAAGATAGTGTTTTTTAGACTGGCTGCCACGAGCTGAAACGAATGCAGCCAAGAGCGAGCGTCTGTGACTTACGGTTCAAGAGTTATTCACAGAAACATGGTTCGGAACTTTGCTGCCAGCCGCGAAAGCGAAAATAACCAAGATCGAGCGTCTAGGATTTACTTGTCAATAGCTCGCCTGGGAAACATCCAGAGAAGTCAAAGACAGTGCTTCTATACTAATTGCCAGGTGCTGAGACGAATGCCGCCAAGGTCGAGCGTCTATGACTTACGGTTCAAGAATTAGCCTCAGAAACAGTGGTTCTGAACATGCTGCCAATAGCTCGCCTGGGAAACATCCAGAGAAGTCCAAGATAGTGTTTTTTTTAGACTGGCTGCCACGAGCTGAAACGAATGCAGCCAAGAGCGAGCGTCTGTGACTTACGGTTCAAAAGTTATTCACATAAACATGGTTCTGAACTTTGCTGCCAGCCGCGAAAGCGAAAGCAACCAAGATCGAGCGTCTAGGATTTACTTGTGAATAGCTCGCCTGGAAAACATCCAGAGAAGTCAAAGACAGTGCAGCTATACTAATTGCCAGGCGCTGAGACGAATGCCGCCAAGATCAAGCGTCTAAGACTTACGGTTCAAGAATTAGCCTCAGAAACAGTGGGAAACAGTGCTTCTATACTAATTGCCAGGCGCTGAGACGAATGCCGCCAAGATCGAGCGTCTATGACTTACGGTTCAAGAATTAGCCTCAGAAACAGTGGTTCTGAACATGCTGCCAATAGCTCGCCTGGGAAACATCCAGAGAAGTCCAAGATAGTGGTTTTTTTAGACTGGCTGCCACGAGCTGAAACGCATGCAGCCAAGAGCGAGCGTCTGTGACTTACGGTTCAAGAGTTATTCACAGAAACATGGTTCTGAACTTTGCTGCCAGCCGCGAAAGCGAAAGTAACCAAGATCGAGCGTCTAGGATTTACTTGTGAATAGCTCGCCTGGGAAACTTTCAGATAAGTCAAAGACAGTGCTTCTATACTAATTGCCAGGCGCTGAGACGAATGCCGCCAAGATCAAGCGTCTAAGACTTACGGTTCAAGAATTAGCCTCAGAAACAGTGGGAAACAGTGCTTCTATACTAATTGCCAGGCGCTGAGACGAATGCCGCCAAGATCGAGCGTCTATGACTTACGGTTCAAGAATTAGCCTCAGAAACAGTGGTTTTGAACCGGCTGCCAATAGCTCGCCTGGGAAACATCCAGAGAAGTCCAAGATAGTGTTTTTTTAGACTGGCTGCCACGAGCTGAAACGAATGCAGCCAAGAGCGAGCGTCTGTGACTTACGGTTCAAGAGTTATTCACAGAAACATGGTTCTGAACTTTGCTGCCAGCCGCGAAAGCGAAAGTAACCAAGATCGAGCGTCTAGGATTTACTTGTCAATAGCTCGCATGGGAAACATCCAGAGAAGTCAAAGACAGTGCTTCTATACTAATTGCCAGGCGCTGAGACGAATGCCGCCAAGATCGAGCGTCTATGACTTACGGTTCAAGAATTAGCCTCAGAAACAGTGGGAAACAGTGCTTCTATACTAATTGCCAGGCGCTGAGACGAATGCCGCCAAGATCGAGCGTCTATGACTTACGGTTCAAGAATTAGCCTCAGAAACAGTGGTTCTGAACATGCTGCCAATAGCTCGCCTGGGAAACATCCAGAGAAGTCCAAGATAGTGTTTTTTTAGACTGGCTGCCACGAGCTGAAACGAATGCAGCCAAGAGCGAGCGTCTGTGACTTACGGTTCAAGAGTTATTCACAGAAACATGGTTCTGAACTTTGCTGCCAGCCGCGAAAGCGAAAGTAACCAAGATCGAGCGTCTAGGATTTACTTGTGAATAGCTCGCCTGGGAAACTTTCAGATAAGTCAAAGACAGTGCTTCTATACTAATTGCCAGGCGCTGAGACGAATGCCGCCAAGATCAAGCGTCTAAGACTTACGGTTCAAGAATTAGCCTCAGAAACAGTGGGAAACAGTGCTTCTATACTAATTGCCAGGCGCTGAGACGAATGCCGCCAAGATCGAGCGTCTATGACTTACGGTTCAAGAATTAGCCTCAGAAACAGTGGTTTTGAACATGCTGCCAATAGCTCGCCTGGGAAACATCCAGAGAAGTCCAAGATAGTGTTTTTTTAGACTGGCTGCCACGAGCTGAAACGAATGCAGCCAAGAGCGAGCGTCTGTGACTTACGGTTCAAGAGTTATTCACAGAAACATGGTTCTGAACTTTGCTGCCAGCCGCGAAAGCGAAAGTAACCAAGATCGAGCGTCTAGGATTTACTTGTGAATAGCTCGCCTGGGAAACATCCAGAGAAGTCAAAGACAGTGCTTCTATACTAATTGCCAGGCGCTGAGACGAATGCCGCCAAGATCAAGCGTCTAAGACTTACGGTTCAAGAATTAGCCTCAGAAACAGTGGTTCTGAACATGCTGCTAATAGCTCGTCTGGGAAACATCCAGAGAAGTCCAATATAGTGTTTTTAGACTGGCTGCCACGAGCTGAAACGAATGCAACCAAGAGCGAGCGTCTGTGACTTACGATTCAAGAGTTATTCATAGAAACATGGTTCTGAACTTTGCTGCCAGCCGCGAAAGCGAAAGTAACCAAGATCGAGCGTCTAGGATTTACTTGTGAATAGCTCGCCTGGGAAACATCCAGAGAAGTCAAAGACAGTGCTTCTATACTAATTGCCAGGCGCTGAGACGAATGCCGCCAAGATCAAGCGTCTAAGACTTACGGTTCAAGAATTAGCCTCAGAAACAGTGGGAAACAGTGCTTCTATACTAATTGCCAGGCGCTGAGACGAATGCCGCCAAGATCGAGCGTCTATGACTTACGGTTCAAGAATTAGCCTCAGAAACAGTGGTTCAAAACATGCTGCCAATAGCTCGCCTGGGAAACATCCAGAGAAGTCCAAGATAGTGTTTTTTAGACTGGCTGCCACGAGCTGAAACGAATGCAGCCAAGAGCGAGCGTCTGTGACTTACGGTTCAAGAGTTATTCACAGAAACATGGTTCGGAACTTTGCTGCCAGCCGCGAAAGCGAAAATAACCAAGATCGAGCGTCTAGGATTTACTTGTCAATAGCTCGCCTGGGAAACATCCAGAGAAGTCAAAGACAGTGCTTCTATACTAATTGCCAGGTGCTGAGACGAATGCCGCCAAGGTCGAGCGTCTATGACTTACGGTTCAAGAATTAGCCTCAGAAACAGTGGTTCTGAACATGCTGCCAATAGCTCGCCTGGGAAACATCCAGAGAAGTCCAAGATAGTGTTTTTTTTAGACTGGCTGCCACGAGCTGAAACGAATGCAGCCAAGAGCGAGCGTCTGTGACTTACGGTTCAAAAGTTATTCACATAAACATGGTTCTGAACTTTGCTGCCAGCCGCGAAAGCGAAAGCAACCAAGATCGAGCGTCTAGGATTTACTTGTGAATAGCTCGCCTGGAAAACATCCAGAGAAGTCAAAGACAGTGCAGCTATACTAATTGCCAGGCGCTGAGACGAATGCCGCCAAGATCAAGCGTCTAAGACTTACGGTTCAAGAATTAGCCTCAGAAACAGTGGGAAACAGTGCTTCTATACTAATTGCCAGGCGCTGAGACGAATGCCGCCAAGATCGAGCGTCTATGACTTACGGTTCAAGAATTAGCCTCAGAAACAGTGGTTCTGAACATGCTGCCAATAGCTCGCCTGGGAAACATCCAGAGAAGTCCAAGATAGTGGTTTTTTTAGACTGGCTGCCACGAGCTGAAACGCATGCAGCCAAGAGCGAGCGTCTGTGACTTACGGTTCAAGAGTTATTCACAGAAACATGGTTCTGAACTTTGCTGCCAGCCGCGAAAGCGAAAGTAACCAAGATCGAGCGTCTAGGATTTACTTGTGAATAGCTCGCCTGGGAAACTTTCAGATAAGTCAAAGACAGTGCTTCTATACTAATTGCCAGGCGCTGAGACGAATGCCGCCAAGATCAAGCGTCTAAGACTTACGGTTCAAGAATTAGCCTCAGAAACAGTGGGAAACAGTGCTTCTATACTAATTGCCAGGCGCTGAGACGAATGCCGCCAAGATCGAGCGTCTATGACTTACGGTTCAAGAATTAGCCTCAGAAACAGTGGTTTTGAACATGCTGCCAATAGCTCGCCTGGGAAACATACAGAGAAGTCCAAGATAGTGTTTTTTTTAGACTGGCTGCCACGAGCTGAAACGCATGCAGCCAAGAGCGAGCGTCTGTGACTTACGGTTCAAGAGTTATTCACAGAAACATGGTTCTGAACTTTGCTGCCAGCCGCGAAAGCGAAAGTAACCAAGATCGAGCGTCTAGGATTTACTTGTGAATAGCTCGCCTGAGAAACTTTCAGATAAGTCAAAGACAGTGCTTCTATACTAATTGCCAGGCGCTGAGACGAATGACGCCAAGATCAAGCGTCTAAGACTTACGGTTCAAGAATTAGCCTCAGAAACAGTGGGAAACAGTGCTTCTATACTAATTGCCAGGCGCTGAGACGAATGCCGCCAAGATCGAGCGTCTATGACTTACGGTTCAAGAATTAGCCTCAGAAACAGTGGTTTTGAACATGCTGCCAATAGCTCGCCTGGGAAACATACAGAGAAGTCCAAGATAGTGTTTTTTTTAGACTGGCTGCCACGAGCTGAAACGAATGCAGCCAAGAGCGAGCGTCTGTGACTTACGGTTCAAGAGTTATTCACAGAAACATGGTTCTGAACTTTGCTGCCAGCCGCGAAAGCGAAAGTAACCAAGATCGAGCGTCTAGGATTTACTTGTCAATAGCTCGCCTGGGAAACATCCAGAGAAGTCAAAGACAGTGCTTCTATACTAATTGCCAGGCGCTGAGACGAATGCCGCCAAGATCGAGCGTCTATGACTTACGGTTCAAGAATTAGCCTCAGAAACAGTGGGAAACAGTGCTTCTATACTAATTGCCAGGCGCTGAGACGAATGCCGCCAAGATCGAGCGTCTATGACTTACGGTTCAAGAATTAGCCTCAGAACCAGTGGTTCTGAACATGCTGCCAATAGATCGCCTGGGAAACATCCAGAGAAGTCCAAGATAGTGTTTTTTAGACTGGCTGCCACGAGCTGAAACGAATGCAGCCAAGAGCGAGCGTCTGTGACTTACGGTTCAAGAGTTATTCACAGAAACATGGTTCTGAACTTTGCTGCCAGCCGCGAAAGCGAAAGTAACCAAGATCGAGCGTCTAGGATTTACTTGTGAATAGCTCGCCTGGGAAACATCCAGAGAAGTCAAAGACAGTGCTTCTATACTAATTGCCAGGCGCTGAGACGAATGCCGCCAAGATCAAGCGTCTAAGACTTACGGTTCAAGAATTAGCCTCAGAAACAGTGGTTCTGAACATGCTGCCAATAGCTCGCCTGGGAAACATCCAGAGAAGTCCAAGATAGTGTTTTTTTTAGACTGGCTGCCACGAGCTGAAACGAATCCAGCCAAGAGCGAGCGTCTGTGACTTACGGTTCAAAAGTTATTCACATAAACATGGTTCTGAACTTTGCTGCCAGCCGCGAAAGCGAAAGCAACCAAGGTCGAGCGTCTTGGATTTACTTGTGAATAGCTCGCCTGGAAAACATCCAGAGAAGTCAAAGACAGTGCAGCTATACTAATTGCCAGGCGCTGAGACGAATGCCGCAAGGATCAAGCGTCTAAAACTTACGGTTCAAGAATTAGCCTCAGAAACAGTGGGAAACAGTGCTTCTATACTAATTGCCAGGCGCTGAGACGAATGCCGCCAAGATCGAGCGTCTATGACTTACGGTTCAAGAATTAGCCTCAGAAACAGTGGTTCTGAACATGCTGCCAATAGCTCGCCTGGGAAACATCCAGAGAAGTCCAAGATAGTGTTTTTTAGACTGGCTGCCACGAGCTGAAACGAATGCAGCCAAGAGCGAGCGTCTGTGACTTACGGTTCAAGAGTTATTCACAGAAACATGGTTCTGAACTTTGATGCCAGCCGCGAAAGCGAAAGTAACCAAGATCGAGCGTCTAGGATTTACTTGTCAATAGCTCGCCTGGGAAACATCCAGAGAAGTCAAAGACAGTGCTTCTATACTAATTGCCAGGCGCTGAGACGAATGCCGCCAAGATCAAGCGTCTAAGACTTACGGTTCAAGAATTAGCCTCAGAAACAGTGGTTCTGAACATGCTGCTAATAGCTCGTCTGGGAAACATCCAGAGAAGTCCAATATAGTGTTTTTTAGACTGGCTGCCACGAGCTGAAACGAATGCAACCAAGAGCGAGCGTCTGTGACTTACGATTCAAGAGTTATTCATAGAAACATGGTTCTGAACTTTGCTGCCAGCCGCGAAAGCGAAAGTAACCAAGATCGAGCGTCTAGGATTTACTTGTGAATAGCTCGCCTGGGAAACATCCAGAGAAGTCAAAGACAGTGCTTCCATACTAATTGCCAGGCGCTGAGACGAATGCCGCCAAGATCAAGCGTCTAAGACTTACGGTTCAAGAATTAGCCTCAGAAACAGTGGGAAACAGTGCTTCTATACTAATTGCCAGGCGCTGAGACGAATGCCGCCAAGATCGAGCGTCTATGACTTACGGTTCAAGAATTAGCCTCAGAAACAGTGGTTCAAAACATGCTGCCAATAGCTCGCCTGGGAAACATCCAGAGAAGTCCAAGATAGTGTTTTTTAGACTGGCTGCCACGAGCTGAAACGAATGCAGCCAAGAGCGAGCGTCTGTGACTTACGGTTCAAGAGTTATTCACAGAAACATGGTTCGGAACTTTGCTGCCAGCCGCGAAAGCGAAAATAACCAAGATCGAGCGTCTAGGATTTACTTGTCAATAGCTCGCCTGGGAAACATCCAGAGAAGTCAAAGAGAGTGCTTCTATACTAATTGCCAGGTGCTGAGACGAATGCCGCCAAGGTCGAGCGTCTATGACTTACGGTTCAAGAATTAGCCTCAGAAACAGTGGTTCTGAACATGCTGCCAATAGCTCGCCTGGGAAACATCCAGAGAAGTCCAAGATAGTGTTTTTTTTAGACTGGCTGCCACGAGCTGAAACGAATGCAGCCAAGAGCGAGCGTCTGTGACTTACGGTTCAAAAGTTGTTCACATAAACATGGTTCTGAACTTTGCTGCCAGCCGCGAAAGCGAAAGCAACCAAGATCGAGCGTCTAGGATTTACTTGTGAATAGCTCGCCTGGAAAACATCCAGAGAAGTCAAAGACAGTGCAGCTATACTAATTGCCAGGCGCTGAGACGAATGCCGCCAAGATCAAGCGTCTAAGACTTACGGTTCAAGAATTAGCCTCAGAAACAGTGGGAAACAGTGCTTCTATACTAATTGCCAGGCGCTGAGACGAATGCCGCCAAGATCGAGCGTCTATGACTTACGGTTCAAGAATTAGCCTCAGAAACAGTGGTTCTGAACATGCTGCCAATAGCTCGCCTGGGAAACATCCAGAGAAGTCCAAGATAGTGTTTTTTAGACTGGCTGCCACGAGCTGAAACGAATGCAGCCAAGAGCGAGCGTCTGTCACTTACGGTTCAAGAGTTATTCACAGAAACATGGTTCTGAACTTTGCTGCCAGCCGCGAAAGCGAAAATAACCAAGATCGAGCGTCTAGGATTTACTTGTCAATAGCTCGCCTGGGAAACATCCAGAGAAGTCAAAGATAGTGCTTCCATACTAATTGCCAGGCGCTGAGACGAATGCCGCCAAGATCAAGCGTCTAAGACTTACGGTTCAAGAATTAGCCTCAGAAACAGTGGGAAACAGTGCTTCTATACTAATTGCCAGGCGCTGAGACGAATGCCGCCAAGATCGAGCGTCTATGACTTACGGTTCAAGAATTAGCCTCAGAAACAGTGGTTCTGAACATGCTGCCAATAGCTCGCCTGGGAAACATCCAGAGAAGTCCAAGATAGTGTTTTTTTAGACTGGCTGCCACGAGCTGAAACGCATGCAGCCAAGAGCGAGCGTCTGTGACTTACGGTTCAAGAGTTATTCACAGAAACATGGTTCTGAACTTTGCTGCCAGCCGCGAAAGCGAAAGTAACCAAGATCGAGCGTCTAGGATTTACTTGTGAATAGCTCGCCTGGGAAACTTTCAGATAAGTCAAAGACAGTGCTTCTATACTAATTGCCAGGCGCTGAGACGAATGCCGCCAAGATCAAGCGTCTAAGACTTACGGTTCAAGAATTAGCCTCAGAAACAGTGGGAAACAGTGCTTCTATACTAATTGCCAGGCGCTGAGACGAATGCCGCCAAGATCGAGCGTCTATGACTTACGGTTCAAGAATTAGCCTCAGAAACAGTGGTTTTGAACATGCTGCCAATAGCTCGCCTGGGAAACATACAGAGAAGTCCAAGATAGTGTTTTTTTTAGACTGGCTGCCACGAGCTGAAACGCATGCAGCCAAGAGCGAGCGTCTGTGACTTACGGTTCAAGAGTTATTCACAGAAACATGGTTCTGAACTTTGCTGCCAGCCGCGAAAGCGAAAGTAACCAAGATCGAGCGTCTAGGATTTACTTGTGAATAGCTCGCCTGAGAAACTTTCAGATAAGTCAAAGACAGTGCTTCTATACTAATTGCCAGGCGCTGAGACGAATGACGCCAAGATCAAGCGTCTAAGACTTACGGTTCAAGAATTAGCCTCAGAAACAGTGGGAAACAGTGCTTCTATACTAATTGCCAGGCGCTGAGACGAATGCCGCCAAGATCGAGCGTCTATGACTTACGGTTCAAGAATTAGCCTCAGAAACAGTGGTTTTGAACATGCTGCCAATAGCTCGCCTGGGAAACATACAGAGAAGTCCAAGATAGTGTTTTTTTTAGACTGGCTGCCACGAGCTGAAACGAATGCAGCCAAGAGCGAGCGTCTGTGACTTACGGTTCAAGAGTTATTCACAGAAACATGGTTCTGAACTTTGCTGCCAGCCGCGAAAGCGAAAGTAACCAAGATCGAGCGTCTAGGATTTACTTGTCAATAGCTCGCCTGGGAAACATCCAGAGAAGTCAAAGACAGTGCTTCTATACTAATTGCCAGGCGCTGAGACGAATGCCGCTAAGATCGAGCGTCTATGACTTACGGTTCAAGAATTAGCCTCAGAAACAGTGGGAAACAGTGCTTCTATACTAATTGCCAGGCGCTGAGACGAATGCCGCCAAGATCGAGCGTCTATGACTTACGGTTCAAGAATTAGCCTCAGAACCAGTGGTTCTGAACATGCTGCCAATAGATCGCCTGGGAAACATCCAGAGAAGTCCAAGATAGTGTTTTTTAGACTGGCTGCCACGAGCTGAAACGAATGCAGCCAAGAGCGAGCGTCTGTGACTTACGGTTCAAGAGTTATTCACAGAAACATGGTTCTGAACTTTGCTGCCAGCCGCGAAAGCGAAAGTAACCAAGATCGAGCGTCTAGGATTTACTTGTGAATAGCTCGCCTGGGAAACATCCAGAGAAGTCAAAGACAGTGCTTCTATACTAATTGCCAGGCGCTGAGACGAATGCCGCCAAGATCAAGCGTCTAAGACTTACGGTTCAAGAATTAGCCTCAGAAACAGTGGTTCTGAACATGCTGCCAATAGCTCGCCTGGGAAACATCCAGAGAAGTCCAAGATAGTGTTTTTTTAGACTGGCTGCCACGAGCTGAAACGAATCCAGCCAAGAGCGAGCGTCTGTGACTTACGGTTCAAAGTTATTCACATAAACATGGTTCTGAACTTTGCTGCCAGCCGCGAAAGCGAAAGCAACCAAGGTCGAGCGTCTTGGATTTACTTGTGAATAGCTCGCCTGGAAAACATCCAGAGAAGTCAAAGACAGTGCAGCTATACTAATTGCCAGGCGCTGAGACGAATGCCGCAAGGATCAAGCGTCTAAAACTTACGGTTCAAGAATTAGCCTCAGAAACAGTGGGAAACAGTGCTTCTATACTAATTGCCAGGCGCTGAGACGAATGCCGCCAAGATCGAGCGTCTATGACTTACGGTTCAAGAATTAGCCTCAGAAACAGTGGTTCTGAACATGCTGCCAATAGCTCGCCTGGGAAACATCCAGAGAAGTCCAAGATAGTGTTTTTTAGACTGGCTGCCACGAGCTGAAACGAATGCAGCCAAGAGCGAGCGTCTGTGACTTACGGTTCAAGAGTTATTCACAGAAACATGGTTCTGAACTTTGATGCCAGCCGCGAAAGCGAAAGTAACCAAGATCGAGCGTCTAGGATTTACTTGTCAATAGCTCGCCTGGGAAACATCCAGAGAAGTCAAAGACAGTGCTTCTATACTAATTGCCAGGCGCTGAGACGAATGCCGCCAAGATCAAGCGTCTAAGACTTACGGTTCAAGAATTAGCCTCAGAAACAGTGGTTCTGAACATGCTGCTAATAGCTCGTCTGGGAAACATCCAGAGAAGTCCAATATAGTGTTTTTTAGACTGGCTGCCACGAGCTGAAACGAATGCAACCAAGAGCGAGCGTCTGTGACTTACGATTCAAGAGTTATTCATAGAAACATGGTTCTGAACTTTGCTGCCAGCCGCGAAAGCGAAAGTAACCAAGATCGAGCGTCTAGGATTTACTTGTGAATAGCTCGCCTGGGAAACATCCAGAGAAGTCAAAGACAGTGCTTCCATACTAATTGCCAGGCGCTGAGACGAATGCCGCCAAGATCAAGCGTCTAAGACTTACGGTTCAAGAATTAGCCTCAGAAACAGTGGGAAACAGTGCTTCTATACTAATTGCCAGGCGCTGAGACGAATGCCGCCAAGATCGAGCGTCTATGACTTACGGTTCAAGAATTAGCCTCAGAAACAGTGGTTCAAAACATGCTGCCAATAGCTCGCCTGGGAAACATCCAGAGAAGTCCAAGATAGTGTTTTTTAGACTGGCTGCCACGAGCTGAAACGAATGCAGCCAAGAGCGAGCGTCTGTGACTTACGGTTCAAGAGTTATTCACAGAAACATGGTTCGGAACTTTGCTGCCAGCCGCGAAAGCGAAAATAACCAAGATCGAGCGTCTAGGATTTACTTGTCAATAGCTCGCCTGGGAAACATCCAGAGAAGTCAAAGAGAGTGCTTCTATACTAATTGCCAGGTGCTGAGACGAATGCCGCCAAGGTCGAGCGTCTATGACTTACGGTTCAAGAATTAGCCTCAGAAACAGTGGTTCTGAACATGCTGCCAATAGCTCGCCTGGGAAACATCCAGAGAAGTCCAAGATAGTGTATTTTTTAGACTGGCTGCCACGAGCTGAAACGAATGCAGCCAAGAGCGAGCGTCTGTGACTTACGGTTCAAAAGTTGTTCACATAAACATGGTTCTGAACTTTGCTGCCAGCCGCGAAAGCGAAAGTAACCAAGATCGAGCGTCTAGGATTTACTTGTGAATAGCTCGCCTGGGAAACTTTCAGATAAGTCAAAGACAGTGCTTCTATACTAATTGCCAGGCGCTGAGACGAATGCCGCCAAGATCAAGCGTCTAAGACTTACGGTTCAAGAATTAGCCTCAGAAACAGTGGGAAACAGTGCTTCTATACTAATTGCCAGGCGCTGAGACGAATGCCGCCAAGATCGAGCGTCTATGACTTACGGTTCAAGAATTAGCCTCAGAAACAGTGGTTTTGAACATGCTGCCAATAGCTCGCCTGGGAAACATACAGAGAAGTCCAAGATAGTGTTTTTTTTAGACTGGCTGCCACGAGCTGAAACGCATGCAGCCAAGAGCGAGCGTCTGTGACTTACGGTTCAAGAGTTATTCACAGAAACATGGTTCTGAACTTTGCTGCCAGCCGCGAAAGCGAAAGTAACCAAGATCGAGCGTCTAGGATTTACTTGTGAATAGCTCGCCTGAGAAACTTTCAGATAAGTCAAAGACAGTGCTTCTATACTAATTGCCAGGCGCTGAGACGAATGACGCCAAGATCAAGCGTCTAAGACTTACGGTTCAAGAATTAGCCTCAGAAACAGTGGGAAACAGTGCTTCTATACTAATTGCCAGGCGCTGAGACGAATGCCGCCAAGATCGAGCGTCTATGACTTACGGTTCAAGAATTAGCCTCAGAAACAGTGGTTTTGAACATGCTGCCAATAGCTCGCCTGGGAAACATACAGAGAAGTCCAAGATAGTGTTTTTTTTAGACTGGCTGCCACGAGCTGAAACGAATGCAGCCAAGAGCGAGCGTCTGTGACTTACGGTTCAAGAGTTATTCACAGAAACATGGTTCTGAACTTTGCTGCCAGCCGCGAAAGCGAAAGTAACCAAGATCGAGCGTCTAGGATTTACTTGTCAATAGCTCGCCTGGGAAACATCCAGAGAAGTCAAAGACAGTGCTTCTATACTAATTGCCAGGCGCTGAGACGAATGCCGCCAAGATCGAGCGTCTATGACTTACGGTTCAAGAATTAGCCTCAGAAACAGTGGGAAACAGTGCTTCTATACTAATTGCCAGGCGCTGAGACGAATGCCGCCAAGATCGAGCGTCTATGACTTACGGTTCAAGAATTAGCCTCAGAACCAGTGGTTCTGAACATTCTGCCAATAGATCGCCTGGGAAACATCCAGAGAAGTCCAAGATAGTGTTTTTTAGACTGGCTGCCACGAGCTGAAACGAATGCAGCCAAGAGCGAGCGTCTGTGACTTACGGTTCAAGAGTTATTCACAGAAACATGGTTCTGAACTTTGCTGCCAGCCGCGAAAGCGAAAGTAACCAAGATCGAGCGTCTAGGATTTACTTGTGAATAGCTCGCCTGGGAAACATCCAGAGAAGTCAAAGACAGTGCTTCTATACTAATTGCCAGGCGCTGAGACGAATGCCGCCAAGATCAAGCGTCTAAGACTTACGGTTCAAGAATTAGCCTCAGAAACAGTGGTTCTGAACATGCTGCCAATAGCTCGCCTGGGAAACATCCAGAGAAGTCCAAGATAGTGTTTTTTTTAGACTGGCTGCCACGAGCTGAAACGAATCCAGCCAAGAGCGAGCGTCTGTGACTTACGGTTCAAAAGTTATTCACATAAACATGGTTCTGAACTTTGCTGCCAGCCGCGAAAGCGAAAGCAACCAAGGTCGAGCGTCTAGGATTTACTTGTGAATAGCTCGCCTGGAAAACATCCAGAGAAGTCAAAGACAGTGCTTCTATACTAATTGCCAGGCGCTGAGACGAATGCCGCCAAGATCAAGCGTCTAAGACTTACGGTTCAAGAATTAGCCTCAGAAACAGTGGTTCTGAACATGCTGCTAATAGCTCGTCTGGGAAACATCCAGAGAAGTCCAATATAGTGTTTTTTAGACTGGCTGCCACGAGCTGAAACGAATGCAACCAAGAGCGAGCGTCTGTGACTTACGATTCAAGAGTTATTCATAGAAACATGGTTCTGAACTTTGCTGCCAGCCGCGAAAGCGAAAGCAACCAAGATCGAGCGTCTAGGATTTACTTGTGAATAGCTCGCCTGGAAAACATCCAGAGAAGTCAAAGACAGTGCAGCTATACTAATTGCCAGGCGCTGAGACGAATGCCGCCAAGATCAAGCGTCTACGACTTACGGTTCAAGAATTAGCCTCAGAAACAGTGGGAAACAGCGCTTCTATACTAATTGCCAGGCGCTGAGACGAATGCCGCCAAGATCGAGCGTCTATGACTTACGGTTCAAGAATTAGCCTCAGAAACAGTGGTTCTGAACATGCTGCCAATAGCTCGCCTGGGAAACATCCAGAGAAGTCCAAGATAGTGTTTTTTAGACTGGCTGCCACGAGCTGAAACGAATGCAGCCAAGAGCGAGCGTCTGTCACTTACGGTTCAAGAGTTATTCACAGAAACATGGTTCTGAACTTTGCTGCCAGCCGCGAAAGCAAAAATAACCAAGATCGAGCGTCTAGGATTTACTTGTCAATAGCTCGCCTGGGAAACATCCAGAGAAGTCAAAGATAGTGCTTCCATACTAATTGCCAGGCGCTGAGACGAATGCCGCCAAGATCAAGCGTCTAAGACTTACGGTTCAAGAATTAGCCTCAGAAACAGTGGGAAACAGTGCTTCTATACTAATTGCCAGGCGCTGAGACGAATGCCGCCAAGATCGAGCGTCTATGACTTACGGTTCAAGAATTAGCCTCAGAAACAGTGGTTCTGAACATGCTGCTAATAGCTCGTCTGGGAAACATCCAGAGAAGTCCAATATAGTGTTTTTTAGACTGGCTGCCACGAGCTGAAACGAATGCAACCAAGAGCGAGCGTCTGTGACTTACGATTCAAGAGTTATTCATAGAAACATGGTTCTGAACTTTGCTGCCAGCCGCGAAAGCGAAAGCAACCAAGATCGAGCGTCTAGGATTTACTTGTGAATAGCTCGCCTGGAAAACATCCAGAGAAGTCAAAGACAGTGCAGTTATACTAATTGCCAGGCGCTGAGACGAATGCCGCCAAGATCAAGCGTCTACGACTTACGGTTCAAGAATTAGCCTCAGAAACAGTGGGAAACAGCGCTTCTATACTAATTGCCAGGCGCTGAGACGAATGCCGCCAAGATCGAGCGTCTATGACTTACGGTTCAAGAATTAGCCTCAGAAACAGTGGTTCTGAACATGCTGCCAATAGCTCGCCTGGGAAACATCCAGAGAAGTCCAAGATAGTGTTTTTTAGACTGGCTGCCACGAGCTGAAACGAATGCAGCCAAGAGCGAGCGTCTGTCACTTACGGTTCAAGAGTTATTCACAGAAACATGGTTCTGAACTTTGCTGCCAGCCGCGAAAGCAAAAATAACCAAGATCGAGCGTCTAGGATTTACTTGTCAATAGCTCGCCTGGGAAACATCCAGAGAAGTCAAAGATAGTGCTTCCATACTAATTGCCAGGCGCTGAGACGAATGCCGCCAAGATCAAGCGTCTAAGACTTACGGTTCAAGAATTAGCCTCAGAAACAGTGGGAAACAGTGCTTCTATACTAATTGCCAGGCGCTGAGACGAATGCCGCCAAGATCGAGCGTCTATGACTTACGGTTCAAGAATTAGCCTCAGAAACAGTGGTTCTGAACATGCTGCCAATAGCTCGCCTGGGAAACATCCAGAGAAGTCCAAGATAGTGTTTTTTCAGACTGGCTGCCACGAGCTGAAACGCATGCAGCCAAGAGCGAGCGTCTGTGACTTACGGTTCAAGAGTTATTCACAGAAAACATGGTTCTGAACTTTGCTGCCAGCCGCGAAAGCGAAAGTAACCAAGATCGAGCGTCTAGGATTTACTTGTGAATAGCTCGCCTGGGAAACTTTCAGATAAGTCAAAGACAGTGCTTCTATACTAATTGCCAGGCGCTGAGACGAATGCCGCCAAGATCAAGCGTCTAAGACTTACGGTTCAAGAATTAGCCTCAGAAACAGTGGGAAACAGTGCTTCTATACTAATTGCCAGGCGCTGAGACGAATGCCGCCAAGATCGAGCGTCTATGACTTACGGTTCAAGAATTAGCCTCAGAAACAGTGGTTTTGAACATGCTGCCAATAGCTCGCCTGGGAAACATACAGAGAAGTCCAAGATAGTGTTTTTTTTAGACTGGCTGCCACGAGCTGAAACGCATGCAGCCAAGAGCGAGCGTCTGTGACTTACGGTTCAAGAGTTATTCACAGAAACATGGTTCTGAACTTTGCTGCCAGCCGCGAAAGCGAAAGTAACCAAGATCGAGCGTCTAGGATTTACTTGTTAATAGCTCGCCTGGGAAACTTTCAGATAAGTCAAAGACAGTGCTTCTATACTAATTGCCAGGCGCTGAGACGAATGACGCCAAGATCAAGCGTCTAAGACTTACGGTTCAAGAATTAGCCTCAGAAACAGTGGGAAACAGTGCTTCTATACTAATTGCCAGGCGCTGAGACGAATGCCGCCAAGATCGAGCGTCTATGACTTACGGTTCAAGAATTAGCCTCAGAAACAGTGGTTTTGAACATGCTGCCAATAGCTCGCCTGGGAAACATCCAGAGAAGTCCAAGATAGTGTTTTTTAGACTGACTGCCACGAGCTGAAACGAATGCAGCCAAGAGCGAGCGTCTGTCACTTACGGTTCAAGAGTTATTCACAGAAACATGGTTCTGAACTTTGCTGCCAGCCGCGAAAGCGAAAATAACCAAGATCGAGCGTCTAGGATTTACTTGTCAATAGCTCGCCTGGGAAGCATCCAGAGAAGTCAAAGATAGTGCTTCCATACTAATTGCCAGGCGCTGAGACGAATGCCGCCAAGATCAAGCGTCTAAGACTTACGGTTCAAGAATTAGCCTCAGAAACAGTGGTTCTGAACATGCTGCCAATAGCTCGCCTGGGAAACATCCAGAGAAGTCCAAGATAGTGTTTTTTTAGACTGGCTGCCACGAGCTGAAACGAATGCAGCCAAGAGCGAGCGTCTGTGACTTACGGTTCAAAAGTTATTCACATAAACATGGTTCTGAACTTTGCTGCCAGCCGCGAAAGCGAAAGCAACCAAGATCGAGCGTCTAGGATTTACTTGTCAATAGCTCGCCTGGGAAACATCCAGAGAAGTCAAAGACAGTGCTTCTATACTAATTGCCAGGCGCTGAGACGAATGCCGCCAAGATCGAGCGTCTATGACTTACGGTTCAAGAATTAGCCTCAGAAACAGTGGGAAACAGTGCTTCTATACTAATTACCAGGCGCTGAGACGAATGCCGCCAAGATCGAGCGTCTATGACTTACGGTTCAAGAATTAGCCTCAGAAACAGTGGTTCTGAACATGCTGCCAATAGCTCGCCTGGGAAACATCCAGAGAAGTCCAAGATAGTGTTTTTTAGACTGGCTGCCACGAGCTGAAACGAATGGAGCCAAGAGCGAGCGTCTGTGACTTACGGTTCAAGAGTTATTCACAGAAACATGGTTCTGAACTTTGCTGCCAGCCGCGAAAGCGAAAGTAACCAAGATCGAGCGTCTAGGATTTACTTGTGAATAGCTCGCCTGGGAAACATCCAGAGAAGTCAAAGGCAGTGCTTCTATACTAATTGCCAGGCGCTGAGACGAATGCCGCCAAGATCAAGCGTCTAAGACTTACGGTTCAAGAATTAGCCTCAGAAACAGTGGTTCTGAACATGCTGCCAATAGCTCGCCTGGGAAATATCCAGAGAAGTCCAAGATAGTGTTTTTTAGACTGGCTGCCACGAGCTGAAACGAATGCAGCCAAGAGCGAGCGTCTGTGACTTACGGTTCAAGAGTTATTCACAGAAACATGGTTCTGAACTTTGCTGCCAGCCGCGAAAGCGAAAGTAACCAAGATCGAGCGTCTAGGATTTACTTGTGAATAGCTCGCCTGGGAAACTTTCAGATAAGTCAAAGACAGTGCTTCTATACTAATTGCCAGGCGCTGAGACGAATGCCGCCAAGATCAAGCGTCTAAGACTTACGGTTCAAGAATTAGCCTCAGAAACAGTGGGAAACAGTGCTTCTATACTAATTGCCAGGCGCTGAGACGAATGCCGCCAAGATCGAGCGTCTATGACTTACGGTTCAAGAATTAGCCTCAGAAACAGTGGTTTTGAACATGCTGCCAATAGCTCGCCTGGGAAACATCCAGAGAAGTCCAAGATAGTGTTTTTTTAGACTGGCTGCCACGAGCTGAAACGAATGCAGCCAAGAGCGAGCGTCTGTGACTTACGGTTCAAGAGTTATTCACAGAAACATGGTTCTGAACTTTGCTGCCAGCCGCGAAAGCGAAAGTAACCAAGATCGAGCGTCTAGGATTTACTTGTGAATAGCTCGCCTGGGAAACATCCAGAGAAGTCAAAGACAGTGCTTCTATACTAATTGCCAGGCGCTGAGACGAATGCCGCCAAGATCAAGCGTCTAAGACTTACGGTTCAAGAATTAGCCTCAGAAACAGTGGTTCTGAACATGCTGCCAATAGCTCGCCTGGGAAACATCCAGAGAAGTCCAAGATAGTGTTTTTTTTAGACTGGCTGCCACGAGCTGAAACGAATCCAGCCAAGAGCGAGCGTCTGTGACTTACGGTTCAAAAGTTATTCACATAAACATGGTTCTGAACTTTGCTGCCAGCCGCGAAAGCGAAAGCAACCAAGGTCGAGCGTCTAGGATTTACTTGTGAATAGCTCGCCTGGAAAACATCCAGAGAAGTCAAAGACAGTGCAGCTATACTAATTGCCAGGCGCTGAGACGAATGCCGCAAGGATCAAGCGTCTAAGACTTACGGTTCAAGAATTAGCCTCAGAAACAGTGGGAAACAGTGCTTCTATACTAATTGCCAGGCGCTGAGACGAATGCCGCCAAGATCGAGCGTCTATGACTTACGGTTCAAGAATTAGCCTCAGAAACAGTGGTTCTGAACATGCTGCCAATAGCTCGCCTGGGAAACATCCAGAGAAGTCCAAGATAGTGTTTTTTAGACTGGCTGCCACGAGCTGAAACGAATGCAGCCAAGAGCGAGCGTCTGTGACTTACGGTTCAAGAGTTATTCACAGAAACATGGTTCTGAACTTTGATGCCAGCCGCGAAAGCGAAAGTAACCAAGATCGAGCGTCTAGGATTTACTTGTCAATAGCTCGCCTGGGAAACATCCAGAGAAGTCAAAGACAGTGCTTCTATACTAATTGCCAGGCGCTGAGACGAATGCCGCCAAGATCAAGCGTCTAAGACGTACGGTTCAAGAATTAGCCTCAGAAACAGTGGTTCTGAACATGCTGCTAATAGCTCGTCTGGGAAACATCCAGAGAAGTCCAATATAGTGTTTTTTAGACTGGCTGCCACGAGCTGAAACGAATGCAACCAAGAGCGAGCGTCTGTGACTTACGATTCAAGAGTTATTCATAGAAACATGGTTCTGAACTTTGCTGCCAGCCGCGAAAGCGAAAGTAACCAAGATCGAGCGTCTAGGATTTACTTGTGAATAGCTCGCCTGGGAAACATCCAGAGAAGTCAAAGACAGTGCTTCCATACTAATTGCCAGGCGCTGAGACGAATGCCGCCAAGATCAAGCGTCTAAGACTTACGGTTCAAGAATTAGCCTCAGAAACAGTGGGAAACAGTGCTTCTATACTAATTGCCAGGCGCTGAGACGAATGCCGCCAAGATCGAGCGTCTATGACTTACGGTTCAAGAATTAGCCTCAGAAACAGTGGTTCAAAACATGCTGCCAATAGCTCGCCTGGGAAACATCCAGAGAAGTCCAAGATAGTGTTTTTTAGACTGGCTGCCACGAGCTGAAACGAATGCAGCCAAGAGCGAGCGTCTGTGACTTACGGTTCAAAAGTTATTCACATAAACATGGTTCTGAACTTTGCTGCCAGCCGCGAAAGCGAAAGCAACCAAGATCGAGCGTCTAGGATTTACTTGTGAATAGCTCGCCTGGAAAACATCCAGAGAAGTCAAAGACAGTGCAGCTATACTAATTGCCAGGCGCTGAGACGAATGCCGCCAAGATCAAGCGTCTAAGACTTACGGTTCAAGAATTAGCCTCAGAAACAGTGGAAACAGTGCTTCTATACTAATTGCCAGGCGCTGAGACGAATGCCGCCAAGATCGAGCGTCTATGACTTACGGTTCAAGAATTAGCCTCAGAAACAGTGGTTCTGAACATGCTGCCAATAGCTCGCCTGGGAAACATCCAGAGAAGTCCAAGAAAGTGTTTTTTAGACTGGCTGCCACGAGCTGAAACGAATGCAGCCAAGAGCGAGCGTCTGTCACTTACGGTTCAAGAGTTATTCACAGAAACATGGTTCTGAACTTTGCTGCCAGCCGCGAAAGCGAAAATAACCAAGATCGAGCGTCTAGGATTTACTTGTCAATAGCTCGCCTGGGAAACATCCAGAGAAGTCAAAGATAGTGCTTCCATACTAATTGCCAGGCGCTGAGACGAATGCCGCCAAGATCAAGCGTCTAAGACTTACGGTTCAAGAATTAGCCTCAGAAACAGTGGGAAACAGTGCTTCTATACTAATTGCCAGGCGCTGAGACGAATGCCGCCAAGATCGAGCGTCTATGACTTACGGTTCAAGAATTAGCCTCAGAAACAGTGGTTCTGAACATGCTGCCAATAGCTCGCCTGGGAACATCCAGAGAAGTCCAAGATAGTGTTTTTTTTAGACTGGCTGCCACGAGCTGAAACGCATGCAGCCAAGAGCGAGCGTCTGTGACTTACGGTTCAAGAGTTATTCACAGAAACATGGTTCTGAACTTTGCTGCCAGCCGCGAAAGCGAAAGTAACCAAGATCGAGCGTCTAGGATTTACTTGTGAATAGCTCGCCTGGGAAACTTTCAGATAAGTCAAAGACAGTGCTTCTATACTAATTGCCAGGCGCTGAGACGAATGCCGCCAAGATCAAGCGTCTAAGACTTACGGTTCAAGAATTAGCCTCAGAAACAGTGGGAAACAGTGCTTCTATACTAATTGCCAGGCGCTGAGACGAATGCCGCCAAGATCGAGCGTCTATGACTTACGGTTCAAGAATTAGCCTCAGAAACAGTGGTTTTGAACATGCTGCCAATAGCTCGCCTGGGAAACATACAGAGAAGTCCAAGATAGTGTTTTTTTAGACTGGCTGCCACGAGCTGAAACGCATGCAGCCAAGAGCGAGCGTCTGTGACTTACGGTTCAAGAGTTATTCACAGAAACATGGTTCTGAACTTTGCTGCCAGCCGCGAAAGCGAAAGTAACCAAGATCGAGCGTCTAGGATTTACTTGTGAATAGCTCGCCTGAGAAACTTTCAGATAAGTCAAAGACAGTGCTTCTATACTAATTGCCAGGCGCTGAGACGAATGACGCCAAGATCAAGCGTCTAAGACTTACGGTTCAAGAATTAGCCTCAGAAACAGTGGGAAACAGTGCTTCTATACTAATTGCCAGGCGCTGAGACGAATGCCGCCAAGATCGAGCGTCTATGACTTACGGTTCAAGAATTAGCCTCAGAAACAGTGGTTTTGAACATGCTGCCAATAGCTCGCCTGGGAAACATACAGAGAAGTCCAAGATAGTGTTTTTTTTAGACTGGCTGCCACGAGCTGAAACGAATGCAGCCAAGAGCGAGCGTCTGTGACTTACGGTTCAAGAGTTATTCACAGAAACATGGTTCTGAACTTTGCTGCCAGCCGCGAAAGTAACCAAGATCGAGCGTCTAGGATTTACTTGTCAATAGCTCGCCTGGGAAACATCCAGAGAAGTCAAAGACAGTGCTTCTATACTAATTGCCAGGCGCTGAGACGAATGCCGCCAAGATCGAGCGTCTATGACTTACGGTTCAAGAATTAGCCTCAGAAACAGTGGGAAACAGTGCTTCTATACTAATTGCCAGGCGCTGAGACGAATGCCGCCAAGATCGAGCGTCTATGACTTACGGTTCAAGAATTAGCCTCAGAACCAGTGGTTCTGAACATGCTGCCAATAGATCGCCTGGGAAACATCCAGAGAAGTCCAAGATAGTGTTTTTTAGACTGGCTGCCACGAGCTGAAACGAATGCAGCCAAGAGCGAGCGTCTGTGACTTACGGTTCAAGAGTTATTCACAGAAACATGGTTCTGAACTTTGCTGCCAGCCGCGAAAGCGAAAGTAACCAAGATCGAGCGTCTAGGATTTACTTGTGAATAGCTCGCCTGGGAAACATCCAGAGAAGTCAAAGACAGTGCTTCTATACTAATTGCCAGGCGCTGAGACGAATGCCGCCAAGATCAAGCGTCTAAGACTTACGGTTCAAGAATTAGCCTCAGAAACAGTGGTTCTGAACATGCTGCCAATAGCTCGCCTGGGAAACCATCCAGAGAAGTCCAAGATAGTGTTTTTTTTAGACTGGCTGCCACGAGCTGAAACGAATCCAGCCAAGAGCGAGCGTCTGTGACTTACGGTTCAAAAGTTATTCACATAAACATGGTTCTGAACTTTGCTGCCAGCCGCGAAAGCGAAAGCAACCAAGGTCGAGCGTCTAGGATTTACTTGTGAATAGCTCGCCTGGAAAACATCCAGAGAAGTCAAAGACAGTGCTTCTATACTAATTGCCAGGCGCTGAGACGAATGCCGCCAAGATCAAGCGTCTAAGACTTACGGTTCAAGAATTAGCCTCAGAAACAGTGGTTCTGAACATGCTGCTAATAGCTCGTCTGGGAAACATCCAGAGAAGTCCAATATAGTGTTTTTTAGACTGGCTGCCACGAGCTGAAACGAATGCAACCAAGAGCGAGCGTCTGTGACTTACGATTCAAGAGTTATTCATAGAAACATGGTTCTGAACTTTGCTGCCAGCCGCGAAAGCGAAAGCAACCAAGATCGAGCGTCTAGGATTTACTTGTGAATAGCTCGCCTGGAAAACATCCAGAGAAGTCAAAGACAGTGCAGCTATACTAATTGCCAGGCGCTGAGACGAATGCCGCCAAGATCAAGCGTCTACGACTTACGGTTCAAGAATTAGCCTCAGAAACAGTGGGAAACAGTGCTTCTATACTAATTGCCAGGCGCTGAGACGAATGCCGCCAAGATCGAGCGTCTATGACTTACGGTTCAAGAATTAGCCTCAGAAACAGTGGTTCTGAACATGCTGCCAATAGCTCGCCTGGGAAACATCCAGAGAAGTCCAAGATAGTGTTTTTAGACTGGCTGCCACGAGCTGAAACGAATGCAGCCAAGAGCGAGCGTATGTCACTTACGGTTCAAGAGTTATTCACAGAAACATGGTTCTGAACTTTGCTGCCAGCCGCGAAAGCAAAAATAACCAAGATCGAGCGTCTAGGATTTACTTGTCAATAGCTCGCCTGGGAAACATCCAGTGAAGTCAAAGACAGTGCTTCTATACTAATTGCCAGGCGCTGAGACGAATGCCGCCAAGATCGAGCGTCTATCACTTACGGTTCAAGAATTAGCCTCAGAAACAGTGGTTCTAAACATGCTGCCAATAGCTCGCCTGGGAAACATCCAGAGAAGTCCAAGATAGTGTTTTTTAGACTGACTGCCACGAGCTGAAACGAATGCAGCCAAGAGCGAGCGTCTGTCACTTACGGTTCAAGAGTTATTCACAGAAACATGGTTCTGAACTTTGCTGCCAGCCGCGAAAGCGAAAATAACCAAGATCGAGCGTCTAGGATTTACTTGTCAATAGCTCGCCTGGGAAACATCCAGAGAAGTCAAAGATAGTGCTTCCATACTAATTGCCAGGCGCTGAGACGAATGCCGCCAAGATCAAGCGTCTAAGACTTACGGTTCAAGAATTAGCCTCAGAAACAGTGGGAAACAGTGCTTCTATACTAATTGCCAGGCGCTGAGACGAATGCCGCCAAGATCGAGCGTCTATGACTTACGGTTCAAGAATTAGCCTCAGAAACAGTGGTTCTGAACATGCTGCCAATAGCTCGCCTGGGAAACATCCAGAGAAGTCCAAGATAGTGTTTTTTTAGACTGGCTGCCACGAGCTGAAACGCATGCAGCCAAGAGCGAGCGTCTGTGACTTACGGTTCAAGAGTTATTCACAGAAACATGGTTCTGAACTTTGCTGCCAGCCGCGAAAGCGAAAGTAACCAAGATCGAGCGTCTAGGATTTACTTGTGAATAGCTCGCCTGGGAAACTTTCAGATAAGTCAAAGACAGTGCTTCTATACTAATTGCCAGGCGCTGAGACGAATGCCGCCAAGATCAAGCGTCTAAGACTTACGGTTCAAGAATTAGCCTCAGAAACAGTGGGAAACAGTGCTTCTATACTAATTGCCAGGCGCTGAGACGAATGCCGCCAAGATCGAGCGTCTATGACTTACGGTTCAAGAATTAGCCTCAGAAACAGTGGTTTTGAACATGCTGCCAATAGCTCGCCTGGGAAACATACAGAGAAGTCCAAGATAGTGTTTTTTTTAGACTGGCTGCCACGAGCTGAAACGCATGCAGCCAAGAGCGAGCGTCTGTGACTTACGGTTCAAGAGTTATTCACAGAAACATGGTTCTGAACTTTGCTGCCAGCCGCGAAAGCGAAAGTAACCAAGATCGAGCGTCTAGGATTTACTTGTTAATAGCTCGCCTGGGAAACTTTCAGATAAGTCAAAGACAGTACTTCTATACTAATTGCCAGGCGCTGAGACGAATGACGCCAAGATCAAGCGTCTAAGACTTACGGTTCAAGAATTAGCCTCAGAAACAGTGGGAACAGTGCTTCTATACTAATTGCCAGGCGCTGAGACGAATGCCGCCAAGATCGAGCGTCTATGACTTACGGTTCAAGAATTAGCCTCAGAAACAGTGGTTTTGAACATGCTGCCAATAGCTCGCCTGGGAAACATCCAGAGAAGTCCAAGATAGTGTTTTTTAGACTGACTGCCACGAGCTGAAACGAATGCAGCCAAGAGCGAGCGTCTGTCACTTACGGTTCAAGGGTTATTCACAGAAACATGGTTCTGAACTTTGCTGCCAGCCGCGAAAGCGAAAATAACCAAGATCGAGCGTCTAGGATTTACTTGTCAATAGCTCGCCTGGGAAGCATCCAGAGAAGTCAAAGATAGTGCTTCCATACTAATTGCCAGGCGCTGAGACGAATGCCGCCAAGATCAAGCGTCTAAGACTTACGGTTCAAGAATTAGCCTCAGAAACAGTGGTTCTGAACATGCTGCCAATAGCTCGCCTGGGAAACATCCAGAGAAGTCCAAGATAGTGTTTTTTTTAGACTGGCTGCCACGAGCTGAAACGAATGCAGCCAAGAGCGAGCGTCTGTGACTTACGGTTCAAAAGTTATTCACATAAACATGGTTCTGAACTTTGCTGCCAGCCGCGAAAGCGAAAGCAACCAAGATCGAGCGTCTAGGATTTACTTGTGAATAGCTCGCCTGGAAAACATCCAGAGAAGTCAAAGACAGTGCAGCTATACTAATTGCCAGGCGCTGAGACGAATGCCGCCAAGATCAAGCGTCTAAGACTTACGGTTCAAGAATTAGCCTCAGAAACAGTGGGAAACAGTGCTTCTATACTAATTGCCAGGCGCTGAGACGAATGCCGCCAAGATCGAGCGTCTATGACTTACGGTTCAAGAATTAGCCTCAGAAACAGTGGTTCTGAACATGCTGCCAATAGCTCGCCTGGGAAACATCCAGAGAAGTCCAAGAAAGTGTTTTTTAGACTGGCTGCCACGAGCTGAAACGAATGCAGCCAAGAGCGAGCGTCTGTCACTTACGGTTCAAGAGTTATTCACAGAAACATGGTTCTGAACTTTGCTGCCAGCCGCGAAAGCGAAAATAACCAAGATCGAGCGTCTAGGATTTACTTGTCAATAGCTCGCCTGGGAAACATCCAGAGAAGTCAAAGATAGTGCTTCCATACTAATTGCCAGGCGCTGAGACGAATGCCGCCAAGATCAAGCGTCTAAGACTTACGGTTCAAGAATTAGCCTCAGAAACAGTGGGAAACAGTGCTTCTATACTAATTGCCAGGCGCTGAGACGAATGCCGCCAAGATCGAGCGTCTATGACTTACGGTTCAAGAATTAGCCTCAGAAACAGTGGTTCTGAACATGCTGCCAATAGCTCGCCTGGGAAACATCCAGAGAAGTCCAAGATAGTGTTTTTTTAGACTGGCTGCCACGAGCTGAAACGCATGCAGCCAAGAGCGAGCGTCTGTGACTTACGGTTCAAGAGTTATTCACAGAAACATGGTTCTGAACTTTGCTGCCAGCCGCGAAAGCGAAAGTAACCAAGATCGAGCGTCTAGGATTTACTTGTGAATAGCTCGCCTGGGAAACTTTCAGATAAGTCAAAGACAGTGCTTCTATACTAATTGCCAGGCGCTGAGACGAATGCCGCCAAGATCAAGCGTCTAAGACTTACGGTTCAAGAATTAGCCTCAGAAACAGTGGGAAACAGTGCTTCTATACTAATTGCCAGGCGCTGAGACGAATGCCGCCAAGATCGAGCGTCTATGACTTACGGTTCAAGAATTAGCCTCAGAAACAGTGGTTTTGAACATGCTGCCAATAGCTCGCCTGGGAAACATACAGAGAAGTCCAAGATAGTGTTTTTTTTAGACTGGCTGCCACGAGCTGAAACGCATGCAGCCAAGAGCGAGCGTCTGTGACTTACGGTTCAAGAGTTATTCACAGAAACATGGTTCTGAACTTTGCTGCCAGCCGCGAAAGCGAAAGTAACCAAGATCGAGCGTCTAGGATTTACTTGTGAATAGCTCGCCTGAGAAACTTTCAGATAAGTCAAAGACAGTGCTTCTATACTAATTGCCAGGCGCTGAGACGAATGACGCCAAGATCAAGCGTCTAAGACTTACGGTTCAAGAATTAGCCTCAGAAACAGTGGGAAACAGTGCTTCTATACTAATTGCCAGGCGCTGAGACGAATGCCGCCAAGATCGAGCGTCTATGACTTACGGTTCAAGAATTAGCCTCAGAAACAGTGGTTTTGAACATGCTGCCAATAGCTCGCCTGGGAAACATACAGAGAAGTCCAAGATAGTGTTTTTTTTAGACTGGCTGCCACGAGCTGAAACGAATGCAGCCAAGAGCGAGCGTCTGTGACTTACGGTTCAAGAGTTATTCACAGAAACATGGTTCTGAACTTTGCTGCCAGCCGCGAAAGTAACCAAGATCGAGCGTCTAGGATTTACTTGTCAATAGCTCGCCTGGGAAACATCCAGAGAAGTCAAAGACAGTGCTTCTATACTAATTGCCAGGCGCTGAGACGAATGCCGCCAAGATCGAGCGTCTATGACTTACGGTTCAAGAATTAGCCTCAGAAACAGTGGGAAACAGTGCTTCTATACTAATTGCCAGGCGCTGAGACGAATGCCGCCAAGATCGAGCGTCTATGACTTACGGTTCAAGAATTAGCCTCAGAACCAGTGGTTCTGAACATGCTGCCAATAGATCGCCTGGGAAACATCCAGAGAAGTCCAAGATAGTGTTTTTTAGACTGGCTGCCACGAGCTGAAACGAATGCAGCCAAGAGCGAGCGTCTGTGACTTACGGTTCAAGAGTTATTCACAGAAACATGGTTCTGAACTTTGCTGCCAGCCGCGAAAGCGAAAGTAACCAAGATCGAGCGTCTAGGATTTACTTGTGAATAGCTCGCCTGGGAAACATCCAGAGAAGTCAAAGACAGTGCTTCTATACTAATTGCCAGGCGCTGAGACGAATGCCGCCAAGATCAAGCGTCTAAGACTTACGGTTCAAGAATTAGCCTCAGAAACAGTGGTTCTGAACATGCTGCCAATAGCTCGCCTGGGAAACATCCAGAGAAGTCCAAGATAGTGTTTTTTTAGACTGGCTGCCACGAGCTGAAACGAATCCAGCCAAGAGCGAGCGTCTGTGACTTACGGTTCAAAAGTTATTCACATAAACATGGTTCTGAACTTTGCTGCCAGCCGCGAAAGCGAAAGCAACCAAGGTCGAGCGTCTAGGATTTACTTGTGAATAGCTCGCCTGGAAAACATCCAGAGAAGTCAAAGACAGTGCTTCTATACTAATTGCCAGGCGCTGAGACGAATGCCGCCAAGATCAAGCGTCTAAGACTTACGGTTCAAGAATTAGCCTCAGAAACAGTGGTTCTGAACATGCTGCTAATAGCTCGTCTGGGAAACATCCAGAGAAGTCCAATATAGTGTTTTTTAGACTGGCTGCCACGAGCTGAAACGAATGCAACCAAGAGCGAGCGTCTGTGACTTACGATTCAAGAGTTATTCATAGAAACATGGTTCTGAACTTTGCTGCCAGCCGCGAAAGCGAAAGCAACCAAGATCGAGCGTCTAGGATTTACTTGTGAATAGCTCGCCTGGAAAACATCCAGAGAAGTCAAAGACAGTGCAGCTATACTAATTGCCAGGCGCTGAGACGAATGCCGCCAAGATCAAGCGTCTACGACTTACGGTTCAAGAATTAGCCTCAGAAACAGTGGGAAACAGTGCTTCTATACTAATTGCCAGGCGCTGAGACGAATGCCGCCAAGATCGAGCGTCTATGACTTACGGTTCAAGAATTAGCCTCAGAAACAGTGGTTCTGAACATGCTGCCAATAGCTCGCCTGGGAAACATCCAGAGAAGTCCAAGATAGTGTTTTTTAGACTGGCTGCCACGAGCTGAAACGAATGCAGCCAAGAGCGAGCGTATGTCACTTACGGTTCAAGAGTTATTCACAGAAACATGGTTCTGAACTTTGCTGCCAGCCGCGAAAGCAAAAATAACCAAGATCGAGCGTCTAGGATTTACTTGTCAATAGCTCGCCTGGGAAACATCCAGTGAAGTCAAAGACAGTGCTTCTATACTAATTGCCAGGCGCTGAGACGAATGCCGCCAAGATCGAGCGTCTATGACTTACGGTTCAAGAATTAGCCTCAGAAACAGTGGTTCTAAACATGCTGCCAATAGCTCGCCTGGGAAACATCCAGAGAAGTCCAAGATAGTGTTTTTTAGACTGACTGCCACGAGCTGAAACGAATGCAGCCAAGAGCGAGCGTCTGTCACTTACGGTTCAAGAGTTATTCACAGAAACATGGTTCTGAACTTTGCTGCCAGCCGCGAAAGCGAAAATAACCAAGATCGAGCGTCTAGGATTTACTTGTCAATAGCTCGCCTGGGAAACATCCAGAGAAGTCAAAGATAGTGCTTCCATACTAATTGCCAGGCGCTGAGACGAATGCCGCCAAGATCAAGCGTCTAAGACTTACGGTTCAAGAATTAGCCTCAGAAACAGTGGGAAACAGTGCTTCTATACTAATTGCCAGGCGCTGAGACGAATGCCGCCAAGATCGAGCGTCTATGACTTACGGTTCAAGAATTAGCCTCAGAAACAGTGGTTCTGAACATGCTGCCAATAGCTCGCCTGGGAAACATCCAGAGAAGTCCAAGATAGTGTTTTTTTAGACTGGCTGCCACGAGCTGAAACGCATGCAGCCAAGAGCGAGCGTCTGTGACTTACGGTTCAAGAGTTATTCACAGAAACATGGTTCTGAACTTTGCTGCCAGCCGCGAAAGCGAAAGTAACCAAGATCGAGCGTCTAGGATTTACTTGTGAATAGCTCGCCTGGGAAACTTTCAGATAAGTCAAAGACAGTGCTTCTATACTAATTGCCAGGCGCTGAGACGAATGCCGCCAAGATCAAGCGTCTAAGACTTACGGTTCAAGAATTAGCCTCAGAAACAGTGGGAAACAGTGCTTCTATACTAATTGCCAGGCGCTGAGACGAATGCCGCCAAGATCGAGCGTCTATGACTTACGGTTCAAGAATTAGCCTCAGAAACAGTGGTTTTGAACATGCTGCCAATAGCTCGCCTGGGAAACATCCAGAGAAGTCCAAGATAGTGTTTTTTAGACTGACTGCCACGAGCTGAAACGAATGCAGCCAAGAGCGAGCGTCTGTCACTTACGGTTCAAGGGTTATTCACAGAAACATGGTTCTG
Organism: Rhinoderma darwinii; assembly: GCF_050947455.1. Taxonomy (NCBI): domain Eukaryota; kingdom Metazoa; phylum Chordata; class Amphibia; order Anura; family Rhinodermatidae; genus Rhinoderma; species Rhinoderma darwinii. Next base: position 1,155 of record NW_027464290.1, on the reverse strand, counting down.
AACTTTGCTGCCAGCCGCGAAAGCGAAAATAACCAAGATCGAGCGTCTAGGATTTACTTGTCAATAGCTCGCCTGGGAAGCATCCAGAGAAGTCAAAGATAGTGCTTCCATACTAATTGCCAGGCGCTGAGACGAATGCCGCCAAGATCAAGCGTCTAAGACTTACGGTTCAAGAATTAGCCTCAGAAACAGTGGTTCTGAACATGCTGCCAATAGCTCGCCTGGGAAACATCCAGAGAAGTCCAAGATAGTGTTTTTTTTAGACTGGCTGCCACGAGCTGAAACGAATGCAGCCAAGAGCGAGCGTCTGTGACTTACGGTTCAAAAGTTATTCACATAAACATGGTTCTGAACTTTGCTGCCAGCCGCGAAAGCGAAAGCAACCAAGATCGAGCGTCTAGGATTTACTTGTGAATAGCTCGCCTGGAAAACATCCAGAGAAGTCAAAGACAGTGCAGCTATACTAATTGCCAGGCGCTGAGACGAATGCCGCCAAGATCAAGCGTCTAAGACTTACGGTTCAAGAATTAGCCTCAGAAACAGTGGGAAACAGTGCTTCTATACTAATTGCCAGGCGCTGAGACGAATGCCGCCAAGATCGAGCGTCTATGACTTACGGTTCAAGAATTAGCCTCAGAAACAGTGGTTCTGAACATGCTGCTAATAGCTCGCCTGGGAAACATCCAGAGAAGTCCAATATAGTGTTTTTTAGACTGGCTGCCACGAGCTGAAACGAATGCAACCAAGAGCGAGCGTCTGTGACTTACGGTTCAAGAGTTATTCACAGAAACATGGTTCGGAACTTTGCTGCCAGCCGCGAAAGCGAAAATAACCAAGATCGAGCGTCTAGGATTTACTTGTCAATAGCTCGCCTGGGAAACATCCAGAGAAGTCAAAGACAGTGCTTCTATACTAATTGCCAGGTGCTGAGACGAATGCCGCCAAGATCGAGCGTCTATGACTTACGGTTCAAGAATTAGCCTCAGAAACAGTGGTTCTGAACATGCTGCCAATAGCTCGCCTGGGAAACATCCAGAGAAGTCCAAGATAGTGTTTTTTTTAGACTGGCTGCCACGAGCTGAAACGAATGCAGCCAAGAGCGAGCGTCTGTGACTTACGGTTCAAAAGTTATTCACATAAACATGGTTCTGAACT